>NW_009661369.1:2208051-2221241 GCF_000708025.1 Charadrius vociferus
AGCCATTACTTTTAGCCACCTCTTCTTCTCTAAGGAAAGTCTTCATCAATACTATGAGAGACCAGTACCATTCCAGGTCACCATCCTGCTTCATCAGGAGCTGTAAGAGTGCTGCTGTGTAGAGAATTTTTGTCAAATTATCTCTGCTGCTTCACTTCCCTTGTAACCAGTAATTCTCGTGGTATTTTTTTCCCAGAACGTAACTCTTTTAGAAGCTTCCCATGAATATAGTCAACGTCTTGCTATCTTCCTTTTCTTTTGGATCTCTTACGTCTGGGATAAATGCCAGGAGCTTTAAGGTGTAGCTCTGGGCTCCTCTGGGTTGGAGATGCTTCTATTTGTCACCCAGACAAGAATTTTTCTTATTTAAAACAAGAAAATAGGGGGGGAAATTATATATATATATATATATACACATATACGTACACATCTTTTCAGTTCCATGGTGGTAGAGGAAGACACTCTAGGCATGGCTGACAATTAGTTGTATAGTTTCTTCAGGTTGATAACCAGCTCTGGTAGAAATCTGTTCTTTGACAGACAGTTCTCTAATGATATTGGACAGGGAGAGCAGCAAATTTAATATGCTTTGCAAGTCAGGGTTGGTTAAAGCACTAGAAAACTGTGAAAGTCTGAGAGAAAACCCCTTGGAGCTTGCTTTGTCTGCTCGCGACTTGCCCTTTCTTGTATTTAACCAGTTTGAATCCAGGTCATCTGTCCTAGGCTCATCTGTGTCAGTGGAGTGGTGGAGTGTGAAGGGAGCTTCCTCCCCCTGGCTTTTTTTTAAACCCAGAACACATGAGCAAAATAGCAGGCAGTAGGCAAGTTGAAATCATGGCAGTCCACACAGTGTGTCGAAGTAGCTGTTGGTAACGGCACCAGTAGAAATCTGTACTTGGTCGGTTTGGACATAAACAAGTGAGTGATTCTCCAATGGTTATTTGGCAGGCAATGCTGCACATTTCCTGAGCTGACAAGCTTGACTGGAGCTTAACATGTCCAGCAGTCTCCAATTAACCTTTCTGTAATTTACAGAAGTAGTTCCTTCTGATGTTGTGTACTGTTTTCCTGCAAGGGTCTGGAAACATCTAAGCCATCTCAATCCATTTGTTAAATTTTATAGATGTTGCTCATCTTATGATTAAACAAAAGCTTGAAAAATAGGATTTTTCAATGGAGCCTGGTTAAATCTTTTGCAAAGGCTGTTGAAGTGTCAGGTACGGTTTGCAAATAGCAGAGACTGATTCTGCAGATTATTTAAATCTGTGTGACATCATCAGTGGATAATTTACAAACCCCACTTATTATGTAAATGAATTTGGTAACCAGTAGAAGGCTTATGTATGTCAGAAATCATACTTTTGTGCGTTGTAAGTCATCTCACCTGCATTATGTTTGTTCTGAGTGGAAAACAGTGTCTGATTCTGACTGGGAGCCTCTCCAGGGAGCTCAGATCGCCTCAGCTGTGATTTACAGGAACAGTCTCGTGAAGCTTCTTGAACCTTTTGGAGCTTTTTGCTTTTTTGGTCTTTCCATGTCTAAGGTAATTTTAGCTCCTTCTTAGCAATTAGATTAGGCACAGGAAATTTCCTTGTAAAATATCCCGAGCAGGTCCTTTGGTAAACAGTAATAACCTTGTTGTGGCTCAGGGGCGTTTGGCAGGATAATTAAACTGGACTTCAGCACTGCAAATAGGTATGCAGTTCAACTCCACAGATCTGCTGAGGTGCTTGGTTAAGTTTCTATATTCATAGGCTCTGTCATGGCCATATGTGTCTTCTCTTTATGGTTTCTGCTGCAATCTACGCAGTGTTTGCTCTGGAAAATCATGATTTTAAGTACACTGATTGATAAAGCAGTTGTATCTCTTATCCTACAAATGCGCCAACATTAGATGGATTCACACTGATTTGGCCATGTCTTTCTTAGGTGTTTATTTTAAAACTATTTGAATTCCTGAACATTCAAGGGGTTTAAAGACAGAAGAAAGAGAGGACAGTTAAAGATTTCACACAAATTGGGAATCACCTTTGTGAGGATGTTTCCAAATAAGCCCGAGAATTGTACAAAACCAACAATTATTTTTTCATGCAGGGTCCATATTGATTTTCTGCTGCACGACACATCCTGCTAGGTCTTTGTGCAGAACAAACCGCACTAACCTCCTGCCCCTTCCTCTGACAACCTCATCGCTTTCTGACTGCCTGTGTCTGGTGCCCCTGCAGCTATCGCCATAAACACAAATCTACCTTTCAACATTGTTTCTTGAGCTTTTTCCTCTTCATTTTGGAGAGCACAGAGAAAGCAAAGTGTCCCTGTCCACACACAGACGTACCCTTACGTTTCCAACCAATAGTCTGATTGCTAAAATATACTCATGGGTAATTAGTACTGTATATATAGTTAACCAATTTAAAATTAAATGCCACTGGCACTGGCAAAAGGTCATACTAGGTTTTGTTATGGCTTTGAGAAACCCCCAGTTTTAGTGAAAGCTGTCTCTGAGAAGGGATATTGTTTCTTTGTGCGCTGCCTGCAACAAAAGAGGAACAGGGGGTGCAGTTTTCACAAAGAGTGCTGTAAATTTTATTATCATGTTTTCATCTAGATCATGGGGTTTCTGTGTTGATTTTAGGAAAGCAGCCCTTCCATGTAAGGAGGGGGGTGTATCTTCTTATGCAAAGCAAAACGAGCTGGTGTGCCAGGGGTCTTGTGGGTGAGATAGAAACCTCATCTCCGGCTTCCTAGTCCACCATCCTCATTATTAGACGATTCTGCCTCCTAGGCAGACAGATTACTTCATATTTTCATTCATTAATGATTTATCAGACAGCTCCTCCCCTAAAGGCTCATCTCTTCTATTATATTCACAGCCCACACGCAACCAGCAACATGTAGCTGCCAGCTGGCACTCTGGCGTTAGGAGTGCAAGCTGCTCGCCCTTTCCACATCTCCTGCTGCCCCCTCCTCCCCTCCCTTCCCAGCTGCTCCGCTCACCTGCCCGCTCCTCCGTGTCTCAGATTGCACCAGAGCCATCAAATCTCCGTGCATCCTGTTCTCCTACCCCATCTCTCCAATCTGGTTGCTTAATGTGCTTTCACAAACTTAATTTTTGAAAAAGAAAAAGAGAGAGGGTTATGAGGTGCCTCCACTTGTAATGCTGCAATGTTTGTGGTTTTGGTATGGAAATAGTGTCCACTTTCAAAGCACAGCGCATTTTGTTGTGAGGGTATGCTCAGTGGTGACTTACACTTTAGTTCCAGGTATGATTAGTAGAGAAGAGGGAGTGCTGGGGAGAAAATGAATGAGCTGTGTCTACGAGCAGGAAGGTGTGGGTTGGCTTCAATTTCAGGTTTTGCTTGGCACAACAGCTCTTTTGAAATCCTTCTCCAGTTGTCTGTGTGAGAGAGTGATTTTTATCACATCACTAAAGATTAACTCTATTCTTGTTCTCTGTTCTGCTCCCAGAAATCAGGCGTGCTCTGAGGTATGGGAAAGGGAGTCCAAATGAAATCTCATGGTGAAAGGGGAAAAATCCAGAACTGTTTATCACTCTCCAACTTGTCCACTGCAGGCAGGTTGTGACCGAGTGCAACAGGGGAACAAGGGCTGTAGGACAGAACAAAAAAAGTATAAGGTAGGAGAAAAGGAATAAATGAAGCTCCCTTGAGTCATTTATACATGAACGTATAACTCTTGAGTGCTTAATCTACTCTTGGCAAGTGGTGGCTGATAACTAATTTTCTCTCTTCCCTCTCCCACACCCTCTCAGCGTCTTCAGAAAGAGCATGTGACAGGAATAACAAATCTCATTATTTTAGCAGGCTACAATGGAAATTATGGATTAAAAGTGCTATGGATCCCTCAGCTGACAGAAACTGGCTGTTCCTAGCATGCCTGCAACAAATTTTCACTTGCATTGTTTTTGAGAACTTCCTGAATTATTCAGGACCCTCCACGTACCCTTTTGGCACAACGCTTTTAAGTAAACCAGTGTTAAAGGCATCAGGCTCCAATTGAGCAACCTTGTGGCTCCTACACCTTGAGGACAGCCAGAGCCTGACACCGAGCAAGCTCAGGCTTTGGGGGAAGTCTGGATCTAAATCCAAACCTGATTATCTTTACTCCAGATCTTCGAGCTGGAGCTTTGCACTGCTGTTTTAAGGAGAGAGCTTGAAGGAGAAGGGGAGTTCAGGCTGACACACATAATATTGTCACTGTTCTGTTGTATGCAGCAAGACTTATCAATTTGGGTGCCTTTGGCTTTAAAGGGGAGAGAGGTGGGTGAGAACAGTGTCTGGAAAACCAGGGTCAGCTCTGAGGCAGTAGGAACTCTTGCTACTCCTCTGTGGTCTCCTTGTTGCAGCCAGAGCAGGCGTCAGGGCTCCCACGGGGGTGAGTGGGAGGCTGTGGCAGGGCCGTGCTCACGCAGGCCCAGGAAAGCGGTCATTGTACAGTGACTCAGGTCAGAACAGAGGGAAAATCAAGAAGAAACAGCAAGTAACTGATTTCAAGGTGTAGTTTGCGAGCAGAACAGGGACTTGGGACACAGATCTTGCAGGTCCTCAGCCCATTGATAGCTGAACTGTGTCTGTCCAGAACCATCGTTCATCCGTCCCAGAACCATGGATGAGGACAGCAGCAGAGCTGGAGAAAGTAGTTCCGTGCATTACTAGGTGTGTCAAAACTTCTTCCAGCTCTCTCGGTAAAACCTGTCAAGCCTGGCACATGGCTGTCACCAGTAGTGAGGGACTGTTTGCCCTGGGAGGTTGCCACCAGTAAAGCCAAGTGTAAATTTACAGCACCCTACTACCTCCCAGTATATGGAGTATGTTACCTCACGCATAGTGGGATTAAGTGTGTGAGAAGTTGCTGTAGCATGATGAATATGCACTGGATTTCCACCTAGTGCTAACTGCCTGTGGTAAAACATAATTTACCCAGCAGTTGTTTGGTGTTTCTTGCATCTCATCTCTTAGCTTTACCACTTGGATGAGAGCACAGGTTCTAAAAAAGCAAGAATTTGAACCACACCATTTCCCTGCAAAATGTCTACCATGTTTTTATTACATTACTGAATTGTTGCATTTGTCTCTGGTTTCTAAAAGGAGGGAGAGGAGGACATGAATAAGTGCAGCAGGTCTCAATATGATCTGACAGAATCACAAATCACTGTGGTCAGAAAGGGCCCCTAGAGATCATCTAGTCCAAAAACCCTGCTCAAAGCAGGGTCAGTTTAAAGTTAAAGGTATCTCAGAGCCACGTCCAGTTGGATTTTGAGTATCTCCAGCAATGGAGACTCCATAGCCTCTCTGAGCAACCTGTTCCAGTGTTCAACACCCTCACAGTAAAAGAAGGGGATTTTTCTTATGTTTAAGCAGCATTTCCTGTAGTTTAATTTGTGCCCATTGCCTCTTGTGCTGTCACTGAGCACCACTGAGAGGTCTTGCCTTGTCTTCTTTGCTGCCTCCCGTCAGGTGTTTATACACATTAATATGATCCCCCGGAGCCTTCTCCTCTCCAGACTGAACAGTCCCAGCTCTCTCAGCCTTTCCTCACAGGAGAGGTGCTCCAAACTCTTAACCCTTTGGTGGACCCGCTTGAATAAGTTCATGTCTCTTCTGTACTGGGGAGCCCCAAAATTTCAGGGAGCCCCCAAATTGGATCCAGCACTCCAGACATGCCTCACCAGTGCTGTGTAAAGGGCACCTCCCTCATACTGCTGAAGTACTCTTTCCAATGCAGGCCTGGACACTGATGGCCTTCTTTGCTATAAGGGACTCTGGAGATATTCAAAACCTGCCTGGGCGTGTTCCTCTCCAAACTGCTCTAGATGAACCTGCTCTGGCAGGGGGGTTGGATTAGATGATCTCCAAAGGTCCCTTCCAACCCCTACCGTTCTGTGATTCTGTGATTGCTGGTTTACGTTCATGTCCACTGGGACACCCAGAGTTTCTCCCGCAGAGTTGCTTTCTAGCTGGTCAGCCCTCAGCGTGTACCCCCCAGCATGGGGTTATTCCTCCCCAAGCACAGGACTTCACATTTCCCTTTGTTGAACTTCGTTAGTTTCCTGTTGGCTCATTTCTCCAGCCTGTCAAGGTACCTGTGAATGGCAGCAAAACCATCTCGGATATCAACAACTCCTCCCGAACTTTCTAAGGATGCATTGTCTGCCATCATATAGATTGTTAATTAAGAGGTTAAACAGTATTGGCCCCAGTATCGATTTCAGGGGTACACCACTAATGGCCTATTCAGCAGCAGGCCCACATTTTCCCTAGTCTTCTTTTTGCTGCTGACATACCTGTGAAAACCTTTCTTGCTGCTTTTGACAGCCCTCACTAGGTTCAACTCCAGGTGGGCTTTGGCTTTCCTAACCCTATCTGACCCTGCTTCCATCTCTTGTACACTTCCATTTCGTGTTTGAGTTTAGCCAGAAGCTACTTGCTCATCCATGTGGGTCTTCTGTTGCCTGTGCTTGACTCCCCGCATATTGAGATGTACCATCCCGGAGCTTGCAGGAGGTGATCCTTGAAAATCAACTATCTCTCCTGGGCCCCTTTTTTTTTTCTCCAGGACTGTATCCCATGAGATTCTTCTAAGCAGATCCCTGAAGAAGCCAAAGTCTGGACTTTTGAAGTCCAGAGTTGTGACTCGCCTTTTTGCAAAAAAGACCATCCACCATCTCATGGTCAGTGCAGCCCATGCTGCCCCTGACCTGCACATCCCCTGGCCCTTGTTTGTGTGTGTAAGGTCCAGCACAGCATTTCCCATTATCGTCACTTTGGTCACCTGTGTGAGGAAGTTACCATCTATGCTCTTCAGGAATCTCCTGGATTGCTTGAGCCCTGCTGATTCAGGTTGGCGTTTTCAGCCTTTTCTCATGTTTAACATATCTGTGGCTGCTGTTTCTTTGTGCAAACTATTCAGTCACTTTATATGATTAAACTTTTGAACCCCATCCTGAAATTATGTCCTGTGGAAAGCGGTTTGCAAGAGAAGGCTAAGTGAGCCTTGTACCAAAATGAAACATGTAACCCACCTAATGGCACTGGGTTTTCTTTCCTCCCCTTTTCTCACGCTTAAATGTAAAATAAGCATTATACTGTAGGAACCAGGCAAAGGCTAATTTGCCTCATTTGAATGTGAAAAGGAGCCCACATCCTTCCTGTGCCCTGCAAAGAATGCAAAAAGACTTTACAGAGAAAACAGATGTACTAATATGTATCACTTGTTGGGGGCAGGGGGAATCCAGGGTGCTGCCATTAAAGCAATGCTGAACTTGCAAGAAGACAAAAGCACTAGCATACAAAATATAGTGCTGGGAAGCTCACAAAGTTGGGACTGTTTTCTTTCACTTACATTTATGCTCCTGGCGTCTGAAAAACTGCTCTGAAAAAAATACGTACAAAAGAAAACATGTAGCCTCATTCTTCACGCTCAAGAAAATCTTCACTGAAGATGGTTAAGTAGCCAAACGCAAACAAAAAGCAGAAGCTCCAGCCCAGCCTTAGGCAAATCTTCTGCAATCAGATTCAATATTGCCTTGTCAGTAGAGCACACTACTAACATCATCACCAAAACAAACATAACTTTTTGAGGTATCCCTTGATTTTATTTCTATTTTTAACTCCCCTACCTCTCTAACACACAAATATGAAAGAATTAGTACTGTCAGCTCACCAAAGATACAGGATATGGTGCGGAGTGTTTTAAAGGTTTAATGGTTTTTAATGGTTCTCTGTTCTCCATGCTAGAATAGCACAAAAGATAGAGAACAAATGAACCCTGGATGTTATTTCTACAGCTATGCAATCCAGTTCAGAGTATCATCCTTTCCTCACCCATCTGTTTATCCCTTCCCAGGAACTCCAGCAATGAGCAGTCAGCACTGATCGGTCAGCTTGCAAATCTGCTGGTGCTCAAATCTCCCCAAATTTACCAACCTGCCTGATGCAGATTTGGCACCAAAGCACTATAGAGTCTCTTGCCAGCTTTTAGCTTGCAGACAGGAGGCAGTTGCATGTCGCCATTTATAATGTATTATATATGTCTACAACCGGTCACAGTAATAAATGGGATAAGAATAAGAGAACACTTTAAAGTTTCCTCTTAAAAAGCTACCTCAGACTTCCTAAATTAAAAACTGGTTTTGCGAAAGCAGAGAAGTGAAGCGTAGCAGTCAGTCAGGTTTCTTTGTTCAGCAGTGGCAGCTGGGTAACATCCATGGATGGGTGCAGCGCTTCGTGAAGGCATTGTGCTGTTTCCCTAAATGCAGCACAATGGCCATTTTCTTACAGTCTGCAATACTGAGGGTCATGACCACAACCAAGATCTTTCAAAATTGACGCTTCCTGCTTGATGTACTGTTTGCATCTCCGGGAAGTGTTCCTAATTCACAGGAGTTTGAAAACTATGGCATTGACACAAAAATTACCAGCCGTGAATAAGGCAGGTTCAATAACCTTGAAAAGATAAATTTTAAGCCCACTCACCTAAATCGCTTACATGAATGTGAATGTAGTACAACAGCTTGAGGTGTTTGAATTGCAGTTCAGCTGCAGGCTTGTTTTGTAGGATCAGGGTAAATAAAATCTTGGCCTTGAACTAGTATCTGTGTTTTGGAACAAACATCTCAATGCAGCACGCTGCAGGAGGAAGGAAGCAGAATAGAAATTAGATCACTTTCCTTTCTTGCATTATTTCTTGTACGTGTAGTCTTCTTAGGTATGGAATACACATTTCCCATTGTAAAAATATTGTAACAGCCTTCGGTAACCAAACAACTGATAACCTACTGTCACTGAAAACTGGAGTCATATTAGATGAGCATGTTTAGAGGGGAGTGTTCAAAGCCTGCAGATGATCAGATCTCTTGTGCTCTGAGAAGGTACTGAGCGTGAGCTACATAATAACTGCTGTGATTGTCATAACAGCTGTAGCTTTACAGTATGGAAGAAATAATAAACTTTGACTCTTCATACAAATGGCAATGTAAAGATATGGGTGCATTTGCTTCTTGCTTTTTGTTTTGTATTACCTATGCATTCAGAGAAATTCATGTGGGTATCTTATCCTTTCTTTTTCATGTGCCTTAATGCTAGCGTGCAGGTGCTTTATTTATCTCTGATTACAGTAATGTTGGTTTGTAACCCTATTTTGCAAGCTGTGTCACAACACTATCAAGTCCCAGCTGCACTAACTGCACTTTCTCTCTACTGTGATAACAGTCACGGAGGTGGGAATTCAATTTAATAACAGAATCATCAATCGTAGAATGGTTTGTGTTGGAAGGACTTTTAAAGACCATCTAGTCCTACACCCCTGCCCTGGGCAGGGACATCTTCCACTAGACCAGGTTACACAAAGCCCTGTCCAACAATAAACATTTACAATGTTGGGGCACCTGCAACTTCTCTGGGCAACCTGTTCCAGTGTCTCACCACCCTCATCATAAAAAATTTCTTCCTATGTCCAATCTAAATCCACCCTCTTTCAGTTTAAGACTGTTGTCCTTTGTCCTGTCACTACAGGTCCTGGTAAAAAGTCTCTCTCCCGTCTTTCTAATAAACCTTCTTCAAGTATTGAAACGCAGCAATAAGGTCTCCCTAGAGCCTTCTCTTCTCTAGGCTGAACAATCCCAACTGTCTCAGCCTGTCCTCATACAAGAGATTTTCCAGCCCTCTGATCATTTTTGTGGCCCTCCTCGGGACTTGCTTTAACAGGTCCAAGGTCTTGTGTTGGGGACCCTAGAACTGGACGCAATACTCCAGGTGAGGTCTCACCAGGGTGGAGCAGAGGCGGAGAATCACCTCCACTGACCTGCTGGCCACACTTCTTTTGATGCAGCCCAGGACACGACTGGCTTTCTGGGCTGCGAGCGTACATTGCCACCTCACGTCCAATTTTTCATCCATCATTGTCCCTAATTCCTCGGCAGGGCTGCTCTCAATCATCCCTCAGTGGTTATTGCCCTGACCCAGGTGCAGGACCTTGCACTGCGCCTTGTTGAACCTCATGAGGTTCACAGGGGCACACTTCTCAAGCCTGTCAAAGTCCTCCTGGATGGCATCCCTTCCCTCAAGTGTATCAGCTGCAGCACTTGGCTTGGTGTCATCTGCAGACTTGCTGAGGGTGCACTCAATCCCACTATCTATGTCATTAATACAGATATGAACAGTACCAGTCCCAGTCCCAATACCAACTCCTGGAGACACCACTTTTTACTAATCTCCATTTGGATATTGAGCCATTGACTGCAACTCTTTGGACACAGCCATCCAGCCAATTCCTTATCCATCAAATAGCCCATCCATAGCTCTCCAGCTTAGAGACAAGGATGTTATATGGGACTGTGTCAAAGACCTTACAGAAGTCAAGGTAGGTAGTAAATTTTTATTTTGGTTAAAGCCGCCTTCTCATTTCTGGTATTAGAAAAAAGTTTCAACCATACTGTTTCATCTTGACAAATGCTTTAAAAAAATATAACATGACAGTGTGAGAAGTTAAAGGAATTCCTTAGGACATTCAGTCATGGTTTCGATCACCCTTTGTCTTCTGACTCTCTAGAGCAGTGATTCCAAAGTTTTCTTTCTGGAAGATTACTCAAGGAGCAGGATACAACACACTCCAGGAACTGAAGTGTTTGATAATTCCTGATGATTGGTGGTCTTAAAACTTGTATTCCCTGAGCGTGACAACATTTGCACAGGTCCCAACAAAGCTGAAAATGTCCTGCAGTATCTGGTGATCAGCCAAAGTGTGGACCACACTTGGTGACCACATTTTGAGAGCAGACCACATAAAGGGTAGGAGAAGAAGAAGGGCAAGTCTGTTTTTTCTTTGTGTAGGGTGATTTGATGTTCTAGATCAAGTAATTTCAGTGGCTACAACACATGATAACTCTTCTCAGAGACCATGGTTCTTATGGACATTCAAAACAGTAGTTTTTATCTCTGTCTTCGTTGTGGTCAGATAGCAGATGTGGACTTTTATTGTGGTAGAGCAACTCACACAAGTAGCTGCCGAAAAGGGAAGTGATAATCCATTTCTTCACAAGACTTTCTCTTCTTGGAAGCACTCTAGGTACACAGAAAGGGGAAGTCTTGAGGATCTCATCTGGTTTTTGTGTGATACCATTACAGACAATCTGTCTGCATGGACTGATGGGGAGCTGGAGGAACAGAAGAAAAGGAAAATTGAGAGTAGCAGAGGTGGAAGACTTTATTAGGAGAGGAAGTAAAAGAGGGAGGAGGGAATAAGCTTGGGATCTGTTTCTTTGTTCTGTTTTCGTTGTATAAAGTTGAGGGACAAGCTGCATTCAACCCTGGTGTTTTCCCTTAGGAGTTCTGAAAAACTGTACCGTTGATGTATGTTTTTTTTCCTCTCTTCCTTTAATACAGAAGTTATTTTAGGAGCAACAGCAACCAGGTAGAGAAGAAAATCTTTAGTTTAATCTTTTATTCTCAAGATAATCATCGTGGCTTCCTTGATCTGGTTTCCTACCATAAATCATCTTTAACTTGGAAAAAAATATCCCCAGTTTCTGTTCTTGAAGTCCCTGTCAGTATTGCCTCAATGTTCTCTGATATAGGACTATGCAGCCTCGAAGCTGCTAAAGCTTGGGCATTTAAATGAGTGACAAGGCAGGAAAGTTTCATCCTGATGATCATATTGAAAGCAAGCCCCTGCAATCCCCTAAATTTTAGAAGAATAGGAGAGAAGGAAGAAGAGCAGTTTGCTTTAAGGTGAGGGTACTGTGTTAGGAACTCTTTTGAATGTACTATGACCATAAAGGATGGCATTACACTGTTCCTGGGGTTTTTGATTAATATCCTCTATGGAACAGATGTTTCATGTGTGCTATGTGCAAAGAGCCAATTATACATACGTCAGGTAAATTTAAGCTATAAATAAAATGCTCTGCATACATCCAAACAATACGTTTGTCTTAGTTCTCCCTTTCTTAGACAGCATGCATTAATTTTACTGCTGAGAGGTGGGCATCTGTTTGGGTTGTGCTTTGTTTTCTCTTATTGTTTCTTTCAGTGAGGAAAGGAGGTTGGGTAAAACTCTTTTCTGGTCTCTGTTGACATCAGCACATTCGATCTGCCTGCGTCCAAAAGAATTATGTCAAAGCAATTGCCTGCATTTGTTTCTTAGCGTGTTCTCGAGCAGCACTGTCGCTTGAGGGTCAAACTGGAATACGTTAAACTGGAATTGGGGCAGAAACTGCAGCCAGCCTCGGGTCAATGATGCCTCTTGAGATTTGTGAAAGTGACACTTCTGGGGTTCATTGCATTAACTTTCATAGCATTGCTGCGTCTGGTCTGGGTGACTTACAAAGGCAGATGGGATGGTTAGTCTCACATTCTCCCATTTCATTCTTTTTCTTTGTGTCTGGAGTAAACGGGCAAGCCTCACATCTGACTTATTTCTTGATATTTCAAAATTTTTTCAAATCCATGTATTACATTTGTTTGCTGCTGTGTAGTTTTTATCATTTACATTTAGAAAGGTTACCACAGTTACTTCATCTGAAAAAAAAAAAAATTTGTGGAGCATAGCCTATGTGATCTTTGTCATGGTACATATTATGACATAAGCAAGCCTTTACAAGGCTTAAAAACACCGTTGCACATGTACTTAACAGAACATCCTAATACTGTAGAATGTAGATAGGATTGTTCCGGGGGAAGAGGGAGAAAAATGCATCCAGGAGGACAGAAAGGATTAAAATGCAAAAATGCACAATTCAGACTGTGCTTTAGCAGACCCTAATTCATCTTTTATTAGTAGCTCTGAAACTTCGCTCTTGATCATCTTTCCCAAAACTTTTGCTCTTTTAGTTACTAAAGAGTTGCCAATCACAGTTTTGAGTCTTGAGATCTGTTGATAGGAATACCAACTACAGCAGAGACCAGGTGGTGGTGTGTGTATGAATGTATGTGCACATATTTATATTTACACCACACCTGGACAGGCCTTTTTCATCCCTAATTTTCACAAGCTTTCTTGTTCTAGTTCACTCTGCAGAAGTTTTGTACTAAAATAGTTTACTTAATATGGGGTGTTTCTTTTATGTTTGTACCATAGCAGTGAGATTTTATTATACTATGTATGCTGTGGTTTAGCAGACATCACTTACTGAAAGTGACAGAAAGTTTGAAAACCACATTTTTTTTCCCACC
>NW_009661369.1:2221471-2245306 GCF_000708025.1 Charadrius vociferus
GCTGAACAGAAAAATATCTGTAGAATGATAATTAAAAATAATTAAATGCTTGTATGAAATAATGCCTTCTAATGGAGTGGCATATGTGAACCAATGCTGAGATCAAGTAATTGAGGTTATTTTATCTGTTTTATTTACAGAATTTACACTGCAGCATTCAGTCATAAGTGGGTTCATTCCAGAAGCTTAATATGAGCTGATGCCAGCAACTGGCACAAATCAAACACTCCCCAGCCTTCCCTACTCCTGCACATTGACAGGATTAATACTTTCTGGACAAAGGCCCAGGTTAAGACAGACAGCACGGGCAGAAGCTTGCACTGCACCCTTAAAAACCACCAAACTTAAATATTGGCAGGCTGTGGGATGAAGCAAATTCAGTCACCAGGACCCCCTGCTGAGCACGTGGTCCTTGGGAGCCCACCTGCCAGACCCCATCCTTGGGATGCGGAGACAAAAGCTTTCTTGGCAGCATCTAATTCCCTCAGCAGGGTGAAGGGGAAGGACAAGACATGTGGATATCCAGAGTGAGCTGGGAGGTGCCTGCAGGAGCGGTGCTCACAACCACTCACCCCACTTAAAGGCACTAACTTCCTGAAGAAGGTAGATAGTGCATTGGTTCATCTGGTGAAGTTGGGAGAGGAAATACCTGTCCTGGAAAGGACTCTTTCCTTTCCCTCAGCCTAATTCTCTAAGGTCACCTTCTGCAGCTGGGGGATCCTGGGATGGGATCCCAGGCAGATCCCTGCAATGAGATCCCAGTAGAAGGCAGCAGGTGAATTGAATTGCTGAAACAAGGAGTTGGCAGTACTCTCTCAGTGGCAGAACTGTAGTAACTCCCATAATTTTCCTGAAATTTTTTTCACTGGCATCTCGGTGTGAGGAGTTTTGCACAGTGAGGTTTTGCGTGGAGCCAGGTGCTGGGAATTCAGAGACGGCTGCCTGCAGGTCTTGCAGAAGATGGGCAGTTTGGTGTCATCTGTACTTAGATGGCACCTCAGCCCCAAAAGATTGGGGTTTCCCCTGGAGGCATTTTGCAGACCATGAGCAGGAAGGCTGCCAGGATTACTACCCTGAGAGGGGAGAGAGTGTTTCTCAATGGAAACACAAAGCATTGTCTGCAGTGACGCTCACCTGACTCCCAGCTTTATGCAGGCAGTAGGTCTCACCTGCAGGAGTTCCTGCTTCATGCCTAATAACCCAACCTGCATGGATGTGCATCCTTTTTAAATCAAGCACGGTTATTTTCTCAACTTTGCAGAGATGGACAGTACATCACAACCTGTGGTATAAAGGGTTAATTACTGGTTAATTGCCCATAACAGATCATTGCTGAAAAAGCAAAACAAAATTGCCTGTTCACAATCTGTATCGGATTCGTTTCCAGTTCCAGTGCATTTTCCACCTTTGCTAGATTAGAACCTGCTGATAGCAAATTTATTCCCCGTATGAATACTTCTATACTGTGAACAAAACAACAAAATTCCCTCTAAGCTTTTTATTTAAAATGAACCCTTCTGCTACCCAGTGTTTTCAGTTCTTCAATCTCTCTCCCCTGAACACTCTTCCAGTTTTCCAACACTTTATTTGAAAAATGGAGCAGCAGAACCTGATACATTATTCACGGAGCAGAGGAACGAGAGCCAAATACAGCATCACTGTAACCTACCTACTCATCTTTTGATTTTCATTTGTTTGTACAGCTGAGGCTCGCATTAGCCCTTTTGGCCACAGCCTTGCGTGGGGAGTTCATGTCGAGCTGATTGCCTCCCAGGACCCCTGGTCTTACATTCAGTCTCTGCTTTGGAGGATAGAGTCCTCTCTCTCCCTCTCATCCTGTAAGTATGGCCTGTATTCTTTATTCTGATAAGGTAATTCTGCACTTGGCCATATTAACACCTGAACTGGTTTCTCCCATCTTTCTACAGACCCCAGTTGCTCTGTGTCAGGCTTGCCCTTCTATTGTTTGTTTCCTGTTGTCCGCAGTCTCGTGTCTAACTGTAATGACTTAACTTTCCAGGTCACTGTTAAGGCTATTAAATAGTAAAGGGATGATCACCAATACCTGTGGGAATCCAACAGGAACCCATCTGTTCACTAATAAATACTTTCCCATTTACAGTTACACTTTGGTTTCCTTCATTTATCAGCTTTTTAATATGTTTAGTATGATTGTGGACTCAGAAGTGACCTCAGGATAAAATACGTTTGAGATTTTTGCCTGACTACCTACAGTGCTTCCCACCTATGGAGTCCTGCTCTCCACGTACAGAAGGAGCACACACCATGCAGGCCTCAAAGCATTCAGTTTCTTCATAAAGATGGTCTATAGAACAAGTCAAATGACTTAGGCTTGTAATACTGTCAACAACACTGCCTTCATCCAGTGAACTTGTAATTTTTGCATGAAATGACATCAGATTAGTTTGACAGGATCTGTTTTCCTTAAAGGCAAGTTGATTGGCTTTAATTATAGAGCTTTCTTTTTTTTAAGATTTTATTGAGTCCTGTGTTGGTTGTTTTATCCTATGCAAAATACTGGAAACTCAGCTAACTGGCCTGTAATTACTTTTTACCCTTCTTAAACAGTGGCCCAACAGGCTTCTTCCTGTCCCTGGTCCTTCCCCAGGGACCCAGAACTGCTTTAGATGCTGCAATAAGCAGCTCCAAAGCTAGTTCTCTAAAACCTTCTGAGACAAGTTTATTTCTAGCAACTAAACTGAAACACCTAGAATCGTGTTTCTGCTGCTTAACATCCCCTCTCCTGGGGCTGCTGTGGTGGGAAGTTATTTCGTCATCATTATAAACAGATAGTCTCGCCTTTTACCTGTGTGCTCATCAGAAATACTTATTGAGTAACTTCTGCCGCTGTCATGTTGCTATGAATGATTCTACCACTTTTATTGTTCAGGATTCGTCTTTCATAATCCACTTAGAAAAATAAAAACTACATATCTGAGTCTATCTGCCTTAATTTTTCCCAGTGTCTGCTTGCTTCTTCAAATAATCTTTATTTTAGCTTTTTATTTGTTATTATCTTTTCCCTTTTTGCCCTTCATGTGTTGGTTTTATATATAACACTTTATATGTTTTTTCACTTCCCTGGTAAACCCAGCTGTTGGGGTTTTTTTTTCATTGTGTGTTATTTTTATCTAGCCCAGTCTTCTTTTCATGGTTGTAACATTGTAGGCATTTAGGAAATGTCTTAAACCGTTCACAGATGTCAGCAACTTTCTGTACATTCTGTCTTCAGCCTGATTTGACTCCCATTCACCACAGTTTTGTGAAATTACCTCTCAGAAAACATGCTCTGTGATTTTAATTTATGTATATATGAAGAAGGTATGTTCATATATTGCATAAAATTGTACTCATCTGAATTTGATCATAGACAATGTTTGTTGTTTGCACAGAAAGTGTCAGTCCCTTTCAGTCTAAACAACCAGTAACCTTCTGGTTTGTGACTCATTTAGCTAATTGGCAAGAGCTTTAGTTCACAGGTTTAGGAAGGCTGACCTTTCCTTAAATTAGTAGTTAGTAATGTGCCATTCATAGCCTTTTGGAAAGTCCATGTGTCTTTAAGTGGAGTGACATAAGGTCTCCAGCATAACTTGTTTGGATTGAATGGGCCTGAGATAACACAAGGGGGGTTTTTATGCTTGTTATATATAGGTGTTGAAGAAGCCTGTCATCCTGTGCTCTGCAGTGATTCCAATGGTCTGTAACAGATAGCAATACCCCATCTTGCGTGTATCTTGATCCATAAATATCCAAGGTTTCTTACTTCCAAGTTGTCAGTCACTCAGATACTATTAGTGACATACAGGGCCTGTCAACTCCCCTCTTCCATTTGGACTTCTTACATTGGTTACAACTATTTCTTTTAATATTCCAATAGTCTAAATCTAGCAGTTAGTTTTCTGGAGTATTATTTTGCATTGCTACTCTGCAGGCAGAGAGTTTATCCATTTTTCCAGATGCTTGTAGTTAGCACATAGGCAACTAAAATGGGTTATCTTCATGGAATCATAGAATCATTAATAGTTTGGGTAGGAAAGGACCTGTAAAGGTCATCTAGTCCAAAGCTTCCTGCAATGAGCAGGGACATCTTCAACTAGATCAGGTTGCTCAGAGCCCCATCCAACCTGACCTTGAATGTTTCCAGGGATGGTGCCTCTAGCACCTCTCTGGGCAACCTGTTCCTGGGTTTCACCAACCGCATCATAAAAAACTTCTTCCTTATATCTATTCTAAATCAAAACCCTTAGTTTAAAACCATTACCCCTCCCTCCTATCACAACAGGCCCTACTAAAAAGTTTGTCCCCATCTTTCTTATAAGCCCCCTTTAAAGGGACCTTTAAAGGCCACAACAAGGGCTTCCCAGATCTTTCTCTTCTCCAGGCTGAACAATCCCAAATCTCTCAGCCTGTCCTCATAGGGTCAGAATCATCTTCATGATCCTCCTCTGGACCTGCTCCAACAGGTCCATATCTTTCCTGTGCTGAGGGCTCCAGAGCTGGACACAGTACTTCAGGCAGGGTCTCACCAGAGTGGAGTTAAAGGACAGAATCACCTCCCTCGATCTGCTGGCCATGCTTCTTTTGATGCAGTCCAGGATGCGGTTGGCTGTCTGGGCTGCAAGCATACATTGTCGGCTCGTGTGCAGTTTTTCAGCTACCAGTCCCCCCAAGTCCTCCTCAGGCCCATTCCCAATCCCTTCCTTCCCCAGCCTGTATTGATATGAGGGGTTGCCCTGACCCATGTGCAGGACCTTGCACTTGGCCTTGTTAAACATCTTGAGGTTCACACAGGCCCACTTCTCAAGCCTGTTCAGATCCCTCTGAATCGCATCCCGTCCCTTAGGCATGTCAACCACACCACGCAGCTTGATGTCATCTGCAAACTTGCTGAGGGTGCACTCAATCCCACTGTTTATGTCATTGAATAAGGTATTGAACAGTACTGGTCCCAATACGGACCCCTGAGGGACACCACTTGTCACCAGTCTCCATCTGGACATTGAGACATTGACCACTAGCCATTGACCATCTTTTTAAAGCCTCTGCTTTGGTTAATGTTTTGCTTGATATCATGGTTTTCTGCTGAACGTGCTTTCGGTTGCTTATTTAGTCTGACTCGCTTAGCCTGCCTGGCTTACAGAGTGTGCATTCGTTCCCTATCGAGAGATCACTTTCTCTTTGCAACACAATCCACAAATCTGTCACCTGTGCTGTTCACCTGGTTGTTAACTTCTGCAGCCTTCAGCTTTTTGTCTTTTTGTGGTAGGAGACAGGAAGGAAGTCCAGATAGGATCACCATATCTCCTGAATTGTTGACAGTTGTGTAGCCCACAAGGTGAAACCGTTCCTTTCTGCTCCAGATTACCATCCAGTCCTGCACTTCTCTTTTGTGTCTTAAATACAAAGAAATGGAGAAAACTCTGTTGTCTGCCTCTTCCTCTCACAATGCTCTTTTCATTCTCCTGATGAGGATGGTTGGAGCTGTCCTCAGGGGCACTTTAGGTCAGTGCTTTTCAACTGCTCATACTCAGAGAACCAGTTAAACTGGGGGGGCCATGAAGGCAGTGTGAGGGGGAGCTCAAGCACCACCAGCAAAATGCTGGCACAGTGTCCAGTGTGTGTGTGTTTGCTTGATCATGCGTGTGCGATGGGCTTGTGGAGCACCTAATGATTTATGGACCCCAGTGCTCCCTGGATCACAGGTCAAGGAACACCATTGTAGATAATCCTGCGTGCTAGGTTGAGCAGTTGTCCACTTGGGCAAATATCCACACTGTGTTCTGTGTGACTGACAGGATCTTCAGGTGGGTTTTTAGAGCTTTGCAAATGTACCTTCATTCACAAGCCAGATTTAAAGTACAGTTTCTTCTCCTAAGCATATGAACCTTGAGAAAGGATGAAAGAGGGAGCGAGCGAAATAAAGAAATCGCACTTCCTCTAGCTTGAGGGGAGGGGCTATTAAAAAGTGTTTGCGTCTGCTGATTTTGTCACTCATTGAGTAATAGAAAACTGGACTGAAAGACACTCTCCCACCCCGCTGACCAGAGGCAGTGCTGTGCCTGGCAGATAGTTGTCTGGCCTTCACGTCACCGTAGGCAATCTGCTCCAGGTTGTTTTGCTGTCCTTGCCAATAGAAAGGATTTTCTTCCCTGGCACCTAACCTAAATACCCACAGTTTCCACTTAGTCCATTATTTCAATGTGACTTTCTGCTTAGGCCATTAAGGATTCAAGTAGGACCTCCTATAGCTGCACTGAGATTGCAGTAGCTTTAAGCTAAAGGACCAAATCATAGACCTGTAGCTTAGAGTCACTGCACATGAGCATCCCTTGCAGATCATTCCCTGAGCAGCATGTGTAGTGACCTCAGGTTAGTCATGAAATCGAATTATCTATTCTACTTGCCCTCAGATGGGGACATAAAACTTACAAATAGAACTACTGTGTGCTTAGTGATACTTAATTATTTTGAACAAAGTGGAAAGACCCTCTAGCTGTTTGCTGGGTTCCTTTGGAAAATGCTTACTAACCCAGCAGAATCTCTTTTTCATGGACCTTAGATGGCACCTGATCCCTTTTTAAGCCCCATCTTCTCTGGTTAATGGAAGGGACCTTTCCTCATGATTTTCCCCACCATCACCCCTTTTTTAAACTCAAAGTCCTGTCTCTTCAAGCACCTGTGACATTCTCCCGTGTTTCTTGTTGGCCCATTCTCCCCCAGACTGTGACATTCCAATTCAAGCAGGGCAGCCACCTAAGAGTCAGGGCACACTGTGAGATTAATTACAAAAAATGAAAACTCCTCAGTCCTACAACCATATACGTGGATACCAAGACAAAGAGGACAATACATCGAGGAGAGAAGGCATCTCTCCAACGTTGTTATTTTGTGTTCCCCTGTTGCTGCTGGTGGTATCTTGAAAACTGGTATCTTTTCAAGAAGCAGAAGGAGAGGGAGACAGAAAGAAAGACAGAGACAGGCAGAGAGGAGCAGGCCTTTTGGGGCTTAGGTCATGTGTATCAGTTTTGGTACACTTGAGTTCCTAGAGTTTTCGTATCCTAGAGTCCCCTGAGGTAGCAGTGGGATGTAGGCAATCTCATTGGGCTTTGTGATACTGCAGCATTCACTCTGAGCTGAACAGTATTGATCCACCTTTGGAGTCAGAAGGACTTAGCTGTGGGTCACTGGTTCTCAGCAGAAGCCAAGGAAGGGGACAATAGCTTCTCTCTTTCCTTCCATTCTTGTGGATTCTGTCTCAATTCCCCTCCTGTTGCTTATCTTCCGCTTTGCCAATTGCCCTATCCAGGTTTGTGTAGGTTATCTCTGTTTCTAGGGGCATTTCCCAGATCTTTGGCACTAGGGACTGTGTGTGGTTAAAAGGAAGGGGAGACTGACCATAGACTTCCTACAAGACATCCCTGGTGGCACAGATGAAGTGTGTGACAGCACAGGATTGTAGAACATGGGAAGCAGCTGTCGGTAGGGTAGTTGGCAAAACAGAGTTGAGAATCATTGGTCTTAGTGGCCTCGTGGTTGGACTGTATGCATCAACACTGTCAGTCTTCTGTAAGAAGGAAGGCATGTTAGTGTGTTTCACTAACACCTCAGCCTCCCATTCTCTGGTTTTCCAGATTTCAGAATCTCTGCTAAAAATGGACTATATGGTAATGTGTCATCTTTTTGGTCCTGACAAATTCATCTCCAGGCAGTGTCTCAATTCTTGCCTGTCTGGTTAACAAGGCTTAACCTGTGTGCCTCTGAAGTTATTTTCCAGACCAAGATCATCACTTACATATTACTCACTTTGGCGGGCTGACCCCACCCGGCAGCTAAGCCCCCACTCAGTCGCTCACTCACTGCCCCCCAGCAGGATAGGGGAGAGAATCGGAAGGGCAAAAGCAAGAGAACTTGTGGGCTGAGATAAAAACAGTTTAATTAGTGAGGGAAATACAGAGAAAACAAGTGATGGGAAAGCACTCACTCACTCACCACCTCCCACCAGCAGACAGATGCTCAGCCAGCCTTCGAGCAATGGCTACTTTAAAAAAACTACCCCGGAGTTTTTATCACTGAGCGCGACGTCATATGGTGTGGAATATCCCTTTGGTCAGTTGAGGTCATCTGTCCTGGCTGTGTCCCCTCCCAACCTCTTGCCCACTTCCAGCCTACTCACTGAGGGGGCAGAGTGAGAAACAAAGAAGGTCTTGACGCTGTGCAAACACTGCTCAGCAATGGCTGAAACATGGATGTGTTATCAACACCGTTTTGGTCACAAATCTAAAGCACAGCAAGTTTCGGGCTGTTATGAAGAAACTTAACCCCATCCAGACCCAGTACACTTATGTAAGCTGTCACACACTGAACCCACAGTGGCAACAGCTGGCTTTGAGAAAACAGATCTCACTAGTAGCACTTTTTTTGTTGTGTGTAACTGTGAGCAGAGCTTCGTGTCTTCCCGTTGCTGATGTAGTCAGTACCTTCAGCACTCTGGTTGCTCACTGGCCTTTGTCACTGTGTGGTTACCACTTTGTCTCAGGTCTCTACCTGTAAATATCTTTGCTGTTGTAGCTGAAGCCAGCTGCAGTGATGGTGGGGATTTCTTTGCGAGCTGGCCACAGGCAAATTTTTGCTCCGATTTAGGAAGGAGAGTATTTTTTTTTCCCAATGTAACTGGGCAAATAAGGAATTTAAATAACACTTAGCAGTAGCAACCTAGGTGAAACAAGAGCCCCTTTGGGAGGGAACAGTGTCTGGAATGGTCTCAAAGTAAATAATCTCCGGACTGGAGGCTCATTACCTTGCTGTCACATCCTCCGAGTTCTTCAGTCACAAATCAGGAATCAGACAAGGCGAAGAGGTTATTTTTGTTTGTGCATAGGCAAAGCGGGGTGGGGAGGGAACAATGGGGGGTTTTGAGAGAAAATCTTTCTCTATGCTTCTTACATATTCCAAAGAAGCAAACAGGCAGAACTACTATACATGGTATAGAATCCCTTTCCCCCCTTCCTTCCCTGTCCACCCTGATTCACATTTTGCATTCTGCTCCATGCTGCTCCCATACTGTGGATCAGATGAACACCCATTAATCCCAGGTAGATTCTTAAAATAAGAATTGAAAGAAAAAAAAATCAGAACAGCGTGAATCAACCTGCAATCATCTTTCTGTTCTCTTAACTGGGGAAAAGAAAGAGGAAATCAGTGGAGACACTGTTTCACTTCTTCTCTTTTCAAGATGAAATGATTCTGGCATTTGCAGCAGTTGTTCTCCTGATACAGATTTTCTAATTTATATACTTAAAAGGCACTTTAAAATTTGGGTGCATTAGCTCAAAATGCTTATGCAGACCATGCACCCACTTCTCTCTGCTCGTGAATAGAGCTACCACAAGCAGCCTGATGAAGAAGGAATGTGGCTTGAAATAGCGCTATTGAATTTTCGTAGTGTTCTTGTGTGTTACTCAGAACCAAGGGTAGACCCATACTTTGAGGGGTTTAACTGTAGAGTAAGCACTGCTGCCTTTAGTTGTTAATTTCAAAGCTTCCTTGAACTCATTTTAAGAAGAAAAAAAAAAAAAAGACAGACATCTTAAGTGCAGTTCTGAGTCTGACTTGCTCTTTGGTTTATGAACATAAAACCAGCAGGCTTTCCTTCTCAAGTTAGCTATACGTAATTTTCTTTCTTTTAGATTACAACTAAAGTTTGGATGTTGATGTGAAAAGAAAAAAACACAGAAGAAACTCTCCACAGAACTGATTTTCTTGTGCTGCGTTTTTCTAGGGCATCTTTTTTTAAAGTAATAAAAGTCCAGAGACAATACAAGGTGTAACTCAGTTACTGTTACTTTAAGAGATTGCAGGGTGTGACTCTACTTTAATTGCTTGTTATATTTTGTTCTGTTTTGGTTTTGCTGAAAGGGATGTATCACAGAGAGTGGAAAAGAATTCAGTTTTTTGAAAAAGATGAGGCCATGACATTTACAGACTTGGCTGGCAAAGAAGCTGCAGAAAACTGAAAGGGTGGCAACGTGTCCCTTTGTGGGTGGTTAGGAGGGTTTGTCTCATCTTCTTACATAATTTGCATTGGGGAGCTTTTGATTACTGCTGCTCCAACAGCCACATTGTGCTAATGCATCTTCTTGTGGCCTTGCCAGGTGACCTCCCCACCAGCCAGTCCCACCACCACAACTGTCCCTCAAACAGGCACCACACGTGGACAAGGTTATTGTCCCTCCTCCCCAGCTGGAACATTGACTTCCTTTCTCCTCTCTAGCTTGTAATAAATAGATTGTGTAGATATATATTTAATAAATAGATTGTCTAGATTGTAATAAATCTCTTGCCAAAGAGGAACCATACCCCACCAGCAGGACGATGGATCTGTTCATCAAGACATTCATTGCCCTTTCTTCCTGGCAAATCTTCCTGTCCAAATCTTCATCTTTCATAACTGACTTTCAGTTCAGGTCGCAAAGGGGAAAAAGAGGAAAGGAAAGCAAGTGCTATACTTTGCAGGCATGTGTTACATCTTAAACATCATCTGTAGCGTCAGGAAGCTGTCGTTTCCAGCTCCACATCCCAGTCACTCAGCAAATGGGGAGGAACAGCAGGGCAGAATATGGCACTTCAAAGCTCCTTGCAGGGTCTGCTCATCTCAGGGCAGCAGGAGCTGCTCCTTTTCCTGAATCCCTTCTGCCACCATTGTAAAGACTTCCAAAGCAACTTTATGCTGACAAGAAACAATAGTAATAGCACTCCAGCACCGTAAAAGACATTTGCTTTGAGCAGTGTGGCAGCAGGAGCTCATCTAAGACTGACTGCTCTTCCTACTCCTCCGGCCGGGGATGTCCATTGACACTGGGCAGTGGCTTGACTTTTGACTGCTGCAGAGAAACAAGCAATTAAACTGCTGAGATTTTTCTGCTCAGCCCACTGAAGTAGAATCCGGGAATGAAGCATGAAAGGACTCTCTTCAAAAGTCAAATTAACGCAGCCCAGGCATTTTTCTGTGCTCTTTTTCTTATAAAAACACTGTTTCAATGCAGTCATTGATCCTGATACATACTTGACTTATAATTTTGCCCTGGTGTTTCTGGCCTTTTGTTCAGGAATACCACATTGTGTCTGTGAGATTTTCTGCATATCTTTAATAGTTGCAGGACATCCAGTGGTACTACTGCATCTTCTCTGATTTACATTTTTTAATGCAATATGACCAGTGTGATGCACATGTAGATTTGAAGGCACTCTACACAAATCCCCAGTCTACAGCTTCTTTCAAGGCTGAATCAGTTCTATCACATTGCAGTAAAATTCTATTCTTTCTAGATCAGGCCATTAGTGTAAAAATTATATGTATATATATAGTAACCCACAATCACAAACCTGAGAAATAATGAGTAACACCCAAGAGTTTGATTATTTTAAAGTATTTGTTTGTATCTTATTGACCTGCTTTATGATTCCTAAAAATTGTGGAATCACTGGTCGAGCTGGAAAGAAGGCAGTCCTCTAAAAGATCTCAGAATTAATAACTTTTTTTAAAAAATGCAACAAGTGTTGCTATTTTATTCCATCTGTTTAATTTGAGTTGGCTTGAAACTGACACAGAATTAATTCTGGAAATCCAAAATGCTCCCACCAGCATAGACGTAAGTCAAAGAGAGATCAACAAGCAGACAGCATGAGAATTACTGACCTATACAGGACTAGATTTAAGTGTCTATTTATTGCACAATTTGGAATGCCTTCCTAATGACTTGTAATAGTCAAAGGAGGTGAGCAAGACTTTTCTGAAAATTGGGGGGTTTAATGTGTCTCAGACTTGTGTTTCAAAATATGTACTCCATCAGTTTCTCTCTAGGGAACTACTAATGGTGGCATGGAAAGTAAGACATTTCAGCTTCAGGGTAAATTTCTGTGTTGATTATTCCCCATATCCAGTCTGCAGGAGGCATTCCACAGAAAACTAAAGTCTCTTTTAAAAATTCTTGTAGTTCTTATTCTTGGAAAGCCCTTTCTGTCCTTTTTGCATCTTCACGGTAACTCAGAATGTGGCATTTTGAATATTAAATCCTACTGTAGCTCATGAAATTTGGCTTATTTGATGTCACAGACTGATACTTCTGTGGTGCTTTCAGCAAAACATAAAATACCAAGAAGAGATCCCCTAGAGAATATATTTTTCACAGCCATGCTGGATACAACCCTCGGTTTGATTAACAAGCGTGTTCACCACAGACACTGAATAAAAGCCAAGGATTTTGTTCTGATTCCCTTTCAACATAACTGTTTCTTAACTCAGCTTTCCTGCTGGTGCTTTCCAGACAAGATTTGTAAGATTCGGTCACAAAAAAGACAGTTGACAGTTACCAGTCATTCAGCATTTCCCTTTCATGTCTTTCATTGAAAGAAGTTCTAAAAATATACCATCAAATTTTATTCCAGAGAAAACCAAGAGGAAGGAGAATGTGCCCTGCTGGGTCTGAACCAGCTCCACGTCTCTTCAGCAGGTTGGAGCCCTGTCCCATGGTAGTCTCCTTTCCTACACAAGGGGTTGGAGGATAGAGGCCCTGGCATGGCTAGGAGCGTGCAGAATAGACATACCCCTCTCTCAAACATTTTAAGGACCCATTTTCTCCTACAATATTCAAAAAAGCAGGTTCTGAAGAGGTACCATAATTCAGAGTTTCAGCTGCAAGTTGCAATATCTTATGGAAAACCTTCTGATGCTCTGAAGGAGTGAATTTACACCAGTCTTCCTCCCATCCATCTTTTCCCGATGGCTTACAACTGCAGAAGGTAGACTAAGCAAAAGCTCATCAATAATTTGTACTTTTCAAATATCACGTGTTGGAGCTTTAACTTGTAAAATATGAGTATGAAAAATTGACTTTTCCTGGTACTCCTGGACTTTTCCTAGGCTTTGATTAGCTAACAGAGGGCTGCTTTTGTTTCTGTTAATGGAGTGGATGTCTGGCTTTGGTGGTTGTTTCAGTCTTGGCTTCCATTTTGTGTCGAGAACCAACAGAAAAACTGAAGGAGCGTGATTTACAATAATAATAGTGTTAATAACATGTTAGCCTTCATCTGTTTCCTAACTGAAAGCCATTAAGGTGGTATGACTATATAAATAATTAATAATGATATAATTAATTTTATATCTTTGTTGAATAATGTTTCCAACATGTGGGAGGAAACTGCTATTCTGGTTAGGCTGATGTTGGATTGCTTGCAACGTAAATGTTGGAATCCAAGAAACATAGCAAGCACAAGAGAGGAGACAAATAACATAAGGGTTATTTTCATTTGTCTCTAAGGAAGTCTCAAAAACCATGTAAATTTTTTATTTTTTCATGAAAACACATGTTTTATATTGCCCATAAAAACACAACTTTAAAATAAACAAATACAACTTGCTTGCATCAGAAAAGTTCATTTTAATTAGGCTAGTAACATACCTTTTAACAATACCATTGTCAAATTATGATAATGCTGCATGACCCGTAACTCACACATCTGAGAAATTCTGCCTTTGCTAATGGGGTTGGAATAAAATCTTGTTCCTTTACTGTAAGTTGCACAGCGTGTTGGATGAACAACGTTGTGTGCTTGTCTCTAGAGAGTTTAGTGTAAAACAGCTCCAGATTTTGTTTGGTGATCTCAGAGCTGGCTGAATAACTCCAGCCTTCCACAGCTCCAAATGCTGACATGCAGGGAGATGAGACTTTCGGATATTAAAAGCCTGCTCTGTGATACTGAAGGAGATTAGTTTTTGGAATCCATTCATTGACACAAAGACCAATGCTGAATGGAGGTTATATTTATTGTCTATGAAACTCCTGAGTTAGCTGAAATCACTTTACGCATGTACATGCATACATGTATTCTCTCACATTTAGCCAACTCCCCGTGATGCTGGTTTCTTTGAGCCAGGAACAGACAACTTTCAGGCGCTTGGCTTGAAAAGATGCATGCATGTAACACCCTCTGTCACATTTTACAAGAAGCTACAATCAAGCAGTCTTTATGCTCAGATTGTCTAGACACTGTGACAAAGTGGGAGAGGGCAAGTGAAAGAAAAAGCCCTTTTTGTCAATCATTCACTTTGCATCAAATTCTCCTTCCCTGTGTGCTGCTGTTGCCAGCAAAAAGAAAAAGGGAGCAAAAACCAAACAAAACCCAAGAAACTGGTAATTCATTGGTTTTCTATTTATATCATTCCTAGCAAAAAGAAAACTCCAAACCATTATTTTTCTGAAATTACCAGTACATATGTCTACCATCTCCTGGTTTATTCATTTTTTTCAGAATTAATACTTTGAACAATTTTATTTTTGTACCTGATTTGTTGTTTTAACTTTTTTCTCATCAATATGTAAATAAAGCATGTAAGGGCTGTCTTGTCAGCAATTGTAAATTGGCATGTGAAATCTTCCCAGATTGCAGTAGAGATTTTTTTTCCCTGCTCAGCTGACTGTTTGTGAATGAACAGGAAAACCCCTTTCCCCCACCGCTCTCCCAGATTTCATGTTTGCCATCTCTTTCTTTCTTTCACCCTTTCATTTTCTTTTCTACATTTTCCCGTGAAAACACATGGGAAAAAATAAGAGGAGAAACAGAGCTGGGATAAGGGAGGAGGCGATAGAGTTTCACAGGGAGGTAAGTTTGCAAGCTAACAAAAAGGCTGCTGAGATTCTTCTTGAGATGATAGTAAAGCCTGCATATCACTTAACTGTTTTGAGGTGAATAAGTGTATGTTCCAGCACTTATATTTTTTAACCAGTCTGCTTTAATGGCTCACTCTTCCCTGTTTAGATGTTTGGCGCCTCTCTCTGCCCTTTCTCTCGAGCTGGGATTTCCCTCTGTGGCATCTCCCATGCAGCGTTTGCTCGCTGCCCGTGTTTTGCTCTCCATGCACCAGAGGCACGCTTTCACAGAGGCACAGCAGAGTCCAAGCAGTGAGTCCTAGGTCTGTCCCTCCCACCCAAAGCCTCCTGGAGCTCTGCCAGTGCCGATGGCGGTGAGATGAGCCCTGTGGAGCCCTCGACCTCCCTGTGCTCCTGCTTCACTCCCTGGCAGTGCTCGTGGGGCTCCTTGGCTCTGAGAGGAGCCAGGAAAACCTCACCTCTGAGTGACATCTCCAAAGAGAGGGTCTCCAGAGCCAGACTGTCCTGCTGTTGAAAGGGGTAAAAGCCACAGAGATATCTCCCTAAGCAGTTTTTCTACAGCTGATACAAAGCTGTCTGGGGCACCTCTGCACCTATCACCGTCCCTGTGGCCTCACCTGGAGTCACTGCTGGTCCTGGGGATGGACAACCTCGAGCCACAGCATGGTACCCCGCACCTCCAGCACTGACCCAGCTCCCAGGGCGAGCAGAGGCTGGAGGATGGCATGACTGCCACAGCAGTAGCAGCAGCAGTGTGTTTTGCAGGCTCAAGGCTGAAAACCTTTTGCTTCAACCCGTTGTCACTTCAGTTTCTTGAGGGATCCCTGCTTATGCCACCCTTTGCAGCAAGGGCAGAGTCAGGAGTCCTTGTTTCTGTTTGTGTGAAGGGACTTAAACATTTTGGTGAGGGAACTCTACTGAATGTATGTGGTGTCCTGAAGGAAATAAAGAAATGCAAAAATGGCACCTTTAAGTTACGCTAAGAGCACGAGACAATAGACGTGTCCTAACTGCAGGCAATACAGCTCAGGGAAAAACATTAAAATGGTGCTTGTTTTTCTGAACAGGCTTGTAGAATAATTGGAAGTATCTTCAAATTGTAGAAAATACCCTTCAACAGAAGGGCTTTTTAATTAGGCAGGTTAGATTTAGGAAACAGGTATCCAGACTGTGGTCTGTCACAGACAAGCAAGGAGATGCTGCATAATTTTTCAAGCATTAGCAGCAGAGGAATATGTTTTTTCTGAATCCCATGAGTTTGTCAAAACCAATTTCCTGTGTTGATGTTGGGATAAGGCATACAAAATAGGCAGCCTGGCAACTACAGAAAAATGAGGATATTTGAAAAAGGATAGGCTTTTTTGTTACCCTAAGTGACGGATATTGGCTGAAATGTGAAAAGAAAGATGGAGGGAAGAAAATGTGCTTTGCTATACTTTTTTTTTCTGTTCTCTGCATTTTCTCTATGTCTGTTTATATATTCTGGACAAAGTATGTATTTACTAAAGATTTTTCTATTGTCACTGCTCTTCTTGCAGCCCCAGTGTTTAGAGTATGTTGTTTCTGTGCCAGGTTACATGTAAAGGTCACCACACCAGTTCAGATCAAGGGTGCATCCAGATGAGTATCTGATTCCCTAGATTCATCATACTCAACTTCAGAAACCTCAGGTTTTGTGTCTAGATTCAGTTCAAGTCAGTAAGAAAGAGTTTGGTAGCACCGGCACGTGGATTATAAGATGTTAGAGCTCGCAGCTGAAAGGCAATACCAGGTAACAGGACTAACCTTGCAGGGCTGCTCCTAAGATGTGGCGAATCACCCGCTGTCTTCCTCCACCTAGAGAGAGGTAGGCACCTAAAATCAAGAGAGATTAACCCAGGCCTTGGTAGCGCCCCATGTGGGGACTAAATAAGAGGTTACAAGAATTAAGACTTAAAGCAACTTTTTCCAAGCCATACCCTCTCAGTTTCCTCCTGTCTGGGATCCAGGCTTTGAGATGATCTGCATTCGACGTGTTAATTCTTACGGGACTTTCTCTAGTTTCTTAACTCATGTATACCTTTGGCAGCCCCACCGTCTGCTACCAGCAGGTTTTATACCCTTCAGGTCGGTACTGCATAAAAGGGCACTTCCTTTTGTTTTAGTTGTGCCATCTGATAACTCCCTCCTACTTTCCTGTGCTGTAATAACTATCAGTCATTGTGTCTGCTTTTCTGCTTGTCACGCAGAGCTCTAGCAATGGAGAAAGGTTATATTGCCTTTAGGTGAAGTCAGTTCTTGTGGAGTTGGCAAGGTCGAGCACGAACCATAAGCTTAAGTGCCTCGCTCTGTATTTTGGGGGCAGACTTGGACACCTCCAGCTCTATGTTTTGGCTGTGGCCTTTGCCTGCCAGTCGTGCCCTCCTGGCAAAGACTGAGCAAGAGAGGAAGCTCTTATTGCCTCCATGCAAGCCATTGCCCAGCAGGGCTGGGGAGAGAGCTGCCACCACCATAAAAGCAGTCAGGACCTCCTTCCCCAGGCCTGGATGGGAAACCACTGCAAGGAAGATTTTGTGTGAGCTTTTCCCAATGTGTTGCTGTTTATATTCAAACTACTGTGTTGGTTTTTTTAACTTAACTTTGAAGTGTTTTTAACTTAATTTGATCCTCATCATCTGTGGGTTCGGTAGAGATCTGGTGAGCATCAATGGATGAACACCTGTCCTTTCCTTCCTCTTCTAGGATTTTAGATAATGGGCTGTGTGCAATGTAAGGATAAAGAAGCAACAAAACTGACTGACGAGAGGGATGGCAGTTTAACTCAAAGCTCAGGCTACCGCTATGGGACAGATCCCACTCCGCAGCACTATCCCAGCTTTGGTGTGACTTCAATCCCAAACTACAACAACTTCCATGCCACAGGAGGCCAAGGACTGACTGTGTTTGGTGGAGTCAATTCCTCCTCTCATACAGGGACACTGCGTACAAGAGGAGGAACAGGTGAGTTTTAAAGTCTTCTTTTAGTGCTTTTAGTGAGTATCAGTCACACAGCTACAGGAGGGGCACGGCTGCCTTGGCAGGCTGGTTTTGAGAAGAGTTATTTCATGAGATAGTGCAAAGAATTGAAGTAGGGGTGGAGCTGGGTCTGTAGCCCCACCTTTGCTAACTTGGAGGTGCTAGTTTACTTGGGGGTTGAGAAATTATGTATATGTGCCCAATTTGGCTGATTGCTGCCTCATCCCTCTACCAGGGAACGGAAGGTGTGGTCTGAGCCACCTCAAGTTGTTAGCAGGAAATACTTGCCACGGCTATGCCTAAACCCTCTCTTCAAATCCCCTTTGCCTGTTTGATCCCTGCATTTTGTGTGGGTACCAAACCAAGAAGACTGATGACTCTATAAACTGACGGCAGTGGCGTGCCCGCTGGCTGCATACAAGCAGAGGGATTAGAAAGGCCAAACAAAAAGCAGCAGGCTTCAGTTTATTTTGCTCCTCAGCAACCGGAGTAACTTACATTTGGCTTAGCCACCTCATGTCTTGAGGCTCCTTTCCCTCCTGTTTTGTGTGATGGGAGTGTAACTCACCTATCTTCTTCCTTAGGTGTAACTCTTTTCGTGGCGCTTTATGACTATGAAGCAAGAACAGAAGATGACTTGAGTTTTCACAAAGGAGAAAAATTTCAAATTCTTAACAGCTCGTAAGTTTTAGGCTTGGGAGTATGCTTTTTAATATTTTTAAAGTTATAATGTCAAGAATTATATTTGTCTGCTTATCTTATTAGTAAAATCTAATGTATATTCAAGATATGTAGGGGATTTACTCTGTGCTTGCTTACTTACTTGTCTTTGCATTTTGCAAAGTGCTTTATTATTGAAAAAAGCCCCTTCAACCACATGCAGCTTTACTTCAAAAACAAGTGTTAGATTGTGTGATTCACTGCTTACATTTCACAGTAAACTCACATTCAGAACTGAGAGTACCAGCTCTGTACTTTACTAGTAGTCACAGAAGTTCTACAAGGCATGTAAAAACACTTGTTGCAATCCACTGCAAGTATCACTACACAGAAACAAGCTAAAAAACAATTCACAAAAGAGACGTCACCCAGACTTGTGTGCCAACATAAGTTTAAAAACATTTTTTTTCCTTTTAAACGTAGGTGATGCAGTCAGAACATGCTAGGAAGTTCTGTTAAGTGAGAATGCACCATTGTACAGTTGCATTTGGCATGAAAACCACACTTCTATCCTGGAAATCATCAACTTAAAATTAATTTTATTAACTGCCCATAGAAAAATATCCCTTGGCAATTTAAAAATAACATCTAAAACTTACTGTGCTACTGACCTATATCTGAACATCTTGTAATTGTTGGCTAAGAACGTAAAGTTAAAGGCTCTGTCTTATGTTCAGTATGCTATCATGTAGAGGTAAAAATGGGTTAAGAACCAAGTATGTCGCTTTCTAGGGACTTTGTGATACTGTTCTGATCTTTTTTTCTTACGCTATGTGACAGTGAGGCAAATTCATCCCTGGTGCAACTCCTGTTAATTTTAATAGAACAACTCCAGGGTTAGAGTTGGCTCAATGTGCATTAAAGTAAAATAAAAAAATAAAAATCGGGTAACTCTGTGGAATATTTCATGAAGCCATGAAGCTGTAGAGCTTTGATGTAGATGAAAGCACAAAACTTCAGTTACAACTTGTAGAGGGAGCAGCGGTTTGAAAACCTCTCTACTTCTAAATTAGCACTTGGGAAAAAAACCTTTTTTAACCTATCATCCATTTTTGTTCACGTTGCCTGCTGCTTTCCTAACCTTGCACAAACTATGCCATAACTTGAAACAAAAAGAAATTCCACGCATTATAAATTCCTTAGATGTGCCAGCTGATGAAATCAGGGGCTCACTGGGACTTCTGGAGCAATCATACTTGGAGTCGGCGGGCCAGAGAGTTTCCCCTGCATGTGGGTGGTTGCAGTACCTGCATTTTGATGCAGGTAATTACTGCCTGGAGGAAGGATTTCTAAGAGAAAAAAAAAAAAAAAAAATCAAGCATGCACTGGTTTTCCTGTAGAATTATAGAAGCTCAGTTCCCATTGTAGTCAGCTCTGTCTGTTTAGAAGCACAACCCTAAAACACTCCTGGAACACTGATGTCCAGTCTGGGAATCTGCAGAAAACAGCTTTTCTGAGAGAATGTTTTCTCTCTTCACTTGTATCAGAAATGATACAAAAGAAGCCAATTTTTTTAAGAATCTGCCAATATGCACAGAACTAGTTTGTCTGGAATTTTTTGAGGGTTTGAATTTTTTTTTAACTCTGAACAAACGCAATTTCATTTGTGCTTTGGATTAAAAGTTCCGGAGAGCAATACCTGAAGTGGCGTACAGAGATGGGTATTCCTGTGATTTGAAGTCAGAAACGATACTGAGGGCAGTCTGGGGAAAAGAGGTAACCGCAGGGGTGGTTCAGAGCAGAGCCTGACTTCAGGGCTCGGAAGCACCCAGCCATGGCCAGCATCCCCACCACCGCTCCGCACACCCTGGCTAGCCCCACTGACGAGCCTCCTCCTGCCTCACTTGAGTGTCCAACATTAAGAGCTGTGAAAAAAGTCTGCATTCCTCCTCCTTCCTGGCAGTGCTTTGAGAGATTTAAGCTTCTGTCAAAGCAGAGGGGGTTGTTCCTGATGCTGTGATCATCTACAGGGCTGCTTTTTTCCTCCCTAGATATGATAAAATACCTCCATCTAGTGGACTCTCTGTATGGTAAGGAGAAGAAATGTAATGGTGCAATTTATCAACCACAGTATAGAATAATCTCTCAGAAATACTCTACAGGAACATATGGGGAAAGGGTTCAGCTGATAAAATTAGGCACATAAACAGATAGGGCTGTTTGCCTGACATGCTAATGCACACAAGATCTATTAAAATACTGTCAGCTGCCAGCTTCTAGAAAAACTACTTGTTCTTCACTTTTTCGAACTGTAGAATTGGAAATGTCTCCTTTTTCACTAGTCACAGCTGTTTTCTAGTTATTTTCCGTAGAGTTTGTACTCCTTCAAACTGTTAAAGGGCAGTTGACAACTTAAAGTAAGAGATCACCTTCACATAACCTTTCCTGCCAGTAATACCTTAGACAATGTGTTTTCTGTAACTGCTTGCTTTCAGAAGAGGCTGAATTGTCTGGTCATGCTTGATAATAGTGTTTTATTTAGTGAACAAATCTCTGTTTTACAGAGAGGGGAACTGAGAAAAAATTTTAGAGCAGTCCAGAAATAGAAAAGAGAAGGCTTATTAGTAGCAGTAGGAGTTAAATATCGGTGAATCTGGTGCTGAGAATTAAATACAAATTGCTAAATCCCTAATTGGCGCATCCTGTAAAAAGCTGAGAAATAAACTTCTCTTAAAGCTGTGCATTCTACAGCCATGCACGTTGTCTGAAGGACAGTTCCATGTGCACACACGTGTATGACAAAAATTGATGTTAAGCCTGTGGAACACTGCCATAAAATGGTCCTGCATGGACCTCTTTGTATTTAAATGCTATAGATTTATGATTTTTTTGTAAGTATTTGAAAATGCAGCTAAGTCTTTTGCTACTTTGGATACCTCCTTTAGGTGATGAAGAGAGGAATCTAGACAATGAAGTGTGATCCTTGAGGGCTATCTAAAACTCTGTGTTGATAGATGGCTTTTTGATGCCTTTGGGTTTCAGATTAATTATCCCCACAGAAGTTTAAAATTAGCAGGGGATGTGACAGTGTTCAGTTTGGCAGCTTTTCGATAAGATCTCTCAAGGGTCTGTATTAGAATAATTGCTATGGAGACAGTTTTCAATATTCTAGTCCAAATCCAGCCCTCACCAAACCTGATTTCACTGGGTTGTTATGCCTGTTTATGACATTATGCTATGTTTGGAAGGCTACATTACTAATCACTTCTGAAATAATGATAGGTGTAAAGAAGTACATATATTATTTGGGTTTAGGATGCAAACAGTGCTCTCAGAAGCACTCCGATGATAAAGAGATGAGTTGCTGTGGATTCTACCGCTGCGCAGCTGCGGGTGCTGTTAGCAAAGTCAGATCATTGTCTTTACAGCTGTGCATCCCTCTCACTTCTCCTCTTCACTTCTGTTTCTGCAGGGAAGGAGACTGGTGGGAGGCCCGGTCCTTGACAACAGGCGAAACTGGTTACATTCCCAGTAATTATGTGGCTCCAGTCGATTCCATCCAAGCAGAGGAGTATGTTTTCTTTTTGTTGTAAAGACCCATTAGTCCTGTATTTGAAGGAGGATCAAGGAGTTGGTTTTGATTGATTGCAGCAATTTTTCAAATGACTTACATTATTTTTATTTCAGTTCTTAACTGCACTGATAAATAATTAGGTAATTAGTAACAAAAGAAGCACAAGCTTACTGCTTTTTCAATGTCAAAACAAAGGAAGAAAACCTAAAGGAACATAGGTCTGCCTCCTTTATTCAAGTGTCGACTAATTTCAAGCTTTAAGTGAAAGGTGGCCTTGCTTTTCCTGAACCAACTTGTAAAAATATTTGGAGTCAGTGTGCAAACTCTCTGTTAAAGAGGGCGCTTTGTATCAACAAATACCTACCAATAGGTAGGATGCTTACAACGCATACAGCAGGCAGCATAATGAGGACATATCTATGCAAAAAAATTGAGTGGTTTGTATATCTGTATTATTTCCAGTATAAAAGATACTCTGGAGGAGCTTATATAGCTGAGCAGATACTACTGTGATCTGTACTTCAGGTTGTACTTGGTTGATTGTGAAACCAAAACAAAACATGCTGCAGGAAGGAAAAAGGTACCGAAACTGTGGAAGCCTTACACAAGCACAGTAAAGTGGTTGCATCTGGTCCTTCTACTGAGGTTTTATAGCTGTGCTGCAACAAATATACTGAATACTAATACATCACTATGTAAGTCAAATATGTAATTTCCAGCAACATCTGTAAAAATACCGCACTTCAGCAGCGATGCATTTTTCTGCCCTTTTCCTTGTCTATTCCTTCCCCCCACCAAGTCTTGCTCTCTGCTTGTCAGTCTGGCCTTTGTTGTAAGACACCAAACAAGCACTCTCAGCATCTACTGATGATAGGCTTAATGCAAAGTGCTACTGCACAATGTATACAAACAACATCTATTACGCACTTTGTCACATTAGCTTCCCACCAGAATAAAAGAGACACAGTATGACAAAAGTGGTTGAACATACTTGAGTAACTATAGTTTCCGCAAATAATCCTCCATGTCAGAGCTCCGTGACGTTACCTAGTAATCCTATGTAGCATTTGTCTTACTATTTCTGATGTTTTCCTAAGGTGGTACTTTGGCAAACTTGGCCGAAAAGATGCTGAGAGGCAGCTCTTGTCATTTGGAAACCCCAGAGGTACCTTCCTGATCCGGGAAAGCGAAACTACCAAAGGTAGGCTGGCCAAAACTATTCTGACTACGAATGAGAAGACATATGAAAAAAGTCATGCTAAGCTTGTGAAATACTGTTTTCAGTGGTATGAAAGAGATAAGAGTCATCTTGCATAAATGTGTGCTAGGGAATTAGATGTCTGGACATCCCAGGCCTTAGAGTGAGTGTTCAAAGCAGAGAACAACCCAAGTGCAACCCATGCCATGCCCAACCTGCAGTGCAGCTCATGCACAGGCAGGGTGCTCTGCTCTGCTCTCACACTCTGAATGTCGCACTGTCTCTCTCAGTGCCTGTGTGGAAGATACTACTATTGCAATGGCGTTGGGTAAAGAGTGGCCCCTCAGAACAGCAGCCATGGGGCTACAGGAGGCAGACCTCCTCATGTTCATATTCGGGTCCAGGCATAGCCAGCTAGCTTACTGTGAACCTCCAGTCTAGTTTGGTGAAAATTACTACTTACATCTGAACAAGCAGAATATTTGAACCTTCTTGCCTGGAAGATGTAAGATAACATTTGGGGTGGGAAGGAGTTATTATTTTGGGAAGATTCAGGGATTTTTTGGCGTTTCCCCTTTGAAATGCTGAATGCCAGGGCAGGGGGAGGGAAGATGTAGCAGTTTTAAATTCATAGATTAATAGTGAAAAGGCTTGAAAATAGTTCTAATTAATATATTCATAAAGTATTCAACTATATCCATTCTGTTGAAGTCAAGTGGAAA
>NW_009661369.1:2245347-2287832 GCF_000708025.1 Charadrius vociferus
GTGCTATCTTTGCTTTTACATTTTGTTCATGAGACCTGTCAAAATCTCCTTCAAAGCTTCACATGTATGAAAAGACCTTTCTAACTCATACAACTATTGAGGAGAAAACCCGCAACTAAGTGAAAACAAACCTGACCATTTTTCAATTAACCAGCAATCCAAAACAATAGCTGTGGGAAGCACAAGTCACTAGAATTAATTCCATGTAAATTCTGGAGTCTAATGATGGTTTATGTAATTAAAGCACTGACTTGTCAGTGCTTTGATCAGAGCACACTGTGTCAGCTAGAGTTAGCATGCAAATTGGTTAGAGGCATGGCTGGTAAAAGGGCTTAGAGAAGAGAAGCTTCCCACTCCTCTCTACCTGACTTATCTTCAGGTGCTGCATTCTGTCATTTAAAATTGTAAGTTTTACATTTTTGACTCCTGCAGTCACTGCATTCTTCCTTCACTGCCCATAACTCTGACGACCACTCTGATGCAAAATCTGAATAGACATGCTGCTGTTTCAGACAGCTAATATCCCATCTTGTCGCCCCACAGCTTCACCATACCTTATGTAGCAGTGAGGCGTTCTCACCGGGAGCAAGACAGGCTCTAACTTGCTCTTTTTCTGCAAATAGCCTCCACCTGTTCGTTTTCACCAACAGTTGTGATGTGTGTGAGGAGCAGGACTTCATTCCATTCCAAGTTTAAAAACTCACTCATATAGGCATCCATGGATCCTAAAAACAAACACAACACTGTTTCTCTAAAGCACATTACCAGTTTAGTTTGTTTTGACCAGTTTTTATACAGTGATAGGGGATGTGTTTTGCAGGGTTGTTTACTTAGCTAAGTCAGGGCTTTTTTCTGGAGCTTCTTGTGAGGCACAAAAGCATTGGGGAAATGGAGTAATCCATCATGGATGGACTTATAGCAGCAAGCTTAATTTCTCTTCATTTGAACTTAAGGCTTTCTACATCTTCAGGCGAAGTTTGCATCAAAGCCATTGGAAAAAACCAAACATGCATGGTTTTTGTCAAAAATGCCTGTTTCCCTTCTCATCCTTGTGGTGTTTCAGTATGCTGTTAGAAGAAAACAGAGGGAGCTTGTTGTTCATGAGAGAGGAAAAAGTCATCTGGGAGGGCTCGAATGGTGCATTCTCCTATAAGTCTTCTCAAAATGCCTTACTCCAGCTACTCATCTTGGGCTTGAGGCAGGAATTGTTTTGTGACCTAGAATCGTCCCTTCTGCTTTAAATAATAAGAAAAATAAAATTAATCGGGATCATGTTAAAAGTAGCATCATGAATGACTTCAGCACGAATTTAACCTCCCCTGATCATGGTTGTCTTCTCTTCTTACTTCCAAAATAAATCATATGGAGCCCGCTTTTCATTTTTTCAATGCCTGGCTACCCGGGTACTTCATCAGCTCTTGTCTGTATAATCCTTCACCTGGTTTCAATCTCCACCCTCCAAGGCTGTCTGGTTTTAGGTTTGGTGGTGTTTTTTTAAATTCATTAGTATGATATATTGTAATGCCATATTTCTATCCAAATTTTTATTATGTATATCTCTTACATTTGAATTTATCATCAGATAGTAATGAATAGTATAAATAACCAACAGCCTAAATAAATGAATAATGAAATCCATCTTGGATCTTGTTTTTGTCCAGATTTGAACTAAAGCTCCAGTCCTGCAACTTCATCTGAGGTCAGCGGGGGTCCACAGAGGGCCACCCACACAGCTCTGATTGCAGACCCAGAGCCACAGATTGTTTACATTTTCCTAAAGAATCTAAAATAGTGACCAGATAGGCAGGGAGCGTGACTAAAGAAAATACAGCTGCTGCCAGTGGATCAGAACTCACAAATGCGGAGGTGGAGAACACTGCCTGGAAAATTTGGAAAGTAGGCTGGCTAAGAGCGTACAACCCAGAGTGGTGGTACAAAGCATGCACAAGATGTGCTTCCAAATCCCCAGAAAGCTTTGAACTCCTAGCTGAGATGTACTTACTCAGTGGGAGAACCTCCTCAGAAAAATACCCTAAACAAACAGTATTTTTCTACACTCAGAAATAAAAACCCTGTCACTCCTCTCAGGGTGTCTCCCATTCGCGTAAACCAGAATCATCTGTGTAAGTGCTGGCTCTTTTCCTCCTATTTAGAGGACAAAGAACAGGGAATTTGAGAAGTCCTTGGAGTCAGGGTGGAGATGTTTGGTTCACTGCAGCTCCCTCGGCCATGAGCTACCCGCCAGTGTGACCTGTCACACGTTAACGTGGTCGGGGAAACTTCTTCCCGGGGAGACATCCAGGAAAGCTATCCTACACCAGGCATCTCAACCACCCCACTGTGGGGGGTTCTTTAAACCATTTCACTTAGCTGGAGGAGGTTCTGGAGAATGTGAATCTGCCAGGTGTGTTGAAAAGTACCCTGACTTGGGATAAGCAGCAGTCGGTGCTGTTTGCTATTAGACCTGTAGGAAATCACTCCACCTTTCATGTTGTCCAGAATTGTCTGCTGGTGGTTTTCCTTTCCTGCCCTTAGCTGACACAGTTACCAGTGAAAGCAGCCGAGGCTCCAGGAGGAGGACCTTCCTGAGAGCTCTGCAGCTGCCAATTACCTCCAGGTTTTTTTTCCTTTTAATGTCTGAATTACCTTTGAGTAAACACAATATTCATCTGAGCCATGAGTGAAGACTTGTCTTCTCCACTGCCTTTGAAATGGCCGTGCTTTTGCTCAGACACTGCATTATGCTGTAAAATGTGGCTTTGCTTTTGACCCTGTAGAGAACCAACATGTGGGTGTCACTGAATGTAGAATAGGGCTATGCTTCAAATTAAGACACCTGAATGTGCAGGTCCCCATGGAGGTGGCCAAGCTCCCTTCGCAGTCAGTGGGAAGCTGGGATTCAGTTCAGCTGCCCACAAAAGCTGGGGTTCAGTTCAGCTGTCTGTGACCACAGACACCTAGTGCTCAAACCTGTGTTTTGCCACCGATATCTACAGTGCCACAACTCTCATGGAAACTAGGCTGGGATTCAGCTGCCGTAATAGCACCAGAAAGCTTATGTGTGGACATCTAAATCAAGCCCATAGCCCACCTGCAGACAGTCACCACTACACCTCAAACTAAATCTAGCCCCTCAACTGGGTTCCTTTACCTGGCCATGAGCATCCAGAGCCATTTGAAACGCCTGCAGGGCATCCACATGGATCAGGCAAAGGTGACAGCTTGTGGGATAACAGCCAAGCAGGATGTCCTGGGGCATCTCACTTGTCACTTAACCCCTGTGTTTGAGCATCTGAATCCCACCAGTAAGCTCTGTAGCTCCAGAATGGATTTGGCAAGTGAAACATGCAGTTCTTGCAGACCTGCTGGTGCACAGTCTTGGTGTAGTACCACCTTCCAACGACTGTGATGTGCAAAGTATGCTAATTTGGTTGATCAATGTTTATAAAGAAGTTTGGGATCTATCTAGGTGGTAACACTACAGATATATAAAGTCATTATTTCCAGTGCTTCCTATGAAAATCTTGATATTTACCACCCTCTGGCATTTATCTGAAGTATAGTATTTGCAGTTTAACCTGATACCTAAAATAGGAAAAGTCAATTTAACAAGCTGAAGCAGTAAATGTTAAAATGCGAGTTTTCATTTACATAAAAGTCCAGATTTCTTCACAGAAGAGTGTGAAAGGGACATGGTGTGAACATCATAAGGTTTCTGTGATACTTACTTCATTGTGTTAGATTCACTTGTTCTTTTTGAAGGTGCAATAAACATATTTTGGAAGCAATTTCTCTATCACTTCGTAACAACTGAGCAGCAAACCAAAATCTTTGGGTCTAAAAGCTGCTTACATATTTTTTTTGTTTCTCCTTTGCTTGAAACAGGTGCCTATTCCCTGTCTATTCGAGACTGGGATGATATGAAAGGAGATCATGTCAAACATTATAAGATTCGTAAACTTGACAATGGTGGATATTATATCACAACTCGGGCACAATTTGAAACTCTTCAGCAGCTGGTTCAGCATTATTCAGGTAATTTTTCAGATAATACATGACACTCTGAAGTATTTTAAAACAAAAGTGTTTGCTGCTGAGCTGATGTATGTGTAAGACGCCCTAAAGAGTCATTTGAGCTATGTCTCTCGCTTGTTGTAATGCATCTTCCATTATCCCTTTCCCATTACAGTTATAAATGGCTCTGAGTGCTGTTCACAGTGTACAGCAGCAGAGCTTTTAAAAGCTAGCATTCTACTGAGGTAAAGCTTTTGCCTGCTCTCCCTCCTCTGAGCAAACAGAATTACCAGATTTGACTTGCACATCTCAAAGCGTGAATTCCCTGTGCATAAGCGAGTGCTAAATATGTACCGTTTTGCAGCACAGTACTGCTAATAAAGCAAATAGGCAATTGCACCGTGGAACTCAGTCACCTAAAGCAAGGACCAAAAGGTTTGCGTATATTACCTGACTCAAATTTTCCCATGAGATTTGTGTTCAATGAGCAAAGTATTAATATTTAAATTATAATCAGTCTAATTTTAAAAATAAATATGGCAAGGTGGGTTTTTCTTTATGCATACTGCTTGTGTCTACCCTCCAAGCTCTTTTTTTCTTTTTAAATTCCTGCAATTAAAATGTGGCATGCACTATTCAGCTTCAAAGCGCATCGTGCTGTCACTGGCGATTGGTGTACAACAGATACAACTTTAAAGCCCCCCCAACCTCTCCGTAGGACAGCTGGTTCTTATGTAGAAGACTGCTACGCTTCTCAACATTGTCATTTTCCAAGCAGAAATTTGTATTTTGAATTTTTTTTTTTTCTGTACTTTAGCTTTTTGTAATATTAACAGATGACCCCAAATGCTCGCTGCTCAAAACCTTTTCATAATTTTTACTTGGGAAATCAACTTCTCTGTGGGGTGTTTTTTCTGTATTCTTTGTATTCTGTCTGCTGTATTCTTATGCTATTCATACTAGACATCTGGCTCTCTTCTCCGCCCAGTTTCTGGTGGGTCTATGCTGCCTGGGAGAATTTCTAGTTTTTTCTGGTGACTCCACATTAAACTAAGCAAAATAATGTATAAAAACTCACATCTAAGAAAGATCATTTTCAACCCCGCTATACCAGCTGGTATATGCCAACTTTTAGTTTTCTATGGTCAAATTATTTGGGTGGTGTATTTTCCATGCACAGATGCAGAAACAAATAGATCTGGAAACAGCCATTTCTGTGCAACACAGAGGCATAATCGGTAGGACACAGGTAGGGTAGCTCAGGAGGGCAGGGTACAGGCTCCAGAAGTTTCACCTGTGGTCTCCCAGACCCAGATGAGCACAGGAGCCCTTGTTCCATGCCAGCCCCAGCTGTCTCGAAACATAAAGGCTGCCTCTAACCACCTCCTCTGCAGGCTGGATTGTAGGAGGTAGATTAGCACCATGCCGTGTGAGTGCCTAGATTTACTTCTAAGAAGAGCTCAAAGATGCCCAAAGGACTCCTTAAAGATCAGCACGTTTCCTGAAGGACCACTGCCTTCACAGCAGGACTGGTACGCTCTGCAGCCCACCCTTCAGCCTTCATCCCATAGCTATCCAGGCTGGAGGACCGCTCTTGTGCGGGCAGACGGAAACCAGGTTACCCAGGTAGACAGTGTGCAGTTTGGTCTCACGTAAGCAGTCCTGGGTCAGGAGTTGGAAGCACAAAGTGTGCCTTTGTGCAGACACAGCATGGGTATCCCTGCACTGTGCTCCCATTGCGCTGCCGAGTACCCTTACAGCCCCGACTTCCCTCTTTCCCCAACCCCTTCTTACCTAGGTAATAAGATTAACTGCAGTGCCTGGACTTTCACAGATGAGATTTACAAATGAAAAATATTGAGATCCCCAGGGTGTCCGGATGTCAGACGAAAGTCCAGTAATGGCACGTCTGAAGCCAAAGCATCATTCACCCAATCCCTAGCAGCCGGCCTGTCAAGCATAAGCTCTTGTGTGTGCAGTCTAGGCTCAACTGGGGCACCACATGCTAAGCTTTTTTTTTTTTTTTTTTACAACTGAAGAAAACAAGGAGATCTTAAAAACCTCCATTTTCTTTCTGCAGCTGTCCAAACTCATAAGGAAGCTTTCCAGATACTATCCATATTTTGAGTAGTCCCTCTCCTAATGTTCCCATTGGAATTATCTTGGAATAAGACATGCCAACTGGTCGGCTCATCTTCCCTGTTTTGTGGTCTTTGTTGTGTTGCTACAGGAGACACAACAATGTCCGTGTCAGGGTGCCTCTAGGGGCTTCCCCACCATCCCACAACATTTGTTCTGAGGAGGTGGAGCTTGGTGTTGCAAGGACTTTCGGTGCTTGCCCACCTTGTGATGCTGACACAAACTGTTCGCTTGTCCAGAAAGAAATCTTGCACAGGAGAATAAAGATTATGCTTGAGTCTGAATTACAATTACAGTTCCCCACCTCGTTCTGCTCTGCTGCAGCTGTTTTAAAATACAAGTGGCCATGCAACCTTTATAATCTACTCTGCTTTGTGCAGCATAGCATACTACACAACAATATGTGTGTGTATATATTTTTTTATATATCGTTGTTTTTATATATATGATATATATTAATGTAAATTATCTTGTGACTTTTGTCACAGTTCAGTCTTCTGTGAAGCTTTGCAGGACACAAGTATAATGAATCTGCCCCAATCAGTGTAGGACTGGCTGCATCTATTAATAAAGATTTGCTCTATGAAGAATGGCAGAAAAAGCCTTTTACAGCACACGTAGGAAAACACCTGTTTCACAGAGTAGAGTATAGAAAATACCTTTTTCCAGGATACCTAGAAAAAAATTTGCAAAAAAGTCCACCGAATTTTCATTGCTGTGATTTTCAGCGTGAATCTTCTCTGTGTTTTTTTTCACTCAGTTCAGAAACAATGCAGTTTGTGACTTAGAGATTATTTTTTTGAAGTTATACTGCACTGTATTGCACCAGTTACTTGTGGAGTTACCTTAATGCAGCGTTGTGGGAGAAGGCAAATCCTAAGTCCACAAGAGAAACCATTGGCTGTCACCTTCCATTTCAGGCTGTGGAAGCAGAGACTAAAATATTTCCTGTTCTGTCTCAAATGAATATGTTTCAATGTTCAATTTCTAATCTTCCAGGATGCTTTGTGGTATGCAACTAACAGCTGTTGTGAGTAGCATTGTTTTTATGCTTACTGTTTTTGTTTCATGTCACACTTTTTTTTCTTTCCTCTCCTTTGCTGTTGGCTTCACTTCTGGCTCCATCAGAGAGAGCTGCAGGTCTTTGCTGCCGCTTAGTAGTCCCCTGTCATAAAGGAATGCCAAGGCTTACTGATCTGTCTGTCAAAACCAAAGATGTCTGGGAAATTCCACGAGAATCCCTACAGTTGATCAAGAGACTGGGAAATGGGCAGTTTGGGGAAGTATGGATGGGTATGGAGCAAAATAATTATTCTAAAATAGCTCTCTGTGTGGGGATTACAAGATGGAAGGTGAAAATGCAGGACACTGATCCACAAGAAAAAAAAATGAGCAAAACTCAAACTGTTCAGAAAAATACCTTTGGAAACATGTCTTTGACTTTGAAATTCTTTAATCTTCAACTTTCACTGTAATTGATGGCAAAAGAAACTGAAATTCCATGTTTCCTTGGAAGGTTTCAATTTTGATGAATTACCACTGTCTTAATAATAAATCAAGGCTCACATAGTAGTCTATTAATTATACCAAGGAGCCTTTTTCTGCAAGCTAACAAAAACCTCCTTACCTTCAGTATCCAAAAATCAGTGTTTGCAAATGAACTTTAATGCAGCACTGAAAGACAGGTCACCTTCCATCTTTCTCAATGCATGCATAATTTTGGATTATAAGTGTGTTTTTTTTATTAATTTCCTCTCCTATAGAGAAAGCTGATGGTTTGTGTTTTAACTTAACTGTGATTGCTACGAATAATACCCCACAAACTGTTGGATTGGCTAAAGATGCATGGGAAGTTGCACGTGATTCATTATTTCTGGAACAGAAGCTTGGTCAGGGGTGTTTCGCTGAAGTGTGGCGTGGTAAGGCAGAGAATATATTTTGCTTTGGACGGATCTTTTAAGGCCCTCTTGGCAGAAATAAACATTTCAAGTAGAGATCTTAAAGCTTAAAGATCAGAATAATATGATATGTTAGTCTATATCACCTAAAACAGTCAGATCTAGATACAGTGATCCAGGGGGAAAGTTCCTTTCATTTGCACGCGCTGGTATGAGAGGTTAGGGCATTGAACCTCATTAATTGCATTGGGTTTATTTGGGTGACTACACAATTGCCAGGTATTGAAATAGGAATGATGTAAGGAAACTTGTAAGGCAGAATGGCTAACCAGAAATTAATCTGGTAAGTAGACTTTTTTTTTTCCTTGTGTGTTTTAGCATGGATGGGGTCCGATCCTGAAAATGCTTTCATCCGCTCTCCCAGTTTAAAAATAATGGCAAGAATCAGCAAGCTGATATTGTCAAGCTAGCTTTCCCACGCATCCACTTCTTCAAAGCTGTTTTGAAATTTGTATCTCCAGCAGAACCCTGTAACTCAATATAGAGACCAGGGACAACAGAGGCAAGACTTGCCCAGCCCAGCTGAACCCCCACTTTGAAGTCCAGAAATACTGGCATTTTCCAAATCCACTGGCATTGTTTTCTGCACACTTGCCAGCTTTACTTACTGGTCCTCTCTCTATGGGACTCATTCTTTTAATGACTATAAAACAATAGCAATTTAAAATATACATAAATCTTAGTATAGCCATAACGTTGAAACACAATATAGTGGCCATTTAATGAGTGGTGGGCTCAATTTTTGTGCCAAATTGCATTCTCTGTAGCCTCTTTAAAATTACTGATTCAAATAAAGAATCACTATATGTTGTTTCTTTACATCAGAATCATTTGGTGGAGCAGTTTGGCTGCTCTTTTTGATGCAGTGACACAAAAGTATGTACAACCAAAATAACCAGCAGGCTCTCCGGGGTTCTTGCAGCTGTTTTGCGTTGCAAGACTACAGCAAGGAGCATGACAGCAAGTCTGTGAAATTTATAGAATTTGTGGAATAGATATATAGAAATTTATATAATTTCACAGAATTACAGTTGACCTGCTGCAAAGAAAACTGCCTGTGCTTTATATTAGCATCCACACATAACTGCAGTTTCACCTTCTTGTTCTCCATCTGCCTGGCTAGCTCTGTCAGTGGAGCATCTCTCATTTCGCCTCAGTGGCCAGTCCGGCCTAAACCACGACATGAATGCATGCAAGAGTTTCAAGTTGATTTTAATATTTAGTGGTCAGCTTTGTGTGCTATAGATCTTAAACTGCTACAAGCTAAAGTAGCAAATGCAGTTTAAAAAAACCCAATCATCTATGAGAAATACAGTGCCAAGTATCAGTACCAAATATCTGTCAGAAATGCTTATGTTTCTTAAAGTACTGCATAGTAAAAATATGTTAACAGCCCTAAAGCATTAGCAAATCAGAATAGATTATCGCAGTAAAAATTAATAAAAAATGCATTAAGTAGTAATTAACTACGTATGGGAGGAATTCAGAGGGACGTCTGCTAATTTTCTATTAGAGAGGAAAATATCAAAGCACAACAAGGAGATTTAACAATTTAAACTGAAAACTGGGCTGAGAGGATAAGTTAACCTTTTTGTTTGATTTTCATTTTTTAACTGGAGAAATTCATAGAAGCATTTAAAAATAGAACTGCTGAAATGACTTCATGGTAATAGAACGAGTCCTGGGATTTTTATTAAGGCAATGCAAACAGATAATACACAGTTAATCCTGTTAACATGCCAGGTAAAATCCTAGTTTATTAATGCCAGTGACAGAAACCCTGGTGCCATAAGACCAGGGTTTCATTCCTGGTTCACATAATCTGCGGTACCTCTGCAAAGTGGCTGTGACTGACAGCACTCTGTGGTCCAGAGCCTCGGTGGCACCAGACAAAACACGCTTCCTTTTACCCATCAGAAAATATTTTGGCCACCCTGCTGGAAATTAGAAGGTGAAACCGCATCCTTCCCAGCTTACGTGGGAGTGCCACTAAAGCAAAGTCCTGCTTCGGCTCTGATTTGCAGGACTGAGTGAAACTAAGACCTCAAGAGTACCTCCTCAAGCACGCTGGGGTAGGGGTGGTAGTAACTCGAGACATTACTCCACACCAGTAGAGGTGACAGCACTGGGCACCGAGCTGGCAGAAGAAAATCAAGGCGTAGTGAAAACCAAACTTGCACTGCACACTTTTGGCTAATACATGCCTCAAGCTCCTCTCAGACAGCGTCATGTGTTGCTGTGGGGATTGCCCTGCAATGGCGGAACCACACATCACCTCCCACTCCTCCCCTGTCCTAGGCCAGGCAAGGTGGCAGCTGGGACCTGACCACTTGCACAAAATCCAGCTGATTTTGTGCTCTGGCAGGTTGCAAAAGCTCATGATGAAGTTATTTCGGCTTAACCAGTTGCTGTGCAGCACCTGAGCCCTGGTAACTGTTAATGTGCTTTTAACAAAGACAAACCAGGCTTCTTTTACACTTTACCTTTTTTGATGACTTCTGAATTTAGAGAAACTAGATCTGAGTCTGAGTCTTCACACACTTTGTGAACCTTCGGCTATCCTCATGTTTAAGTGCAGAGGAGTAATTTTTACCCAATGTGGTTAATTCCTGAAGTCATTTGGTATTGTTCTGCCTGATCACACAGCAGCTCCCTATCAACAGATCACAGGTCCCATTCAAAGTCTTTTCAGCCCTGGCTCTGGAGCAGGGTTCTGGCAAGTCTGGGCAAGGGACAACCAGAAGGCACTAGGAAAGTGATATTTCTGCCCATTTTAATTTTCCATCCTTTCCCTTCCCCAGTGCCTCATCTCCCCAAAAAACCTGTTAACATACATAAGTGGTTTGTTTGGTTTGTCGTTTTTTTCCAGTCCTCTTTCTCCCCCTTGCAAATACCCAAGTGAAGCCCCACCTCCTGTGGGATGCCCTGAGTCAGCCTTCCCCAGATCTTTCCAGGTCCTTGTGCAAGCTTTCAGGTGTTACGGAAGGCTTGGTAGATGATGGCTGAGAAATGATACAACTTGTCCATTTCAGTGCTGACCACAAGTAAAGAACAAAGTGAAGTGGATGGGAACCACCTCGGTTTCAATCAGCAGCTGCTGGGCTTCTGGGGATGAGGAAGGGAAGGAAAAAGAGGCATTTCAGTTTGGAAACACACCTGCATTTCTAAAATTAAATGGATTCAGAATTTATTTCTTGGGAATTTTTCTTAGAATATTTTTTTTCCTCTGAGTCAGAGCAAAACCAAAATGTTAAAATGTTTTGCAAATGGAAAGTTCTGGGTTTAACCAGTTTTGTTATCCAAATCTGTGACTGGAGCTGTGTTGTTTTCTGTAGCAATTACTTGTAGCAAGGGAATACATAAGATGGGTTTCAGCAGTCCCAAGTTTCTTACTCAGAGAAGGTTTCTGTGGACATCAGTGGAAGCATTGTCTGAGTAGGACAACGGCAATTGTGCCCCAGTGCCAATGGGAGTATTATTTTTCTGTATAATAGAAAAAGACTAAAATATGAGGGAGGCGTGGGAGGAATATAATGATAAGGCAGCATGGGAAACCACATTTTTAAAAAAATAACTATGTTAAGTGTCCTTGCTAGTTTATTCCTTGGTTACATTAGGCATCGGGCAGAAAAAGGAGCAGGAGATGTTTAATCTAACTAAGTATCTGTGCTTGTAGGTACGTGGAACGGAAATACTAAAGTGGCTATCAAGACCCTGAAGCCTGGCACTATGTCTCCAGAATCCTTCTTAGAGGAAGCCCAAATCATGAAGAAGCTAAAACATGACAAACTGGTCCAACTTTATGCGGTGGTATCTGAAGAACCTATCTATATTGTCACAGAGTACATGAGCAAAGGTGAAGCCAGAGCTGCTGCCCTTGATAACAATGTTTTTCCCTTTGTTAATGCTCCTTGGGGATATGTAGGGAGGTGCAGTGTGATGCATGAACAGCGTGCGAAGCAGGAGAGAGGGAACAGGAAGCTAAATTCACCTCTGGCTTCAGAAGAATTATGAATTCAACTCTGAACTGGGCCCAGAAACTGACATGCCTTAGATTTACAAGGAAAACTTGCATTAGGTGGGGAAGGGAGAAGTTGGTGCAGCCTAAGTGCTTCCAACTGCATCAGCATCTAAACTTCCCTGTCAAGTGGAGATATGCATTTTCTAGGATTGAATGATATTACATGCTGCTTCCCAAGATCCTAGCTTTTCCCAGTGCCAGAGAGTTCATACGGTATCTTCTTTCAGTGTTTACTTGCTGCCCTATAATTTCTGTTTCTTCTTTTAGCAATCCTGAGTTCTGCTGCATGCACCTCGCTCCCAGCTCCCAGCTTAATTTTCAGTTTACCGCATTTATCATTTTAATACATGATTGGCACACATGATTCTTTCCTCCTCTTTCCCCTTCCCTTTCCCCTTCTCCTTTCTCTTTTTCTTTAAGCTACTTAACCGGTAACAATATAGTAAAATGAGGAAAGGGAAACTTTTCACTCCATCAGATCTCCAGCAGGGGTGCTGAGAGCAGAGCAAAAAATCTGCTTGTTTTGGAAAAGCAACTGAATCAAATAGGAAACATAAGTTCTCACAGGGAAATTTCATTGTACATCGGAGGATACACTCTGAAATTTTAAGTGCATTTTTTCAGTCTGTTTGGAGTTGATTTTTATTTTCCTGGCAGGTGCCTGCCCACCTCCCTGCTCAGAGGCATCCAAGCCCTGACTAACTCACACTTTAATCATATGTCTCAGTGACAAGCGTGTGCTTTTTCCCCTTTAAAAAAAAAAAAAAGACTTCTCAAAATCCTTCTGAAGTACGTGGTTTATTTTGGCTTACTTTACTAGTTTTTACTGTAACATTTTACATCTTTGGATCTGAGCTTGAGGCTGACGATTTATCAAGGGAGAAACGCCTAATCATCTGTCTTTTCCCCTTATTTATTAAACCAATTCACTGACCTTATTTAAAGGAGACTGTCACAGCTCTCTGTTTGAACACAAGATTGGGAAGGGAGCTACAGCATCCGAGGCTGTTTTTAAAAGCTACAGGGAACCTCCTAGCTTTCCCTTGCACAAGAGAGCTATGTCCTTATTGCTTTTGCTAAAATTGCTTTTGTTTGAGCTCTGCTTTGTCTTCTTTAGTTTTGCATAGTGGTCTTCTAAAATTAATGGTTCATGCTGCATGTAGGTATGGGTTACCTAGAGAAGGAGCACTACCAGTCTAAGGAAAATCAGTCTCTGTTAGTGCTAGGCCCTTTGGGCTTACCAGGCTCCAGGCTGACCTTTCTTTTGGAGCAGGTTGAGCTGGGATCCGACTTTTTCCGTAGCTTGTGTGACTTGGAACTGAGCTGATGCTTTTTAGCTAGCTGAGGCCTTTAGAGATCAGCAGGTATGTAGTTTCAAAGAGCACTGGAAAAGTTAAGAAAGATCAGCTTTCTCAGTAGTGGTAGGAAAATTAAAAACAATATTGTTGCTTTTCCCTGCAACTGTCTTTTGACTAGTGACATATTCTTCTGCAGGCCAACCTTAAAGCAAAGAGAAACAGGAAAATTCTAAGTTATTGTGGGGTTTTTTGAAACAGTCCACTTGAACTTGAAATGTTGCTGTCTTCAATATTGCACACATTGCTGCACCTCCATCCTGATGAATAGCCATTGTTTCCCTAACATCTCTCTATTGTGTCAACTTTGCATTTGCAGGGAGTTTGCTAGATTTCTTAAAAGATGGAGAAGGAAGAGCTTTGAAGTTACCGAATTTGGTGGACATGGCAGCCCAGGTCTGTCTTCAGAGTATTGAGGATTTAGGTGTATATGTTTTATGGACCGTGTCTGTCTGAGTTCATTTTAAAATGCACCAATTGTGTTTCATGCTTCTCGCAGGTGGCTGCAGGAATGGCGTACATCGAACGAATGAATTATATACACAGAGATCTGCGGTCTGCAAACATTCTGGTGGGGAATGGCCTAATATGCAAGATTGCTGACTTCGGATTGGCAAGGCTGATTGAAGACAACGAATATACAGCCAGACAAGGTAGATATAGCAGCACGCATAGCACTGAGTGTCATCCCTGTGGCGTGGCTTTAAAAAACTCTCTTCCATATGCTTTGGGGTTGCTTTCAGTAAATTCTGAACTCATATTAACTCCTAGCCCAGAACTCCACTGCTGAATGCATGTCCTAAAGAGACCGTCTTATTTAGATTTGCCTTCCTTTTAAAAACTGAGCACAATGAAACAAACATGATGAGTGGGAGCACAGGTGGGTGAAGTGACAGTAAGGACAAGATCCTTGTGGTGCCATAACAAAGAGGATACTATACTTATGAGCCTTGAAAGCCTGAATAGGGTAATCCAGAAAAGCCTATGTAAGCGACTTCTTTTGTAGTGTGCCTTCTAGTATTTACTAACTGCTATCAACGTTGCTGGGCTAGCCTTATTTTCTTTATTTCAAACTGGTCAAAGAACTGTGTCTCTACGCAGTGGAGCTTTCTCTCTGAGTACTATGTTTTCTCTGGGAACTTTAAAAGTTACTTCAATAGGAAAGCCATTTCCCAGTGCCACACAGAGTGCTGGGCACAGCCGACCACTGATACACTATAAAAATGTATCAAAGAGTATTGTAGCTTTTTTTAAAAAGCATGTGTGTGTTCGGACTGAGCCACGACACAGGCTCTTTGTAGTTAGTCATTCTTTACAAGTCATGATTAGTTGTCAGATGTTGGTCCAAGTTTGCAGAGCTACAGTTTTGTTCTCTTTCTGTTGGCAGTACATTGGTAGTGCTTGCTCAATACGTGTCAGTAAATACCACTCCGTCCATTTCAGTGCCAAAGCCAAAGAGCGTCCCGTTAAACCCTGCTGTATGTTGTCAGAAAGCACGGGGCGGTTAAGTACTTCATAACCTGCATTTGCCCCTTCCAGTTCCCAGTTTTTTTCTCTTTACCAGAAGCCCCTGTTTCAGCATGGATTTTGCCATTAATTCTTAGGAAAGAGCTAACCTCTTTCTGTGACTTTCGAGTGCCGACAGAAGAAGCCAGAGAGTTTCCAGCATGCCTTGTCTTGGCCTGGGAGCAGCTGCTCTCACACCATTCACAGCCCTCTGAACTGCTGTCAGCAGTACCTAGTCACAGGGACATGGACCACAGGCTGCGTCCACCCCAAAAGCTGCCCACTTCACATTCAGATGGCGAGGCCTGATTATTCGGGGGGGGGGCCTTGAAGAACCTGTGGTAGGTACTAATGCAGAGAGTTAACCACTATTGATTTCAGCCTGAGGGTGGGAATTGCTCCTTGCTAGAAAAAAAATAACCTCCTGTCATTCTCTCCAGAGTAACAAGAGTGTCTGCAGGCTCTGGTAGACAGAAAGCTGCCTGCTTGCCCTTCCCCTGTGTAAAACGAGACAAATTTTCCTCAAACAAGGCAGCCAAATCCAGTCTGCAAAATGGCTTTGAAACAGTGTCCTATATTATCTCCGTTTCTGTCTGGTTTACTGCCGTGTCTTTTGTTCCCTTTGGAAACCACCCAACATATAGTTTGACATGACTAATTATTTGGTTTAATAGACAAGTATGTGACCTACTTGTGGCCAGATGTCTTCAGGCTCCTGATCCCTAGGAAATCCTCTGATGACCTGTTTGCTTCCTGGTTTAAATCTCTCAAAATAGTTTTGCCCTCTTCACATGTCAGAAAGCCGTGAAAACCTACGTGACTGACATTGAGGAGAAGCTTAGATTTTTTTCAGACAACAAAAATTATTGGATTTTGGGTGGGAAATCCTTGAGCTGAGAAAAACATAATGTCGGGACTGGCAGAGAGAGGGAGTGTTGTTGTGGGTATCTTCTGCCTTCTTCCACAATGGAAATCACTTAATTTGTGGAAAAAGTGGCTGGGAAGAGAGAAGTAGTTTGGCCTTTAACCTGCATCACTGCTGATCAGGAGATCTGAATCACGTTTGCCTGGCTTGATCTCATGTTGCAAGTATGGAGAAGTCACCCATTCTTCCCATACTTTGGGGCAATGGACAATACTTTCTTCCCCTGACGTCAGGGTGTCAGGATTAAGTCCTTCAGAACTACAGAGTTCTGTATATAAGAGAGACCCAAAGAGCTGTGATCATGGGCATCTCGTAGAAAGGTTTTCCTACCCTAACTAATTTTTTTTTGACCCTTTCTTAAGTGGTAGCTTATTCTAGGGAGGGGAGCGTTTTTGAACAAGCAGCACACTCTCAATTTACATTTCATTGCAGTTAACCTGGCTTCCAAGCCAGCTGGGCAGCCAGCATGAGCCTAGGACCTTTAATTTATTGAGGAAGAAATGTGGTTTATAATGGGCCACCGGAATTTTTCTTCAAGTGGGATTCAGTCCTGGTTTGTGTAGTTAAACTTCAGATTTGAGCTTTGCTTGGTGGAGACCACAGTATCAGAAGGAAATGGTTGCCTCTGCTTGTTTCCCATGACCTATTACTTCAGCCTCCAAGGGGATGCATCTGGGGACTGCTCTGTTTATCTAGCTGACTACTGCTTCAGTGGGAATTTTGACACAGGAGAGCCTGGCCAGCAGAGGGGAGGGGGACGGGGAGCACTTCAGACTGGCAGCTCCTATGGGAGAAAGGAAATGTTTTGACTTACAAAATCTTCAGATTAAAGCCTTTGGCCACTCTCTCCTCAGCAGTCGTCCTTCTCTTGGCTTAAGTGTGTTAGTACAGAGCTCGCTGTCGGTGTGGGGCAGAAGTGGTTTTCTCCAGCCTTGCTTGATCTCCTGTTCCCTTCCCCCACTGTCACTTTTGTCTCCGATTAAATATTTTGAAAGGAAACAGATGGGGATGCTTTGAGCCCCAGCGGGCTGGAGTGCAGGATTCCTGAACCTGTATGGGTATTACTCAGCCTGGTGGTAACGTTTTACTGACCGGTTTATTTTCTTTTTGATTTGAACAAAGGAGGCCTGACTGCCAGTGATTTATGAGAGGTAAATAAAAAGCGGTTTGTTGTCTGCCCTGCCATTTCTCAGCAATCGTCAGGAAGGAAAGAGATGGTCACGCCACTAATGATTTAAAGTGTGCGACTAGCAGCTATACACTGCCATTATATAATACAAAAAAAAAAGTTCTTGGCTTGTAATGAGCATTTGGCTCCTCTTGCTTTTAGAGGAAGTGAGTAATCAAAGGGGAAAAACATGTCTGTTAAAGTGACGCCCATTTTAAAGGCTACACTGGTGGACTGTATTGCAGCCTGCACCATCAGGGCTTGCTTTTTTTGACCGTTGCTGTTGCAACATCTTTCCCCCCACCAGTGTCAGGCATTTGGTTTTGTTTCCTTCCATCTGTGATGATGCTTGTGTCAGTCCTGTAAGGCAAGCCTTAAAATCTCTAGTATCCTACAGGACAGAGAGAAACTTCCCATCACCTCCAACACAGGATTTCCCATGCAGTTCTGCTACCCTTACAGTGATCTGGTTCGCAGCTACGTGGAGTTTTGGCCAAGCTCGTGGCATTTTTGTGGAGAGTGCTCAGTGCTCCACAGAGTTGCTGGGGAAGAGTCGTTACTATTCTAAGCAGTAGCAGCTGATACAAATTTAAAATTGCCTTAATAAAAAAAGAGCAGAGTTATTTTCCAGGCCTTGTTTCTACTGCATACACTGGCAGCACTTGCAGCAATGCTGCTCCAAGCACACATGAAACAATAAGGATCTTTCTGATGCCTTCCAGACAAGTCAGAGCTATTTTGGGAGCTCTAGTACGTGTTTGTAAACTCTCAGATCATTTTTGCCTCCTTAACACTTAGAAATATCTCCTTCCTGCCCTGCTTAAAAACAAGTGATGCTTCTTATTTTGATTTCCTAGAAATGAGTGGGGATTTTTCTCCCCTTCCAGGCTCTCCCCAGTCCTTTTGTGGAGACTTGGCTCCCAGCTCACCAGCTAATCAGATCTCTCTTGTTCGCCACTGACTCTACTGCGGGCTGTAGCGTCCAAGGCTTTGTTCCTGCTCTTTGCCTGCCATTCCCCAGGCAAGCCGGGAAGCAGATAGGAGGAAGGACTCTCGCTTCTCAACAGCCAGCCCCCAGGGGTCCCAAAGGGGGATCTCTCATAACGCTGCTACAGAGATGGCATCTGCTCTGTGAGAAGGAGTGTGGCCAGGTCAAGAGGAAGGGCAAGGGGAAGAGGGGGGGGCGTGTAGGCAGAGGGCAAGAGGGGTGTTTAGACCCGCAGTTCCACCACTTGTCCCCCGCTTCCCGGGGAGGGGTCAGCCTGCGGAGCCTGCTTCTGATTGCTGATGTTTTGCCAGGCTTGTAATTTCATGTTCGTTCTCACAGCACAAAAAAATGTAATTGCGCAGTCCCTCCCACACGGTACTCATCATCGCCTACCAGGGCTGACTCGTTTCCTGTTACATGCTTGCTTCAGCACTTCGTTTTTACCTTTTGTGGCTTTCCCTTTCCAGCCCCAGGAGCAATTCGCCGCTGCACTACATTCTCTGGTTGCTAACCCAAGAGTTCCCATGGGTTTGGGGTCTTAGAGCTTGGGGTGCTGCGTTGGGTTTGGTTTTAAGGTACGAAAGGTAGCAGCTTTGTAGCATTTCCGGAAACAGGATCCTTATCAAGCTGGCCGTGGCTCTGGGGCATGAATTTCAGAGGTTTCTGCTTCATCGAGATTTAGATCTGAAAAAACAAAGCTCTGAGGGATTTTCGCTCGCCTCAGAAGAAACCATGCTGAGCGTTGTACGTCAAGGTCACTCAATTATCCCAGCCCCCTCCGCTCCTTCTCATCACGCAACCTGCTTATAGCCGACGAAGAATTAAAGCAGGGCCATGGATTGATTTTTCCCAAGGAATTCCTCCTGGGAGATAACCTGTGTGAATGCCTGGGCAGAACTGGGCAGAGGTCCCAAGAACAGGGTTGAGCCTCACAAAAATCCTCAGAGGTAGGAGGCAGGGCCGGCTGCCCTAACAGTAAATTGTACGAGCAGCTTTGGCTCGGCGCTTGCAACAGTGCAGAAACCCAAAAAAGGCTTTCCCCAAGCTGAAATGTTTCAAAAAAGAGGACAGAGATAAAAGCTGCAAATTAGTACGTCGCTTTAGGGCAAAGACAGGCTGTCCTGACCTAATGAACGCAGTGCGCGGTTGGTTTGTGTGCGTGGAGCTACTGACCTGCTAGTTTGTAACAAAATAGGTTCCAGAAAAAAAAAAAGAGACAAATCCCCCCCCACACACACTGATGCAAAATCTGCCTTCGAAGTAGGAGATAGGCTGCCTTGTCAGCTGGGGTAATTTGGCTTATCAGATTTATTAACATGCTTGTCAGTAATATGTATTTTATCTGATGCTCTGATGCTGTAATTTGTTTGCAGCACAAACTCAGCTTGTTTAATAAGCTGCCGAGACCTGGATGGAGGGAGGGGGTGGGTTTTTAGTTGGTGTGTTGGGTTGAGAGTGAGTACAGAGGCTGCATGTTGGTCAGGAGCCGTGCGCAGCATACGGCCTGTGTCAGTGCCTCCTATAGATGTAGCAATTGGGAGGCTTCAGAGCAACGCTGAACACATTTGGGGATTTTTGTGTTTTCACAGAAGTGCACTGCCTGTGTCTCCAGTGCCAAACAGCAGATGGGAGGCAGCACCTTGGGGGGCCCTGTTAGACAGACAGACACACACACACACGCAAGCTGTGTGTGATCTCTTTATGTTATGGCTGTACATGCATTGTACCTGCAGCTGTGCAGGCGGCCAGGCTGGTACATCCTCACTGGTCTCTGCTCTCCCCTTACTGACATCTCTGCCATAGTGAGTTGCAGGCTCTCTTGGACCACCTAGCCTCCAGCACAGGGTGCAGGGCCAGAAAACCATGAGGCAGGTCTCTGCTAGTGACCTCTCTGCCAAAATTGCCTTTCCCTTCTCCCCATCTATCACTTCAAACCAAAGTTCAGCAAATACTGCACAAAATGCAGAACGTGATTTTTGTATTAGTTGTTTCAGCCAGAGAATCGCACGCAGCAGGGGCAACATAGAAATGTAATGGGTAGCTATCCTGTCATCAGAAAATCCACAGCACAGACCATTTGTCTTCTCCAGCAGTGTTCCCCACAGTCCAATGGTGTTTGTACTGCTCTAGCTCTCAGGAACAGGGATGTGTTGGAATTGTCCCCCCTTCTCACCTACCTACCTTGCTTCTCATCTTCCCATGGTCCCTGGACACTCCACATAGTCAGCTCCCAATGCCACGCTGGCAGTAGGTAAGGAAGGTAAAAATACCGGGGGGAGCTGGCCACAAAGGAACCTGAAGACATTTCTTTCCTCCAAAGATGAGTTGTGGGTGGTTGCTACCTTTGGATCTGAGTATGAAGCATAAGGGAATTAGACCAGGTTTGGCTCAGCTTCTCTGAAAAACACAGCTGATTAAAAAAAAAAATAAAAATTGTTGAACAAAACATGTGCAACAAGCGAATGAGCAAACCCTCATGCTTGGCTATCTCACATACCATCAGCCAACGTCCAGGCCCTCAGGCTACTGGCCAGCCTGGAGCTATTCGTTCGGCTGGCACCGTGTTTGTGTACTATCTCAGCTGCACGGATGAGAGAGCAGAGGGACATTAGCCCTCGTATTCATGGCATGCCCGCATAGGCCCATCTAAAGCCACGCACTGCAGGCCTAGGGAACCCGACCACCAGGTATATGCAGTTTGCAGTTTTTCTGAGGACTGGCAAGGGGTGTATAACCCCAGGATCTGCTGGTGGCCAGCCCCACATGGCTGCTGGTGCTGCTGAAGCAGGGCCAGCTTCCAGAGGCTCAAGTGATGGCAGGCTTCTGCTGCGGAGATCTTGGACATCGCAGCCAAGGCAAATTTTAAGAGAAGATGAAGTATATTTTGGGTCTTGTAAACTAAGATTGGTCCCATGAGGAAGTGTAGGTTAGGGAGACTCAGACCAAAGCTAAACACCCAAAGTTTAGCTCCTGCCTGCATATCAACTAATAAAAATACAGAAGAGGCAGGCTTTTTTAAAAGGGAAGAGACATCCAAAAATCCTCCAGCACCTTTGCAAATCTAACCATTGATGTGTTATGCTTAACTAGACTTAAGTTCCTGTCTTCAGGCACTGGGGATTTGAAACTTTGTTTTGCATCTTTTAATTTAGCATGACTTACTTGAGCAACTGCAGTTTTCCCTAGAAAAACGTATTTATTTCTGAGTAATAGTCTCTTTTAGTATCACTTACATATAATATAGAGCAGGAAAAGTTTTAGCACACCTGATGTTTTACTAAGTAAGGAGATGAGAACTACCATGTTTATTTTGTACTCTTGAGTCAAGTCAGATTGCGGCGTATAGCAGAAGATAAGGGGCATCAAGCACTGGATGTAATGGCAGAACAGCACGGGCAGGGAACTGTAAACAGAGCCATAACTTAAATCCCTGAGAGTGATTTGTCCACGTTGTTACACTTTCCACGCTCCTCCTGAAAGCTAAGGGAACTTTTATGAGAGGATGGTGAGAAGTCAAAGTCAGTCTGTTTCCAAATTCAAGAGTGTTTGTCACTAGGGATCAGCAATAAGCAATGCAACTCTTTTGCCTGTATGTTAATACAAGGCACCAGGGAAATGTCTGCATATTTTTTTGTACAAACTACGAGTTAATTATTACCACAAGACTTTTCTTTAAAGTCATACTGAAAATATTTTCCCTAAGAAAACAGTAAATGATTGGAAAAGCAAATAAATCAGCGTTTAAAGGCTTGTTATCTTACCATCCTTACCACAACTGGCTCCTGCAAGCTCTGATGATGGATGAGCACATTAGAACTGCACGTATTTAAGGCACTACAGGCTTTTCAGTGCCAGGAGCTTAAAGTACACTGTCAAGTTATAAATCACAGGCCAAAGTTGTGCCTTGACATCATTGCACTCCAAGCAACTCGAATGGCAGTATTATTTTTAAGTCCTTGTATGTTTCTAATGAAATATTAGGTTTGTTTTCAATTTACGTTTTTACCATGTTTGTTTGTTTTGCATTTTGCTCAGCTTGAGCAGGGAAACTGGGAGGTACATTTCTAATAAATCTCACTTCCATTCATACGTGCTAACTGTGTTTGACTTGCAAATATCACAGGGAAATGTTAATTTAAAACATTTTGCGGAAAGAATTTCTATTATATTGGGCTTATTGGTTTTTAAATGTTTTTTTTTTCTTTTATAAAACTTCAAACCTGAATTAAAATGTCTTAGCCTTCTCTTGGGATGTAAGACAAACCCACCCCCTCCCTGTTAAGTCTTTCCTTCTGCCCTACATAGAATCATAGACTCATAGAATCGCTGAGATTGGAAGGGACCTTTAAGATCATCAAGTCCAACCGTTAACCTACCCTGACAAAACCACTTCTAAACCATGTCCCCAAGTACCACATCCACCCTTTTTTAAACACCTCCAGGGATGGTGAATCCACCACCTCTCTGGGCAGCTTATTCCAATATTTAATAACCCTTTCAGTGAAAAATTTTTCCTAATATCCAATCTAAACCTCGTCTGACATAACTTGAACCCATTTCCTTTCATCCTATCACTTGTCACCAGGGAGAAGAGGTCAGCCCCCACCTCTCTCCAACCTCCTTTCAGGTAGTTGTAGAGAGCGATAAGGTCTCTCCTCAGCCTCCTCTTCTCCAGGCTAAACAACCCCAGTTCCCTCAGTTGTTCCTCATACATGTTCCACCCACCTGTCCTCTCTGACCGTAGTCCATGGAGCTGTTAACACTTGCCTACAGCTCTGTCCTCCTGCACGTGTTGCAGAATACGACAGTCACCTGTGAACCAATACTTTGATTCTGTCTCTATTCTGATTGTCTCATTTATTCTTTCATTAGGTGCAAAGTTTCCCATTAAATGGACGGCGCCAGAAGCAGCATTGTATGGAAGGTTCACAATAAAGTCAGATGTGTGGTCTTTTGGCATCCTACTGACAGAGCTGGTAACAAAAGGGAGAGTGCCATACCCAGGTAAGAAAACAGCCCTGCTTCATCTGGGGAAAGGAGTGGGAACGAGCCATATGCTTCAGTTGGAATGTGTATTTGTTTTCACTGGGCTCAAAGGAGGATGGTTATCATGCATAAGTTCACCATATGCTTGAAAATGGTCTTGACTGAAAGCTGCTATGTGACAGGCGTGACAAAAGTGACAAGGGGACAGAAAATCCAACATACTCATTTCTAATGTTTTTAATTGTTCTCAATTCAATTAATATACTTTCTAGCCAAACAACAAAAGCAATGTAAAGTTACTATACCGTGGAGCAAATAGCTCTCCGCAGTATTGCATTCACTTTAAGATACCAACAACTTAACTCCCAGAGTGGCATTACGCCGCTTATTTTGTCGGTCTGGTTCTCTGTGAGGTTTGATGACTGTTTGAATGTCTGGTATTACCAAATCTCTTTTTTATAACCTCCTAAATTTCAAACCGTGCTTCAGAGGTGGATGGAAAGGAAAGAAAATAATTCTGTAATGTGCAGGCCGGAGCTCATGACAGGGTCACAGCGGGGCCAGATTCTCTGTATGGGGAAAACAGAGGCCCCATGGCTCTTCGTTGAAACCCTGCCAAGTATCCAATGGATTAAGATTTGTAGGAGGGGTGATTAGATCTGCCTTTGCAGAAACAGCTTTTCATTCTACTGCCCCCCTTGAAGGTTGTAGGCATTCAGGTGAAGAGGAAAGGGGTGAGGAAAAAGCAGTGCATTACATGGAAAAGAGTTTAATCCCCTTATTTTCTTATCAGCACAGATACTGACACCAGGCCATCTAGCTGCATCTGTATTCTTTTATTTTATTTTTTTAATGTCTCTAAATACTCACCAGTATGGCTGTGTGCACTGCAGCTAATTTAATGGAAAGTACCCTAAAGCAGTTTCAATTTTCCAATCTGCTGTAATCAAGCAGTCAGATCCATACATCAAATTGTGCAGGAGAAGCATCAAGGTGGAGTTCAGTTTATTCTGTGGTATCCCACACTGCTTCAGAAGACTGAACTCAGCAAAACTAAACTCCCAGGGTTTTGCCAGGAATTTCAACTTTGCTAGTGCCTAGCAGCCAGTAGCTGATTTTTGGGAAGAGAATATGAGGACCAGAAGGCTTCTCGTGATCAGCAGTGAATTTTGGTGTGATTAACAGGGAGCAGCTTAGTAAAGCTGTGACAGTGACAACAGAATGAGGTAGCAGAAAGTGAGATGACGTGTTTCTGTGGGGTGGATGAGTCCCTCTGCCCAGCACTTCCCTATGCAGTTAAAGAAAAGTGGGTGTTGTCACCACACGGGGTGGCTGTGTTGGTCACTGGCACAAAGGTTGTCTTGCCATGAGGATTACTGGCAGTGGCGTCGGAGACCCATGATTTCCACGGGTTTATTAAGGGTTAAATGCAGGAACGTTGTGGCATGCAAAGGTCAAAGACAGAAAGAAGATGTGTAAGACTTAGCTGATACGGTGTTGCTCCCAGAGGGTGGGCAACACTCCTCACCAGGCTGCAGGAAGAGGAAATTCCATGTCACCACCAGCAGAGCGGGTGCATGGGGGCTTTCGCCAGCCAGGACAGAGTTAAGGTGAACTTTTTTTCCTGAGGTCCACATGGGTGGGGTGGAGATGCTTAGTGACTAGCCTTCTCTCTTATCACATGCATGAGCACAGACACACTCAGACACACAGGAAAAACCATCTAAGCCCTGTGTAAACTCACAAGTTTGTAACCGAACACAGTGTTGGCCTTGGCAGCTGAGGATGTCTGCATTTCTCAAGTGTTCCTTTCCCTCCCTGGAGGAGAAAGAGGCCACTGGATGTGCATTTAAGTGCTTGCTATATATAACTTCTTGTAGGACCCATGACAGAAATCTCAGGCATGGTCTGTGTCCTGAACATGTGGACAGTTTTATTATGTGGCAGTTTAAGCACATCAAAGACAACTAGCAGCGTCTCTCCTCTTTCAGCGCTGTCTTCCCCCTTCATCCCTCACTGCATAAAGCCCTCACATACTGAAAGTCCTTCCGGCTCACTCCCTCACCCGTGCTACGAAGACATCAAGTAGCTGGAAGCAACTTTTTGTGTGTTACATATCACAGTGACAGCAATTTTCTGGATGGTCACGTACTTCCTCGGTTACGCGCTGCCCAAGCTCTACACCAGGGCCCTTCCTCCCCACCGGGACTCCCACCCTGCTCAGCCAGGAGGCCTTAACCATTCTTCTGGTCACCACCACACCTCTCTCTGTCAGTTTTACCTAAGGGCAGCCTCTATTTCAAATCTGAATTTCCAAAATCATTAGAGATTTCAGTTTGATCTCATTCCCCAGACCCTAACTGGGAAAGCTTTTATGGGCTGAGGTAATGGTGGAAGGGAACTGGGGCCTTCTCAGAAGGGTCTGTCTTTGCATGTGGTTTGAAAAGAGGGCTCAGACTTCCCAAGACCTCCCGAGCTCCTCAAAAAGAGACTATTTTCCCCTGACATAGAAAGGATCATCCATCTTCTGCTTCATGCTGCAGAGAGGAAGGACCTCTTGGAAGGATAAAGCTCTGTGAATTCAGGTCCCTGTCTGGAGCAGGGAGTAGGATTCAGATGCACCTACAGGGCTTTTCCTGCCATAGCGGCATGGCTTGTGAGAGGAGGAAAAGATAGGAGTTCAACCACCCTGAGAGGCAAGACTCAGCCATCCTCACCCAAGTAGACAACCTATAGGTGAGAGAATGCAGTTTGTAGGCACTGCCAACAACTCTCACACACAAGGCATTTGGATTTGCAAGCTATGGAAAGGGTCAGCCTTGAAACAAAGAGGGTCATGGAGCTGTCACTCTGCTGTAATACCCAGTTTCTTAAATAGTTGTGGGCATGTTGTCCTGATCTTCCTGCTTACAGCTTGTAGCAGGCCGGGGGGAGCAGGGAGAGGCCCTCAGACAAAGGGGTTGCTGTCTTGTTTGACAAGATCTAAGTGCATGGAGAGGTTATTTATAGCACACACCCCAGTCCTGTGGTGGTAACCATGCCTGCAGAGAACTGCACCTCATGCCTTGGAGAACCAGGCATTGTTTTAAGCTTGTGTAGATGAAGGGAGAAGCACAAACGAGGAGAGAAGGAGAAGGCAGACAGTATATACGAGGGGAACAGACTGTGTGGAGTAGGACTTGGCATTCATTGTCCTCCAGATTTTAACCAGTTCCTGTCCTGATGCCCCATTTTAGAAGACAGGCTGGAGCAGTGGTGGGATGTGTGAGCTGTAAAGATTTTGCTGGCAGAGATGAAGATCAGACTAGAGTTCATAATCAAGCCTTGCCACAGACCCCATAGCTCCCACAAGCAAGACTGACTTTTTGACAGGTCTCCTCATCTTCATCCTTCAACCAGGCCTGTTTCTCTGTCAATGGACATAATGGACCTCTGTGATAACTAATTTATTAGTGCTTTTCCTAGCCTTCCCTAATGCTTTCCCAGTCTTTTCACAAAGCAGCATATTGGAATAAGCAACGTTCATAGTCTTTCTGGGCATTGAGGTTCTATTTCCACTACTACAGTGGGGAAATAAAAACTAGATATAGGCAGAAGAGGAGCCAAGTTTAAAAACAGTTTGCTTAGTCAACCTTTTTCAGTGTCTGTTTCTTTCCCCTTTCACGAATTCCCCTTGGATCTTAGTTTGGGGTTTTTTAATGGAATTTAAGAGTAGGAGGCTGCATTTCTCTAGCAGTAGTCAGAGAATTTGGAGTTTTTTAATATATTGCCTTTTGGATAGGCAAAAATCTCAGCTGCACTAAACAGGCACCTCTGAACTTGCCATTTCTGCTTTCTGCTGCACTTGTCACATCAAGAGCATTTACATTTTATGTCAAGTGTGACAGCCACCATGATGCTATCCCCATTGCTGCCTCTGGCAAGGCAGGTCTTTGAGTTTAGGCTCCAAGAAGCCCTGCAGTCCTGAGAGCTGTGTTCAGCCTCCTCATGCCTGGGGGAAGCTGGGCCACAAGTGCCAGAGGGCGCATGGTAGGCATGTGACCCAAGCCTGAGGCCAGGTACACATCAGTGATCCATCATATGTGTGTGTACCATAATCATGGATGGTAGGTAAGCAGTTAAGAGAGATGCATACTCAGCACACAGCATAGATAAGCTCAGGTGGATTTCTTTGTAAGCAGGAAGGCTGCATTTACAAATGCTGTAGCTCAAAGTTGCCCCTCTTATACCAAGCAAATTATAACTTATTTTAAAGAACAAAACCAAAATTAACAACACCCCACCCCCGCCCCCAACAGATATTGAGAGCCGAGATTGTGGGTGTTTTGAGGATTAGGAATTGTTAGGGGTTTTCAGGCCTTAATTCCGAAATGAAGTGGCATGACTTCCAAATTTTTAAAACTTGTTACTTCTTTTGCACAGAAGTAACTAGCTTCATACTATGCTCAGTAAGAAGAGCATTGTGCTTCGAAGGTTGTCTTCTTTTAGGAGCAGCTTTCCTGTTCCCTTCAGTGCACTATTGTGTCTCCATATGGAATAATCTCCCTGCCTAAGTCCTATACGCCATCCCTGTGCCCACACCTCTGGCTTTTCTTTGGGGCTGGCGATGGAAGTTAGAAGAATTTCTAACTAGATCAAACCTAACAAAACCCCAAAATTAACCTGTGTGCATTGTACTGCTCTCTTTTGAAAGCATGCTCTGAGTGCCAATGTGATCCAGCTCCTCTGGAGGATGACACAGTTGTACCTTCTCAACTGTACTAAAAAAGGGCAAATATGTCCACATCTGAGGAGCCTTTGAATATAAGCAGAGGCACAGCTCTGGGTTCTTGGAGAATCTGAAATACAGCATTTCTGGGGATGGACAGCAGCTGAGCTGTTAAGAGTCCTACTTTAAGCATTTGTGTCTGTATTTGATCTTTGGCCTGAAAAGGTGCAGTAGGTCTTGAAGGACCATAATTCTCAGTCCAACAGAGGAAAGCAAGAATAAAGTGGCTTAAAACCATCACTGTCCTCACTGGACTTCACATTGCCCAAAGTAATCTGTATCGCTTATTAGCTCTGGACACTGGGATGCTGCCTAGTTACAATAATGTTTCCTGTCTTCTGGAAGAGCAGATCTGCGCTGCCCAGATCTGTGCTATTTGCACATCTGCTGTGCTCCATCTAATCAAGCTCCTCAGAGCACTCCAAAGCACTTTTCAGTGTTTTCTTTAGCAACAACTGGAAACATTGCATCCCCTTTTATGTCACAGTAACTCTTACTACTGAAGCTTTTCTAGGAAAAGTCAAGCAGCATTGCGTTTCTGTCCCCAGGCCATATGGGCAGTACATTTTTATTGTATTGAGCATTAAAGTGGCCATATCCTGTGGCATCCTAAGACTATTGGAAGTTTCACTAATAAAGCTGGATGGTGGGAGCTTATTTCATTTTTGCTCTTCACAGGGAATAAAAAGCTAATGGAAAAGCGATCTTTTGGAAATGGGGTGTTTCATTCTTGGTCCAAATGGTAGTTCTAGAAATATCGTGAGCACAAACTGATTTTCAAGCATGTGAAATAGCTGTAGTCTACAGAAGAATATTGCTGAGTAGTCTATTCCACAGATTTCAGGATTTTAGGATAAACTTTTAAGGGGTCTAGAAGCATACTGCAAGCAGAATTTCATTTATTATTTACTAAAAGAGTTGAAACTCTCGGGTATTCATTAGGAGAGAGGAGTGGTACAGACTGCTCAAATATTCTCTCTGTGGTGTTAGAAGTGCCGATACAACAGGCTTCTGCTATCAAAAGAGAAACACTAAAACATGTAGAATAAGATAAGTGAATCTAGATAATAGGTTTGTAAACATAAATAGACCTTTTAAGGGGGAAAAAGTATGCCTGAAACACTGCTATTTTTGTAAGTCTGACTTACCCAACCCAAAATCAAATCAATTTAAAAAAAATATGTATTTGAAACTCCTTTTTTAAATTAGCAGCACACGTCAAAACCCACAGAATTTCTTTGGCAAATCCTAGGTGCTGCAGCCCTTACTGGCCATATGAATTCCAGTAAGGAACATGAGGATTACTTGGTTTAGTTTCATATCTGGGTTTTACTGGGAGGGAGGGGAAAGGAGAAAGGAAAAGAAGGGCATTTTCCTGGATTATACCGTGATGAGAAAACCTGGCTTGACTGACTTTCCAGAGACAAAAAATGACTATATTTTCAGACAGCAATGTCTCTTTTATGTTTCTTTTTTTTCTATCCTTTTTTTTTTTAAAGGGAAGTGAAGAGCTGTTTATGTTTTTCCTCCCCCCTCTCTCTCCTCAGGGTTTTTCTTCCAGCATACAGTTAGTTATCATGTTTCAGAGTGTGTTTTGCAGCACTGAGTAGTGCACTGGATAAAAATACCAAACATTTTGATATCTTAGAATAACAAATCAGTTGGGAAGGAGCTTTGCTGCTGTTGTTGCTTCCACCCATGTTGTACTTAGAGGGGTTTTGCCAAAATAAAATCAAAGAATGCAGTTTGTGTTTTACGTGTACAGGATAGATGAGTTACTGGTAGCATTTATTTTTGTAGCCTTTAATATGTAAAGGAAGCAAAGCACAGCAGAAGTTTTTACACCAAAACATGAAGTAATTCAGCTGATTCAAAGTCAAGGGTATGAAAAAAGGGTGCAGATTTTTGTTCAAAACAGAAATAATAATAAAAAAAAATATTGAGAACCCAACGTGAGCACAATGGCCATTTTTTTTCTTGTAGCATCTTGAAAACAGCAAGGCCAGAAGGTTTGGGTTGATGCTGCCTTTGGGCTGGTGATGACTAACAGACCACTAGTGTTGTTTTGTAATTTAATAAAAAAGTAGAATATGTTTGAAAATGTTCTTGTTGGATAATGAGGCACACCCAAACATTTGTTCAGTGTGTGGGAAGCTTTTCTGGTTTGTTGTGAGCCTGTGTGACCTAACAACATCAGTTTGGAGTCAATAATACAGGAGAACCTTACCTCTGTGCAGAGCCTGATATCTGCAGAGGACCGTTATTACTCTATTTTCATCTTTCCGTGGAGTCTTAACCACAGACCACTTTAGGTGCCATACAAAGTGTTTGCTCCTACTCATAAACATCTGACAGTGGGTGGATGCAGGTGATAAATCAAACACAAGAAACCAGTGCTAAAGTGTTGGTCTGCAGGCTAGGAAATATTGTAAATCAGTAATCTAACCTTGCTTTTTGCAATTATCACTGCTAAAGGGAACGGTAAGGAGAGGTTTGTAGGAGGATGAGGTAGTTTTCTGGGGAGGTTCCTCCATGCGCAACAGGCAGCATAAGAAACAGCGCATCAGTGCTTGTTTGAAAATCAGAGGTGCTGCAGTAGGGTAACCAGAACTGTGGATTCACCACAACGTGGCCAAATGAGAGCCTAAATGCTAGTGGGGCAGCTTGTGAGAGGCTTTGAAAGTGAAGACAAGCAGCTTGTATTTCACATCACAGGGGAAAAGGAGCAAGCGGCAAGACCATGCAAGGGGTGGTTACAACAACAGGCAAGGAAAATGATCTTTGCAGAAACATTTCAAATGAACGTCAGCAGGAGGAAATTACCCTGTCAAGATAAAAGGAAAAGGTGTTTTGTAATCCTAACATGAGATGAGAATCTAGATGTGGATGGTCAGGAAAGGCTGTATTTTGCAGATGCTTCTTTTAAAACATCTTTAAGAATTAAACACAGCCAGGACGTGAGGACACAGAGTAAAGACCAAATCCAAGGATATAGCTGAGTTACCGGCCTGAATGCCATGCAGTGTGAGGATATTATTGCCACTAGTCAAGGTGTAGATTAGACCAATGAATCTGTATTGAAGAAAGTGGTTGAGTTATTTCTCACAAATAAGTTTACAAAAAATACAAGGCAGAGGGAAAAGAGACGATCCCCTGGGTCCTGAAGGTGGGCCAAGAAAATTCTTCAGGAGGACACGCTGAAAGAACAGAGTGGAGGAGACCCAGGGAAGGATGGTGTCATGGAAGTCAGAGGGAGGATAAGCTAATGGAAAGAGCAACATCAAAGTGCTGGTTTCTAGATTCGGTCATGGAGGAACTTAACTGTCCCTCCTAGTTCTCCTGCAGAGCTGCTTGGCAGGATCCACTAAGTCAGGGGAGTGAAGTCTGCAGATATTTTTCAGCAGAGGACTGGGGCAGGGCTTGCCAACTGGCAAGCCACAAAGCTTGCAGGCAATGTGCATGCTTTCACTGAAATACTTCTGCATGCCTGCGGTGCTAGTCTTGCTCCTGGTACTGTTAAGAAGCTGAAAGGATTACTGGAAGAGCTATTTAAACTAACGTTGTGGTTGACTGCAATTCATGTACAGTGAAAAACACATCAGCAGAGGGTTGAAGGGGTTGCATAGAGAAGACAAGGTAGCAAAGGGCCTGGCTTGCCTCCTAGAGACAAGCATGATGGTAATGTAACTTTTTACCTTTTGTGAGAGAGAGCTATGGGTCTGCAGTGGAACTGTTTTTCTTGGTGAATGACTTGTCTTCTGAGCAACTTTGTTCTCTTCTGGGTTGGGATGCAGCAGTGGAATATGGTAGAAACACTACTAACCAGCACAGATCAAGGGAGTGCAGATCATCAGCAGTAGTAAGCTTCTGAAGCAGCGTTGAAGGTAATGCTGCTGGACATCCCTGGTAGCCCAAAGTAGCAGAGTTTGTCTTGAAGTGTCTGCAGCATTACGTCACAGAGCACTTCAAGAAAGGCCCATGCTTAGTGTGAGGATTTTAAAAATTCTTCTTAATTTCTAGAATTAGGAATAGTATTTGTTATTTTCTTTAACCGCTTCACATAATATATTTCACGGCTACCTTTGTTGGGGAGGGAACGTGCCAAATCCTGCCCATTGTGAGTAAGCCAAGAGGGTAACCATGGGAGCAGCGTTTTACTCATGACTGGATCCTAAAATCCTCTACTGAGAAAGAAAGTAATCCAGGTTACCTTGCAGTAGAGGAAGAGCTGAAACAGGACATAGGGGTGGTTTTGTTTCACTTGTCTGATGAAAAAAAAAAAAAAAGTGTATGACTGGCAAAACCAAATGTATTGTAGTTATAGTTATACTCAGGTTAATTTTCCTGTAATTTATCAGTGTGGATTTGTCTGCCCTTTACAGGCATGAATAACCGTGAAGTCTTGGAGCAAGTAGAACGTGGTTATCGGATGCCATGTCCTCAGGACTGTCCCATCTCCTTGCACGAGCTTATGATCCACTGCTGGAAAAAAGACCCAGAGGAGCGTCCAACTTTTGAATATTTGCAGGGTTTCCTTGAAGACTACTTCACTGCAACAGAACCCCAGTACCAGCCCGGTGACAACCTGTAAATCCCTGGTCTCCAGACACTGTCATGAATTACCAGGTGTTTCTCAGCCCTGCCCCACCTGCCCTTCAGCTTCCAACTCCGTGATCGGTTTCTCCAGAGTGCAGCATCTTCCAGCACCGCCGTGCACAGGAGGGGCTGAAGCTGGGAACTTCTGCAGCCCTTGCCTATGACCACTTGTCCTAATACTCTGAATGTCCTGGATGAAAAGGAGAAAAACATTTGGTTTTTCTTAATCAAAGACTCCAAAACTGCATTGTATTGATGTTATGTAAACTGCAAAACCTCTGTTCATTGTAAATAGTAACTCAGTGCCAATAACTGATCCTAGTGCTTTCCTTTTTTTAAAACGCAAAACCTATGTGATTTTAACTAGTCTTCTCCTGATTCAACTAAAAGTATTATTTTCCAGAAGTGGCCTCTTTGTCTAAAACATTTTTTTTCATGTTTTAACAAATAAAATAAAAAAAAAATCAGGACAGGTGTTTGGTTTTTTGCTTTTTTATATATAAAATATATATAATATATATACATACCTGTACATACAGTATATGGGTGCTATTGCAGAGGAAACTCATTTGGAATTGAATGAAACCTGCTGCAGCAGTACCCAGAAAGCGATAATTTTACTGCAGACATGAAAACACTGGTGGGATTCTGAAAGCCAGTGATCTAATTTTTGGCTTTTGCCAAGCATGATTTTTTTAAATTGGATTGCACTTTTTGTTTATGATTATGTACCTGTAGATGGTTGTAACTTTGCTCTTTCAGGAATCATGTGCTGTATTTACAGTAATGTTTCCAATGTTTGACAAGTGTGTGATGATTTGTTCTTGAAATTAAAACGAGCATATTTAAAGCAAGAAAACTACACCATCACCGTTTGAACTGGAAAATTGAAACTGCAAGGACTTCTTGTATCAAAACACGTATACGGAAATGTTTCGGACGGATTTATTAAACAGTGTAACCACATTCAGATGGTCTTAAAATCATAGCATTTTAGCCACGTCCACCCGCTAAACTGTTGGTCATGCAAACTAGGACTTTTCTGTTTTGTGTGTAACATTTTTCCATTGTAAAATAAGTGTGTTAAATGTCCTGTACCGCTAATGAAATTACTTTCTCTGTGTCTGCAAGTTCTCCAGTGGAATTACTATGCACTTCTTTACATTTCATGGGGGATGCACAGAACAAAGTATTACCTTTTCAGTTGTCTGTACCAGCCTTGAATTACTTACGTTTAACCAAAAAAAAATTCCTTTCTATTTCTATTGAGTTTTTAATACTGAGTTGCAAATTTTAAAGTCTTAATTACATTTTGTTATGGTTTATTTGCAAGTTTACATTTTAAAACTGTTTAACTTTCTTAATTTAGTAATTAAAAAGAGAGCATTTTACATTTGGACAGTGTTCTTTTGTTTAACCTGTGGAGATAATGGTGGAGATGAGATCAAGACTTTTCAAGAAGGGGTGTCATGCCATTTGGGGCACCGTATTTCATAGGAGTATGCAGACCAGTTACCTATGGGACATCATTTTCCAAATGATGAAGTCATATGTTTCCAAACAGCTGGAGTTCAACTGCAAGGAAGATGGTTGAATGCACAGGTTGTTTCTCCTTTCTCTGTTCTACGAGCAGTTTATTCTTTAATAGTTCTGTTGCATTTAACGTGAATACCTTTACATTTACAAGTGTGGCAGGAAAAGATTTTCTGACTTGTATTGCTGTTACTGCTTTAAAATATTGCGATCAAGTAAGACAACTTTCTGACAGTTGAAACTTTTTTTTTTAATTATTTAATACTGAGATTGTGAATTCATATTCTGAATATTCATGCATTTTCTAAAGAGAACCTTTTTCCGTTCCTGAAAACTAACCCAATAATGAATTGAGATTCAGAGAACAAACTCTCACCGTTGGTTTAATATTTTCTATACAAAATACTGGCTGAAAATCCTCTTGCAAAGGACGGTTCCGGTTCCACACTTAGCCTTTCTTGAAGTGTGAATTTATATGGCAATGTTGCTTGTTACCAGATTTCCATGATAAATTGGTTAACATTTTACATGTAGAGTCTATAAGTAATGTTATGTACATGATATATTCAATGTTGCTGTACTTGTAGCTGCGGAGTACTGAAGAGGCCATAATTCTTGTTGGACTTTTAGCTTCCTCTTAGTACTTAGAAAGCAAGTTGTGGTCCTCTTTTTCCCACAGCTACCCCCCCTGCCTTAAAACGTCATCCACTGAACTGGGGACTCCATAGTAACTCAGCGGGCTGGCGAAGCCAAAATGTCACGTACTCAGCCCAGCGCTCGGTGGCAAAGTTCCCTGGCAGCCTTTGCTATGCCACAAACTAAAGCGTAGTTTCCATCTGTAATGCGGGATGAGCCTAAAGCATTAGTTTTGCCTATATCTCTCGTTGGAAGTAAGACTCAGATGGGGTGTTGTTGGGGTTTTATGGCCTTTACTTCTGATTCTTGGGTTTGTTGTTTCTTGTATAGCATTCGGTCTATGAGTACCATGTTGGTCTCTGCCGCATCTCTGCCTGCAGCTGGCTTGTGTGCCGCTGTCGAGCGGCAAATCCAGACCATTTCTCATTGGTAGCTCTTCTGCTTCTTTTTCTTAATGTTGGGAGTTTTGTTGTTTGGGTTTTTTAATCTCTCAAATAAAAACATTAGCAAAAATTTAAACAAGGTTGTTAGCATTTTTGCAATAAATTAATACAAACCTTTTCTTAAGCGCTGCGTATACACCACAGATAGCTGCGTGGTGACTGTTAAAGTTGAATTATCAAATTAAAAATCTCCTGTTCCCTCCAAAAATTTTTTTAATGTAAAGCTAAATAAATCCTATCCAGATAAAAACAATTGGCCAAGCGCTCCCCCCACCAGCCCACCTGACTCTCAACTGATCCGTGGTGTGGTGGAGAAGTTCCAGAAAAGGGTATCTACCAGCAGCTGAAAGGACTCCGTGGGGTGACCCAGGCTACTCTAGGCCAAGCTTATCCAATACCAGTCCCAGGAAAAATGACTGGTGGAAATGCAACACTGCCACAAAAGGAACAGTTAGTGCGATTAATGCCTGTTCAAGTATTTCTATGGGAAGGAAACGACGTGAGACTTGGCGGGTCTTCGAAAGGGTCCAAGATTTGTCAAAGGCACTAGCATGATATTCTTTGGCTTTGCAAACGGTGTTCAACTTAGTTCTATGTGACCCTCTGGTTTTGCTTTAATTACCACTGTAGAAAAGCAAAGTAAATGCAAAATAGAAAAGTGATTAACTGCTAAAATTACAAGAATAATCGTAAATGGAAAATCTATCCTCAGTGTGAGAGTTTCTCCTGAAGCCTCTAGCCTGGAAAGGACTACCTGCAGACTGAGAAGGCAGATTGCTAAATGTACTTGACCTTGCCACATAACTTCAAGGTGAGTGAGAAGTTGCTCAGTTTTATTTTAGTATGTACCATCCTTTCCTCAAATACTGCAATAAAAAATGCAGTACACTAATGAATGCCACCACATGGTACCCGAGGGGTTTAAGGGCCTCACATGAGGCTGAGCCCAAGCATGCAAGAGCTATTAGGAGATATACAGTAGCTCCTCTTCTAATGTGTAGACAATATTCATTCATCAAAGAAGGCTTTTCCTGTCTAATGGGAAATTACCACCAGCAGTGCAGACAAAAGGATATTTATTTTCTCCAACCGTGTCAGTTTGAGGGGTCTGTCTGTCTTTCAAGAATAATTGAAGTCTGTCTGTAGCTCAGAAATCTCATTGTGTTCTGCAATCTCACAAGCAGTGATTATAATTTCCTGTGACTCATACACAGGGAAATTTTATCACTGAAGGGGCTCCTATCAATCGGGCCAGCATTCCCTGCCATCTTAACTGAAGAAGGGGGCAGTTCCATTTTGGATTTTCCTGCACAGGCCAAACCAGAGCCCATGCCCTTTCAGCAGAAAAGGGCAAGAGGGCCAGGATGCCGCTGGCGTAGCACGTCAGTCTCTCCTTGGCAGTGCTTCTGAATTTGTCAGGAGAACTTCTGACAGCTAAAAACAGGGTACTGAGATTAATTTTAAATGTTAGAGGGGAAATTCTGGCTTCACTTAAGTCTGTGAGAGATTTTCTGTTGACATTTAATACAGCCAGTGTTCTTATATGTGTGGGTACGTATATATCTCAAAATGCAATTTGCACACAAAAACACCTATACCCACACAAACATCAATCTTTCTCCTTGTGTTCCTCCCCTGCAGCTGAATGCTTAACAAAAATGTAAGACCAGGACGTGAGTAGATTAGAGGTCAGAATGGTGTTAACAACAAAAGAGCTTCTCTTTTTTTTTTTCTCTCTCTTTTTTTTTTTTCCTGGCTCCCACTACATGATCAGTTATAATCCCTATTCCCAGGCCAGGAGAGGGGTCGGTAGCATCAAGCAGTGATGCTGCAGGTCTCCGGCTACTGCGAAGAGCAACCTGCAGCTGATTTCAAAGTCAGGGAGGGAAGATATTTCTCCAGCGGGTTTGGCTGCAGTTTGGGGCCTGAGGTGTGAGTATGCAGGAGGGCTGAAAGGGGAGCAGAGTGCCCTCCCAGGAAAAGCAGGTCATTAGCTGGTAAGCTGCGCGTTGTGTTGCGCAGAGGGAGATCCAAAGGTTGCAGCGCCGCTGTGCTCGCAGCGCCTGCGTTTCGCTTTGGCCAGGGATTTAGGTGATCAGATTAGAGCAGGCTGGTGAGCCTCAACTGCAGTTTCTGTTACCAAGTGTAAATATCTTCCCTATCACGGGTGAGGGCAAAGAGTATATATTCAAGATGGGCAAAAAAATCACAGGACTGGTGTGCCTGTGACTGAAAGGCAAGTGTTGGTCTGCCTGACCAGGCCAGATGGGAGTTTGATTGTTTGGCCCATTGTTGGGGATAACTCGGCATCAGGCTTTGTGAATAGCTAAAAGGGCAAAGAGCAAAGAAATGAGATTATCTCCTTCCTCTAAGGCCAGGCTAGAGCTTGCCACGGGCTCTGGTTTGCTTTTTTGTGCATCAGCATTTGTTGCCGAGCCCCCACACCCAAAGTCTTGTGAAGTTTGCTCAGCTACTTATTGTCACGGCTTCACACAAAATCCCTGAGCCCTGTAATGGATGATTTTCATCCGGAAAAAGAAAAAAGGATGCAGGGAAGCTTTCTGACTATGTTGTAGCTTTACTCGCTGACCCTCATGCCGGAGGCCTGCCCAAAAGCCCTGGCATCCCCTAAGCTTTATTCACCACCCCAGCTCAGGCTCTGGGCTGCCTTCCAGCCCCGCTTCGCAGCTGGATTTCTCCAGCTACCAGTTGCTACTTGTACTGGTATTGGGAAAGGGGTGCAGTGGTCCCAGCACTGCAGAGGGGCTGGGGCTGTCCCTGCCACTGGGCTAGGCTCCCCAAGGCAACCGGTGATCCAGAAGGGGCCTGCAGCTTCCCTGGAGGCCCCTTTGCCTCCCCGAGCTGCCACGCTCCCGGCCATCAGCAGCAGCTTGGGCATCACTGTGTGTAGCTGCAAATGGGACTTGGGGGTGACTTGGCGAGGGCTGTGTTGACACAGCCCACAGTCCCCATCCCTGATGATGATGGAGAAGCAGAGCCTAACTCCTGCTCTCCTAAAAAAGCAGCGGCAAAGAGCCAAATCGGGAACCTCTTTGCATCTTAAAGACAGGGGACTAGGTACATTTGATCATACAAGAGCTCGTGTTTCCCTCAAATTCCCATGCCTCCTAAAAGCAGCGTGGCCACCAGCCGAGCTTTGTATATGACCTCATATACATCCAGCATATAAAACACATACTGCATACTGAACATTTGCATATGTTACACGTCTTTTGTTCCACTTGGGTGGCCTTCTCCTCCCCTTCCCCCTACCTCTCGCCCCATTACTCACCCACGCAGCTCCCCTCACTTTATTCTACACGTGTCATTTCTGAAGGACTACACATCCCAGTCCTGCGGGGAGTGGGGGCTCTGTTAATTGTCAAATATTGAGTGGGTAACGATCAACGGATGACTAATTGGAAGCAAGGGGAAATAAAATAGGTATTACTTAGCTTCTGCTCTTAATTAAGAGGATGTATAATGCTGCGGGGAAAATCTTAACAAATGGCAGGAGGGTTTTTGTCATTATGCAAGGTTTAATTAGAAGCATTGCACAAGCTAACATCCAGGTACTGTTTTCTTTCCTTTCAGGTGTCTCTCCAGGGCGTGACTGAAAAATGCCAAAGCAAGAGCCTTAAAAAAAAAAATAAGAGGAAAATATTTTTGTAGGCATGTGCCTACCAATCTAGACAGCAAGACGTGGAAGAAAGCCCCAGTTTCCCTCGCAGTGCAGAAGCAGCAAGGGGTGAGCCGAATGCAGAGAACCGGAGCAACAGCGTCATGTGCTTTAAGCTGGGGCAGATGGGATTAAATGTTCCTTGCAATGTCTCCAGGTTAATTCACAGCAACAATATTAAAAATGGAGCAATGTGACAGTGCTTTATTTGAACAGTTAATCGTTTGGAAGCAAACCCATTTGTGGTTTAGTTCTCTGAATATATAGATGTGGTAAGAAATAGAAGAAGTGGCACTTGTTATTGACATTATCTTCCTAATCAAAAAAGAAATATTACGAGTCCTGAAGGGCTAGGAATCACTTTTTATAAAAAAGCTCCGTGTTAGTTGCCTTGCCAATGAAAACACTCATCCTGCACTTGAGTATTAATGTGTACTTTCTATGATGGGCCCAATATGACACATCACTTTCTGCTCATAAATAACGTACAGATGAGATACTAACTTTAAAGAGCTCAGACTTTGATCTGGCTTTCAGTGAAGTCCATAGAAGGACTTCAGAAATATAAAACAGGCCTTCAGAAAGCAGTTAGGATGGCCTTGGTTTTGGGGATGGGGAAGCCTTTTGAAATGCTGAGATAAACTTGGATATCTAAGTTTCCTAATCCAAAAATGAGTTAATTGATAGCAGTTTCTACAACATTGTAGGAGAGTACTTAGATTTGGGCTGGACCTCATCTTTGCGTTGAAACCCACTGAGCAGACAATGCTGCTAACACAGTTAGCAGAGCATCTTTCAAGCATTTTTTTTCTCTTTCTCAGGCTGCTAAGAAAGTACGTAAAGCTCAAGTGAGAGGAACTGCCCCAAGTACCTGCTGTTTTCTGGAGTTTGACAAGTTAAATAGGAGACAGAGACTGGTCCTTTGGCCACAGCAGCAGACACCATTAGGTCCATAGGTATGATCTCTGAACGTGGAAATGCTCACACAAGGGGCCAGTTTTCACAGCGTATTGCCCAGGCATTGTGTCTTTAGGAGCCAGGCTGTTCTGCGCTCCTTTCTTTGGGCCACAAATACCACTTCAAATGAAGATATGTACGAGTGGACAGGATGGAAATGACCCCATGAGACTGAATGCTGACTGACATAGCATTAATTTCCAGGGTCATTTCTAGCTGGCCAAGTAAAATATATATGGAGCTACTGGAGAGAGCCCAGTGAAGGGCCACGGAGATGATGAAAGGGCTGGAACATCTGATGTATGAGGAAAGGCTGAGAGAGCTGGGACTGCTCAGCCTAGAGAAAGGGAAGCTCAGGGGGATCACTTTCCAGTGGTGCCCAGTGATGGGGCAAGAGGCAGTAGGCATGAACTGAAACACAGGAGGTTCCCTCTGAACATCAGGAAATACTTTTTTACTGTGAGGATGACCAACCACTGGCACAGGTTGCCCAGGAAGGTCTTGGAGTCTCCATCCTTGGAGATATTCAAAACCGACCTTGTCATGGTCCTGGGTAACCATCTCTAGGTGTCCCTACTTGAGCAAGGGGGTGGACCAGATGACCTCCAGAGGTCCCTTCCAGCCTCAACCATTCTGTGGTTGTCTGTGTGATTCCGTATGAAAATGAACACCCTGAGGCTTTGCAGCTTCTCTGTCCAGCCACATGCCAGATGCTTCAAACACATGCCGGCCCTCATGCACCCCACCAGACAAGAACCCTAGCCAAGCTCTGCTGGAGCAGGCTGGTGTGGGTCACAGCCACAACTGCCCTCCTCTGGCCAGCTGACAGCTGTCTACAGGGGAGGCAGGTGGCCACTGTTGTTTTGCTGGGTGTTGCAGCCTAGAGTCCAGGGTATGACCAGTGGAGAATGGAAGAAGACTGTCCATAAATGTTGTCAGCAAGGGAGGCCGCTCCACTGCGTGAAGGGAGAGGTGTTTGATGGCTGCACAACAGACACCTTTAGAAACAAATGCCATAAATACAGGTACTGACGCAATGTCCCCATGGAACACTTTGCCCACCAAGTCCTGGTGCCCAGCCATGGCTGCCCACACTCCCTGGGGAGATGGCCAACACACTGCAAACACTAAACAAGTCCTTCATGTAAGCCCCAGGAAGGTCAGGTGCTCCTCAGAGCAGCTCTCGCTCCCTGATCCCATCCTGTCTACATTCACCAAGGCCACAATTTTGGCTCTTGTGTGGCCTTGGGATCCTCCAGGCTCCTCTGTCCCCACCATGGTGCAGAGAGCTGCAGCAGGGCCATTGCTGCACACAGGATGCAGGCCAGTGGGGCAGCCAGTGAGTGGGGTGGCCACCAGAGCCGGGTTTGGCATGACTTGGGGCTCATGCAGCCCTGCTGAATATGACGGCTGTCAGGGTGCTCATGGTGCAAAACAGCTGTGTGGCAGAGCTGCCATGCTTGAGTCCAAACCAGAGGGATTAAAGTTTAGGCTTACTCAAGCGGCCGTGGTGGTAATGCAGACTCTCTGGCCACAAGCATCAACCACCCATCGCGTCTGGGTCTGGCTGGGGTTGCCTGGACAGTCTGGGGGCAGCAAAGGACAACTCTGGGATGTCCCAAAAGGGAGGCTTGGAATCCTGCTGGCCCACGCCTTGGTGCAGGAGGGGAGGAAGGACAGAAGGAGAGGGTCAGGGGCATCAGCGGGACAGCAGAGGTGACATGGGGTTTCTCCAGGAGGAAGGTAAGCTCGAGCTGCTGCCCATACAATCGTATTTAGTGCTCGGCTTGGGGGCAGACACTGTTCCCAGCCACTTGAATTTTCCCTCCAGAAACGTGGGCAGCCGTTCCCTGACAAGAGGAAACAAGTGTCCGGGTCACGGCTTCGCCTCACGACAAAGTGGGGCTGGGGGAGCAGCGGGTGACCAGAGAGGCCCTGTCTTGGGGCAGGTGGGATGTTGAGCAGGCAGCTCCTTCCTCCATGCCCCGTGCCAGGGGAAGGGCCCAGGAAGGTGAAGCAGTGGCACTTCTCGAGTGAGGACCCGGGGGTGGTGTAGACGGATGGCCGATCAAGCGTTAAGGCAGTGTGTGGCGGCAGCCCATGGAGGCCAGGATGATGAAAAGCCGTGCACAAGCTGCAGCCAAGTCAGGCTCCTCCTAGGGTTAAACTAAGAAAATGTAGGCTAAAGATCAGGAAGAGCCTCTTGGCAGGCAGAGGTACTGAGCGGGGGGTCAGGAAGGCGGCGCGGGCTGGGAGGCGCAGCTGCGGCCAGCGGGCGCACTGGGGGCCACAGCGGCGGATGGAGCTTGGCACCGCACCAACGAAGAGACCGGCATGGCTTACCAGATCTCTTTGAACCCCACCGCGCCCTGCCATCAGCACCGGCATTACTCGGCTTTCAGGAGCTGTGCAAATACATAAGGGTTTCAGCTTGTAGGAAAAGGGAGTTTCTGCTCCTTGGGGGTGTAGAGAGAAACTTGAAAGTGCCTAGAAGTCTAAACTAAAAGGAAAAAAATAAACCAGACGAGAAATCCTTTTTTTGTTCTTTACATAGTTCTTACGCTCATCATGTGATTGTCTTCAGTAGTCTGAATCACAGTGGGTTTAACGTTTGGCATTGACAGTAAGTGCCCGAGGACTAAAAGCGAAAGACGACTTTCCCAGCGAGGCACACCATTCAGGAATCACACCGGGTTTCCCCTTGAGTTATTTATCTGCGGGGCTTGCGCGGAGGCAGCAGCCTGCCTTCCTACGAGAGAGGGGGCGAACCGCACGCAGGCATTTCGAGAGAGATTTTTAAGCCTCAAAGTGTC
>NW_009661369.1:2288216-2288924 GCF_000708025.1 Charadrius vociferus
GATTTTGTGCCTGCATTCATTGTTGATGCATCCTCACCTTGACTATTGCGTGTGATCCTGGGCCCCACCATTTGAGAAGGATGTGAAGGTCCTGGAACGTGTCCAGAGGAAGGCAAGAGAGCTGGTGAAGGGCTGGAAGGAATGTCCTATGGAGAGCAGCTATGGACTTTGGGCTTGTCTAGCTTGGGGAAAAGGAAGCTGAGGGACGACCTCCTTGCTCTCTCCAGCTTCCTGAGGAGGGGAAGTAGAGAGGGATTGTTTGGACCATGCCCTTAAAAACATGCTTCAACTTTTGGTCAGCTCTGAATCGGCCAGACAGTTGGACCAGGTGATCGTTAAGGTACCTTCCAATTGTAATCTTCTCCTCTCCTCTCTCTCCTCTCCTCTCCTCTCCTCTCCTCAGGTCCACAGGCCTGGTCAGGGAGAGGTGGCTGGAAAGCATGAAGGAAACAGGATCATAGACGCCATTCCCCATGGCGTTGGTATGGAAACAGTGGGAGCAAGCTGGTAGTATTTCTTTTTAATTAGAATAAAATCAGCCGTATAAAACCCGCTCCCATTTCACACAGTAACTGATTGTTCCAGAACGCAGGTTTTGTAGGGCTAGCGTTGGCTGGACAACGAAAACAAGAACGGCAGGTCTGGGCTTACTGGTCCTCAACTGCCACCGGAGGCCACCAGACCAGAAATTCCCATTTCCTGCAAGAA
>NW_009661369.1:2288951-2292669 GCF_000708025.1 Charadrius vociferus
GCGGCCTGCGGGCTAGCATCTGCCGATTGTGCTGCTGCCTGCGATGCCGTCAGCTTCTGAGGTCGGGCTTGCTCTTGCCCAGCACCAACAATGTCTTGAATCATGCTGGTTTGGGTTTTTTTGGGGTTTTGGGTTTTTTGGGTTTTTTTTGTTATGGGGTTGGGTTTTCTTTTTGTCTTTCTAAGGCAGGAAACAAGGCATGTGCAATTATGGTGTTCGTGTCTGTCAGTGCCCTCCACCCCCCAGCAGCGGCTTTTGAAGTTTGGCAGAGGGTACACGTCTGAAAGATATATACGTTTCTGCACGTTTCATGAAAGCAAGTGAGGGAGGCTGTTCTCACGCCAGCTGAGGGAGATGCGTCAGGTCCCCCAGGCTTCCCCGCGCCCTCCCACCACCCACGCACCCTGCAGCCCTCACACTGTGGAGCAGGGAGAGTGGTTAGGGACAAGGGATACGTCAGCCCCATGAGAACACCGGAGGTTCTCCCTTGTTAGGAACCAGAGGCTCCAACATAAGGCGTGAAGCTATAGGAAAGCAGGCTGGGCACATTTATGCCTCTCAGTGTGGGTCCCCCCCCACTCAACTAGCCCCAGTTTTGTGCCAGGATTTTTAGATGTTCCTGGGCTGTACGATATCTCAGTTTGGGGGTTATTCAGTGCGTATGGGAGTTTTATCAGCATCAGAAATGGGTGGGAAGTAATCTCTGGAAAAAACCCACATTTTTAAGGATACCTCAGATCATTGCAGACATTTTCATATTTCACAAATATTAGAAAACCAGCAGGGAATTCTGCTTATATGTGAGATGCCTGTTTGGATCCTGCTTGAGCGTGTTGCACTTCCAGTTTCTGACTACTTGTTGCCTAGCTTTCCTATTGCATGCATATCAAAGTCTACGCTAAAGAGGGAAAACATATCAGGTCTACCCTAGCCTTTGCACCATGGATTGCCCAGTGAGGCAACATCAGTGCTGCAAAAGGGAACACGATGTTTGCCATGCAGTGTTGGAAGTATGTTCTCCTGTTCTCCTGTGTCCTGGTTTGAGGTAAAACAGGACAAATTTTGTTCAGTAACTTTGCTTCTTAGCTGGACCTCTTCTACCTACTGAAATTGGCAACATATTTTGCAGACACTGTGCACTCGCAGAGATAAGACCTATGTTTATAGGTTGATGCCAAGGAATGGTGTGCAGAGAGGCTCTTGCTTATACTTATTGCTATAACAGCCAAGGTCAGCTAACTTTGTTATTTGTCCTATTGGAGGGTCAGAAGCAGAAAAGCATAGAGGGGTCCCACCTGCCGGGAGGAGCGGACAGGACAGGTGACCCAAAATTGACCATCAGGGTATTCCATCCCATCTACCTCATGCTCAGTATAAAGCTGAGGGATCAAAGGGTGGGGACTCTTTCTTCAACAGCCGGCGTCCAAGGAGGACTCTGCCTGTTCATCTGCCTTTGATCCCAATCCTGAATCCAGATCCAGAATCCAGTTCCCATCTGTCACTGAGTCTAGTCTGGGACTTCCACAGTGCCAGACGGTGACATGATTGTCATCCTGGAAGCTTGATACAGTTTTGTATATATTTCATTATTTTCTTTTTATTTTATTTGTAATATTTCATTAAAGTAGTTTCTTCTAAACTCATAAGTCTCTTTTTCCCTCCTCTCCCTCTCTCTTTGAAGAGGGGTGGAGGGGAGTATCTGCCGCTCACCCAATGGCTGGTTCAGCCTAAGCCACGACATCCTGGCATATGTAGACTTTCATGGCATGGCCGCAGAAAATATGTAAGAGCAACTGTGTAGTCAGTGTGGAAGAGGACTGTTGTTTTCATATTCTTTTTCTACTTTTTCCAGAAGTCATAAAAATAAACATTACCTGCCCTAGAGGGCTTAAAATCTGGGCTAGGAACGTGACACAATGCCTTAGTCTTCGCTGTGGAGGGTACCCAAGGGAGAGGGTAAGCATCTGTGATGACAGCAGCCAAAATTCTTCATGGTGAAGTGTGAAACTCTGGAGCTTGGATTTCCTTGGCTGTGTTTATTTAGGTTATAGACCCAAAACAGTTCCCACATTTTCACTTGCTCTTCCTAAAAGGATTTGTCTCTGGGGTTTTTTTGAGGAAAATTGTGTCTAGTGTTCCTGTAGAGAGAGCTGCACTTAAGGCAAGTGTACTTACACGCTTACGCTTATCTGACCCCATGGCAACAGCATTTGTTGCAATCTCAACATGTGCATCCTCACGGCAGCTTGCAAATTCTGCATCCACTTATTCCCATCCTGCATATGGATATCAGCAGCACCAGGGAGCTTAAAGTATTCAGCCAAAGTACACAGGAATTATTTGGAAATCGAGACATTCCTGTCCATCCCCGCCCCTCGTGATCTCAGCTTTGCCTTAATCTATAGCCGTGCCATTTCAGCAATGCCATAACTGGCGAATAAAAAGCCCTTCCCTTGTGTGTTGTGCACCAAGAAAGGTGAGGTTTCTTTCTCATCCTAATATTTTCTTTTTTTAACTATGTAGGCAAATACAACTTTGATCCAAAGGGCAAAGATATTTTCCCCCTCTCCGGAAGCGATGGGGAGCGCAGCTATGCTCGCATTGCACAGTGTCTCTTCTGTTTCTTCATGACAGAAGTTTTCTAATCAAAAGCAGATAGATGGTTAGTGTGTGTTTTGGGACAACGCATCCTGACAAGTCTTCGTGCTGGGAAACAGATGAAATACCTGACAGATTTCACAAGCAGCTGTAAGAAAACTACACAGATGAGCCCAAGCCCAACACCCTTCCTCTCCCTGGCCAGGCCTTTGCCTCTATCGGACTGTTTTTAGGGGTGTTTGGCCCCTGCGTCACACTTGGGTGCTCAGACCCATCTCTACCAACCTGCAGAGGAATTTGTTCCCCTTCACTTATGCTCTCCCTGCAGCTTCCCAGGTGCGGCCATTGCCAGCAGCGGCCAGCCATGAGCAGGAGGGCTGGGCAGCCCCCCTCCCAGTTCCCTGGCAGGAGCAGTGGAAGAACCTCTCCAGGCATGGGAAACCTCCCAAGGGAGCTGGGATGGGGTTTATTCCCAGCAGCTTGGGTCACCGAGCACCCACCCGGGAAAATTATTTGCTGAATTAATGCGCACAACAGAACCGGGTGTATGAGCAGAGGAAGGAAGAGAAGGAGAAAGGGTGGTTTAAGGAGTTCCCTCAACATTTTTGAAAGCAGTCCTGGCCTGGCTATTCTGTCCCTTTAGGAAGGGCCTCTTCACTTTATTACAAGCAGGAATTCATGCAACAGCTTCAGCTGGTTATCAGTAATCTCTTGCATAGTCATAGGTGCAGGGGGGATATTAAATTCTCAAAACTTTCTGGCAATATCATGATCTGACTTGAAGCTGTGGTGTCTTTGGAAATGAGATTGGGCACGATCTATGCTCTCCAGAGGTCTTCATGCCAGAAAAGGGATCAGGCTACAGGTTTCTGTGCATATTTCAATATGCTGAAACATTCCTTTACCCTAATTCTTCAATGTGGGAGACCTAAGCAAGTGATTTTTCTGTCCTACGCATATGCATGGTTGCAGGATAAACTAACTGGAAAAGTCAGAGGAAACCTGATGAAACTCTGGAGCACGAGGCAATGTAAAATACCGGGATAAAGGGCTCAGCATTGTGTCTTTTTCCAAAAGCCAAGGATCTTCAGCAGAGCAGAAACAATGTCCTGAAGCACTG
>NW_009661369.1:2292698-2295956 GCF_000708025.1 Charadrius vociferus
TTCCAGCAGTGTGGGGATTTCTCTTGGGAATTCCCATCCACATACCATTGCCAGCATTGCTCAAAAAGTGTTCAGCAAGTCCTGGGGTTAATTTAGCCTCGGGGCCATCTCTACAGACAGAGCTCTGCTGTTGTAACAGCTTCCCTCTCCAACCAGAGCTACTGAGGGAGGAGGAGGATGAAGTCACTTTTCCTCCTTTTTAATGATGTGACTGTTTTAACACCAAAGCCCTCGGCCCCTCAGTGCCTCCTACCTTGGCCCCACGGGAGCAGGGGCTGTGCATGGCTATCAAAGCTCAGCTTTAGCTGCTGCAGGGTCTAAGCAAAATCATATTTGAAAAAACTAGAAGGTTTTGCAGCTAAAACCACAGGTGATGGAATCCGGTCTCTCTTCTGTCTCACCAGATTATTTTCACTTAGATATTTGGAGTAATTTTCTTAATGTTTAGCTCATGTTACACAGGAAGAAAATAAGGCTGTCATTTAAATACTAAGTTGATTTGAGAGATAAAGATTCGTTTATCCTTTCAGAGGTCTAAACTAATAGGAAAGATATTTTTAAACTATTCTGAAATAAGCCATTTGAAGAGTTTGGTAGCTGATCATGTGCAATACAGTTTAGTAAAGCCTTAATATCCCTCCTCCAAACGGCAGAGCAAATACACCAAACAACAAGCCTGAAGAAAACAAGTCTGAATTTTTTCTGCCTGTGTTGTGACTTTCATTAGGTTCACACAATCTGTGCATGATCCGTTTCATAGATAGCCAGATGATAGCAATGGAAAAAAAGGCCAAAAAGCTTTGGAGGTTGTAGCCTCCAAAGGAATTTAGTAGTTTTTAAATCCCATCTGACACCTGATACAAAACTTTCTGAAGTCAATAGGGAGATTCCCATTTACTTCACTGAGCTCTGGACTGAGTTCTTGGTTTCTCCACAGAAATCTGTTCTTTTTGTCACAGTGCTAAACTAAAGGCTGTTGAATAAAGAGGATCTGGATTCAAAATATTTTCTAGCATTTTGATCTGACTACTTCAGAGACAAAGAAGCATCTTAGTGTGTCAGGCTTTGCAAATTTGTTTCTGAAAATCCGTGTTTGGGGTGTTTGCTAAGGGTTCTATCTAATGGGGTGGGATGCTCAGACAACGCGTGTGGCTTAAGAGTTGGAGCTGTATGCTAGTACCCCACAGCTGAGCTTGCACTTCATGAATACCAGGATGAATTTTGCACAAGGAACCAGTTCACTGGAGATGCTCAGTGGGGGAATAAAAGTTTGCAATATAATTTGTGCTGCTCAAGTGCACATCATTCAGCTTATGAGCAAATGGACAGAAGATAGCACAAGTCGAAGCATGTCTGAGCAGGCACTTCAAGGCCAGATGATCCAAGGGTCAGGTTTACGAAGCTGTTGAGATGAGCAAAAGGCAGATGCCTCGCAGGGATCTTGGCACCTAAGCTTCACAGGCGCTTCTCTAAGTCTGGCAGGGGACTGCTCGACAGCTTTACACCCCATATCATGTAAATCTGACCTTGCGCTGTACCATCCCCGTGAGTCACCACCACAGGGCGGTCATCATTTGAACGGCCGTCTGACCAAAGGTCCCAGCTAAGTGACGTTGTGCCACCACCGCACCAGACAGCATAGCGCAAGTCCCTGTCATGGTCCTGTGCTGGTTACAAGAGCTCAAGGTTCTTCCCTTTCCCATCATATCAGTTATGAATCTCAGAGAACGATGACTCAGCGTGCAGGGCCGGCGTTAGTGACGTGGTGTAGAGGAAAAGGGATGCAAACCACAGGGAGAGATGTGTGATGGTGGTGAGCTGGCCATCAGGATTTCAAGCCTGGGTGCTTGCATGGGAAGGAGCTGGTTTGGCACCAGAGCCAGCGCTCTCACACAGAGGGGCTGCAGCTGTGAAAGCAGCAGCATGTTCACTGTGTTGGTGCAACTAATAGCTTCTCTGAGGACTTGCCTACATGGGAAAATTTACCAGTGTAATTATCCCAGGATAACTCTCCCTGTGGACGTGCTTCTTACAACATAGGATGTGTATTTCAAATATACGGTAAAGCTTCTGCATAGATGGGTATTAAGTTACACAGAGGAGGAATATTTACATTGCAGCCCAGCAGCAAAGCACAGTTTTTATCCAGATTACCAGCAAATGTTACACCCAGGATTTTCTATGCCAGAGATACTTTCAGAGAGGACAACATGTCACTTGAGCTGATCAGCATGAATGTAAAGCCTCACTCTTGCCCTATAGCACAGGGCACACAATTTGCTTTTACAGAATCGCTGTAGGAGCCAGGGTAAAGGTTGGGACACTGCCTTATACCTCTCTGTGATCCTGTTAAACTGTTTTTAATACTGTGGTCATTTGAATATGTTCTTTATTTGACCTTTCTGTTCAAGCTAGTGTGACTGAAGATGGGAGAAACCCTTGAATCGCTAAAAGCTCTTTGAACGTGTTGTGATTTTGACTTTCTTTACCAGGATTTCAAGCCAGATTCTATTGCCAAACGTTGTCATTCCTGTTGCTTGAGTGCTTACTCTATTCTTCTCTGATAACTCTCTTACTTGGGATTTTAGCTTCTCCAATGTGACAGGAGGAAAATAGCTAGGGAAATGATGAGCACCGGGCTTTTTTCTCTATACTCCACAGTAACAGACAAAATTTGCTGGGAGCAGGCTAATCTGCACCCCTGTATAAGAGGATGAAGATGGCTGCTCTTCCTGAAGCCCACTCACCATTCACCCATCACTGCTGCTGTCATTCTGAGTGAAGGTGGAGGAGAGGCGTCCATCATCAGGGATCACTTGGCTGGACCAAATTTACTGACAGCACCCCCAAAAGAAAGCGATAATTTTGATGTTTAGGCCCAAGCCGATTCCAAAGGAAGGGGTGAAAAATCCAAACAGTAACTAACATCTCTAAATTTTCTTTTAATTTTTCAATAATTTGAAATAACAACTGCCATGTGACAATAGGCTGGATGAAGTAGTTTGATAAAATAAGCAGCAACACCTGGAAACAAGCTTTGGAGTTGAAATAATTCAGCTAGGCATCCAGTGAGGTTTAGATCTGAGGCATCAGTGCGAAGCTATTATTAAAAAGTCCAGAGTAAAATAATTGCAAGTAATTGTATTGCCTGGAATATGCCTGAACCAAACCTCCAGACCTATGCAGCCTGCTCTTTTGTCAGGTGCAGAAATCACCTTTGAGAGACAGTTCATGTGCTTTTCCCCCCTCCAGTCTCAG
>NW_009661369.1:2296007-2310971 GCF_000708025.1 Charadrius vociferus
AGGAACAGTAAGTTCCAGAAATCCCATAAAAGCATCTGTTTTGCGCAATGTGGTTTCCAGAACTCCAACCAGTATTTCTTTTCCAGTCTCTGAGATAGAGTTATTTTGGGATTATTGCCTGTGTGAAACTGTACCATGTTCACAAGAGTACTTTCTCTTGTTTTCCAGTTTGCTGAAAAATCCTGGCCTTGCAGTAAGGCAGCTGACTCTCGTTTCCGGTGCGACTACAAAACTTGGAAATGGCCTCCGTGTCAGGTTAGTCCAAATTATAACTCTGTGCTAACCACACTCTAGCTAACCCTCTACTTTCTTGCTTTGCCAAAATTCAGCTGGACCTTTCTGGCTGTTTTCTGCCTATCTTTTTAAAAAACATAAAAATACAAAGAATGTAAAGAATACATATTGCTCTTCGGTGTTCCAACTCACAGCTGTTGAGTGATGACTGACGATGGGCATTTGTCTGTATGGCTGTCCTACAGTGTTTCTTCTCCCACTTTTTCAGGCACTTTTGTGGGTCGAAGCATACCAGTCGAAGTGGATGAATCCATGCCGTGGTCCCCATTTCCCGAACATGTCTTAGAAAATGCTTTACAGCCTTCTGGAGAGGATATGGGGGATGAGGAGTCCCAGAGACCGTGTGTCGCTCGAACACCTCAGCCTGTGGCAGATCCCTCATGCCTCTGCAGAGCACCAGCACATCATCAGTCAGCACCATCCATGGAGCCGGACAGCAGCTTGTGGTCAAAATATACCAATCCTGATGGCAACGGACGCTTCTGTTCCCCTGGTGAATCAATAGCTGGAATATTTCCCTCCAAGATGCATCTTGCAGCTATGGACAAACCAGGCATGCAGCCAAGATCACAGCTTTCAGCTGACACTGGGCATAACTCCAGTAAACCAGAGCAGAGCTTGCCTAATGCTCCTGAGGACCCACTGGAGGAGGGCAGCCAAGGGAGTTCACAGTCACGGCAACCCTCAGGAAACAGACCCCCAGCAGAGGTGGGGACTGTGGACACAGGGTACAACTCCCAGTCACGAGACGTCATGGGCATCAGGCACCTGGAGCCCCCCTTACCGCTGGTGTCTGTGCTGAATCCCCAGGACCTCCCAGGACCACTGATCTCCAGAGAGTTTTTTGGACCTGAGGATCAGCAGTGCCCTATGTGCCAGCACTTGCCCCATCCCAACGCCTCCTCGCAAGCACACGGCTGCTTTGGGCACCGCTGCCCAGCAGAGCAGCAACCCCAAGGCCCATGTAAGTAGCACCACCGCTCACCCCACGGGAGGTTTTCCGGGTGTATCACAGCCTTCATTCACCAAGCTGGTGTTTGCCTACTCTACTTAATGGCAATGCACAGCATGCAATTATTAACCTTTTTAAACATATATTTTCAGTCCATTTTTTATTTCCGGATTTTTGGGTTGTGCAGCCAGGGTCTCTGATGCAGAACCTCTGAGCCAGATAAAAAGTTAAAGAGCTCACAGTTACTCATCAAATGAAGGCTAATAATTTTTGCCTAGAAACTAGCCTTTGTCAGTCACGCTGAGCATATAGAGCCTTCTCCCTGCTGTTATTTCATATTCTAGTAATTTCCTTCCTCCTTGCATCAGTCATTCAGCAGCCTCCTATACCGACTTAATTCCTGTTGTTTTCATAGTTTTCCTTGCTCCCACTTGAATCCCCAAAGTTGAGAATTTCCTGCCAGAATCAGGATGGGATGTTGCCCTTGATCTCTGTAAATAGTATCTCCCAGCTTTATGACCAAACTCACCCGTGTGTTTTATTTCTATGTGAAAAGAGCGTGACATCCATCATCCTCATTTTTTTCTGTTGTCAGCTGAAATGAAAGCTCATTACTTAAAATGGAGCCCTCTCAGCTGCTGGTGAACGCTGATGTGACTCCGTCAATATGGGTGTTTTGGCTCTTGGAGACTATGATGCAGTTTACAGCCTGCTATTAATTAGTATTCCTTTTCAGTCTGAGATTTTTATCTGTTATGAAGTAAGCTTTGAACATTCAACAGCAGTATCATTGTTTTAATATAATTTATATTACATTAGACTCATGAGACCCCGACCCGATTTAGACTGGCTTTGTAATAAAAAGCTGTAGGCCTGTTCTGATAACCTTTTTTTTTTTTTAACCTTCTGTTGACTCCACAGCATTTATATTACATCTGTTTAAGGAGTTTTGTCATTCCAGCAATGTGCTATAATTAGGTATATGAAAGAGAGAGGGTATCAGAGCCTCAGTTTTCACCTCTGATCTTGGACTTTGTAAAAGGGAAGGGGCTACAGATGGATTTTAATCAATGTCTACTTAGAGCTGAACATTTGCAAAATGTCCTCTTGTTTTCTTTTCATAGCTTCGCCTTTCTGTTCCGCTTTAGGCAGACAAAGAGCTGGTTGCACAACACCCCTCACTATTTACCTCCATTTACCTCCTCCACACACAGGCATAGTGAGAAGTAGGACATTTACTGAATGAGGCCATTTTGTTTTAAAGCAGGAACTCTGAAAGACTTTCTTTAGAAAAATCACTACCATTTCAACCATATCCAGAGGGCAAAAAGAATAAAATAAACTCAGATGGCTGGAGCAGATTTGGTCAGGACCAAGAAGCTGGCAACTGTACTCCTGTTTCTCACACGCCCAGTACAGCGTAAATCACCTCCTGACAGCTCCTTGCGTTTCAGATAATTGTTGGGCAGCGGCAACCCACAACAAAGCTCTGCAGTTTGTGTGTCACAACACGCCTCTCCCGGGGAATAGCAATTGTGCCCGTAGGCTCTAAGCTGGCTCCGGACACCTGCTATTTGAGATACAACAGCAAAACTGCTTCTGAAGTCAAAGAAATCCTCGCAGCAATGCTATGTGCCCAGGGACCATTATTTCAGATTTTTATATATGAGAGCTATTGGTGTGTGCGGGCACGCACGCTTGGCCATGCTGTGCTTCTGAACGGCAGCGGTTGCATCTATTAAAGTACTGTAGCATCAGACAGAACCAAAGGAAGCTGCTGAAACATTGGCCTAAAAACCTGTAAACCAAACTCAATCTCCCAGAGCCCTGCCACCTTCCCTAGAGCTGGTAATGAATCCATGAGAAGACCATATTTACTTTCATTTTGTTCTCCCAGCCTCTTTCACCCTGTCCTGTGGCAAATAGTTAAGAGGGGGAGGAGGAAAATCTCCCAAAACAATCTCAATGAATACAATGTTGCCGACTCACAATTTTATCAGGAACGTCTTTGTAATTGTGGGCTTCGTTGTTTGGGGTTTTTTTTTAAAGTATTGGCTCCTGGAATTGGACTATTTCATCACAGCTTTGTTTTCTTTCTTTTTTTTTCCTCCCCTTTTGAAAAAAAAATTTAGTCCTCATGGCTGCTAGGAAAAGGAAAGCATGACCCTAAAATAGCTAAAAGGATTTAAAAAAACAATCTGGGAGGGGAAAAAAGAGTGTTTGAGTACTGCAGCTTTCAGAGTCAGCTCGTAACACCATAATCATGCAGCGCTAATAAGCCCTGCCAGGCTGGACTTTGATCTGCGCACAGCAGCTTGAAAGTGCACAGAGCTGCTGCCTAATGAAAACTGCAAGCAGAAAGACTGAAAAAAAAAAAAAATAATAGTTTTTCCCGTTTGGGAAACAAACAGCTTACATTGCTTTCTCTTTCAGTTTATGCCAACAGTTCCATTGTACGTTAGTTATTAAATAGCACTACGTGCACGAGGCAAACAACAGTAAGGTTTTTTAGAATTACTTGAGCAAAATTGCCACTTTGGGCTTCTTCCCCTGCAGCCTCCGGGATGGCAACAGGAGCAGCAGCAAGGCCTTAAAAGGTCACTTGGGCAGAAAATTCATACAGGGTGAAGTAACAAACTAAGAGATTACTTTTTCTCTTTTCATTTACAATAATCACAGTCTGTTTAGCCTTAGTGTTGCAAACTGATTTGTTCCAGGATTTTGCATCTGCTTTCACGAGAACATTGGGATGATTCATTTTCACAAGTTATTGCCAAAAATAAAATTAAAAAAAACCCCAAAGAACACTGAGACATAGTAAGTGCAGGGACAAAGCAGCCCTGAACGTTTAACCGTCAGTTGTCCCAACAGCCCAACCGAGGGTGGGGACCTGAACTGTGCTGTATGTGAACAGGGAATAGGAAACTTCGGACTGTAAAACGTTCCTTAATCTGGCTTCTTTCAGACCAAGGTACCTGCAAATGCCTCCAAACTGTTCAGTTTCCCTAGACATGAAGAAGGACTTGCCTGAAGAGGAATAAATACAAACTGAGGCAAAAATATATTGGCTGAAATGATAGTTGCTGCCGTTACTTTCTCACCCTTGCAGATGGCAGAGCTCCTTACCAGCATTTTGCACATACATCGCAACCGCTTCCTCCTGTTCCTGGACCTTGCATGAGAGTTATCCATCTGGCCCAGCAAGTCATCCCAAATTACTCAAACCTTCGTGCTCCCAAGGGCACCGGAGACCGACCACCCCAGAGGACATGCTCCTCCCCTGGTCCTCCTCGATTCCCGTAAGTATGCCTCGGGGAGAGGGGTGGGTTGTGGACAGTGGAAGCTCCTCTGATCTGATTTTATGGGCTTTCAACCAGTAATTCTGAAGCCTTGTAATGTTAGCGTGCCCGGGCTGCAGGGGTACATGCGAGGTGCTGGGTAGTTTTCTTTATTTGCTATTTTACACCCAGCGGGGGCCTGACCTTACCCCAGAGAACTTCAAAGCCAGTTACCCGATATGTTGTTACAGCACACCCTGAAATGCATGCATTAAGGAAGATAAACGCTCGAAGGTTAAAGGGATGAAGGGTTGAAAAAGATCTCAGCTGAAATCTTAGAGCTCTCCTGCTAGAGAGCAAAGGTCAATTTTGCAGCTCACTGCGGTCTTCAGCTTTACGGTGTACCAACCTGGCACACCTCAATCATTGGCTTCCAGTGATTTCCTTCTTATCTCTTCTGTAGTGCAGAGAACAAGGGAGAAAACCTTGTCCATCACTGATATACCCCTACACTGCAGTTTGCAGCCTTTTTCTATGATTTCTCATGTAGTAATAAAACACCCAGTGTCTAGCACTTCTCATTTGGGGCTTTTTGACTTGTTTTCAAATATTAATTTACCAGGCCTTGTATCTCCCTCTCTATAAGTACATCAATAACAAATGGGAAATACTATCCAGTCAGAGTTTTCTCCAGACTCAGCCAAATTGAAGCCACTGATATTGAGCACCTCTGAAAAGCAGACCTTTTTTATTTGAGTGCCACAATACTTTTAGAAGTCCTAAACTTACAGGCATCCGTGTTTGAAAATGTCCACTTATGTGACATGGTCTTGGCAGGACATTGGGAGAACAGGGGGGACAAAAGAGGGCGGACAACTGAAATACTGCAGTGCTCAGGCCTTTGAAAAGTTAGGGCTGTGACAGAAAAGTGACAGCAAGATAAGGTAATACTTGCAGCAGAGCTAATTGCACTGAAGAGTTTGTATGAAAATGTAAAAATACTGAGGAATTGTGGCTACCCTTTGCAGTAGTAAAATTTAAAACCAGACTCCTAATTTTTGGCACATTTGTTAGGTAAGGTGAAGTTTGGGGAAGATCTGTAAATTAGCCACAGGGCAGATTTTTTTGTGGCCGTTGATGAGGTACGTGTTGCTTTTCTTCGTACTTTCCTCTGCTAAAAGAAATCCAGAATATGCAGGGCCTGTCCTGCGGCTGTGTGGCTGGTGTTTGCATGCTGATTCCAGGAACGGCAGTTATATGTTGGTAATACTTGCCTATAGAGTATTTTGTAACAGAAAACATCTGTACTGAAATGAATAAACCAAATCTTAATGTGACAACAGAAAACATGCTGTGACCAGCCTGTCATCATTCATTTAAGGAAGGCAAAGGAAAAAAAAAAAGAGAGTGGGTTTGATTGACTAAACGTCACTGCTCTGGGGAAAAGCGTTCAGAGAAACCTATCAACTCGTCCAACAGATTCAGCCCAGCAGATTCAAAGCACACCTCACATAAAAATCTGTATAGGTTCCCCTTTCTGTTGGCTTAAACCGTGAAGCCAAGTGTGGCGACAAGAACTGCTAAGTTTCCTAAAATCATCCCTTTCTCTCTGTTTGTTACAGTGGAGAAGACATTAGGCAAGGTTATTGCAGGTCCGGAGCGCAGATACCTAACACGAGAAACCCCTGCTGGTCAAGAAATTAACTTTGCTTCCTTTAGCAAAAGTTTGAGTTTTGTCCAAAACTGGACACCCTCCAAGCTGTGCCAGAGCTGGAGCTGGAGTGCCCTGTACCCCCAGTTTCCTGCTCCCCACCTTGTGCTGTGCCTCCTGTGCTCCACAGGACATTCTGAGAGCATCTGAGGTGCCACGAAGCACCCTTTAGGTAATGGGAAGAGGTTATCCAGGTGCCACCTTGCTCCCGTATGTGCGTAACAACATCGTCGCCGTGGCATTATTTCTCTCTCAAAAACAGCCTTTGCTTCTGCTAATTGCAAACAGCTTTCAGCTATGAGGTGCATAGCATTAGCTACTTCCTGTAGCTAATGTTGCTTCTGCAATAAATTGCGTCTTGTGGTAGACTGTCACCAAGGTATCTGTTCAAAAGATGCCATAATAACTGAGTAGAATTGACAAGCCAAGCATGTCTACGAGAACTTTTCTTTGCTAATATACAGATAAAGTTTTTAGTGTGTTATTAAACAACAAAAAACAAGTGAATTTTACCTGAAAATAAATATTTTTAAAGTCGTCACTTGCTTTTCTTTGTAGAAACCAGTTATACAACCAGCTACCTAATGGTCAGCTGCCCCCCAAGGCATGTGGCCCGGATGAAGCTTGCTGTTGTCCTTCTGACAATTTTCCATCTCCAGCTGCTGTCCCGAGACCTCTCAGTAACCCTGCGGCCAAGGGAACTCTGAGAACCAGCAATCTGCCGGAGGAGTTGCGTAAGTGGTTAGCAAATTTGCTCTGTGCAAGATTTTAAAGCACAGCCTGACAGCTTTAGGTGGGAAAGCTCCAGGGGGCAGAAGGCAGGGGGAACAACATTAAGACACAAAGACAACAAGAAAAGAAAAAACTGTGTGTCATCACATCTGCAGGGTGTGAGCATTTGTTTTTGGTGAGATGGAATTAGCCCCTTGAATCCTGAAAACATAATTGTCATTAATTGCTTGTTATTTTGTTTACAAAAAGTAAATACCGTTTAGATTGCTTTCATGACTTCTTGCTAAACAGGATGTCCCTTTGAGGCAGAAGGCACTGAAGTTTACAGTAAAAGACCAATAACAAACAAAGCCCTAGGGATAAAGCGTTTCTGCCTGTCCCAAACCAGACAAATATGTCAAGTCTCGACCTCAGTTTCTCCCTGATCTGGTGAGTGGAGAGGACTTTGGGCCAGGAGCCCACACTGAGGGCTGAGGGCAGAGCAGGCGCTGGTTGTGGTGCTTCCCCTGCCACCAGCCCCTGAAATGCTTTCACCCTTCAACTCTTACGGGAAAGTTATGTTTCAGAAAACTGGCTGCTTAACGCCATGCTGGCCAGCAGGTGAGAAATACCATTGCTAAGAACCCTCCCCATCTCACCTGAGGTTTTGAGTTTTTCTTTATTCTTCATTTTGTGCATCACCTTTCAAATCCAGAGAGCTGGCCTGTAGGAGTGAGTTATGACACCAGACACCACCCTTGGATAGGCCCTACTGTATCAGTGCGTGTATCCTAGATACAGGAATTACTGGATAAAATTGTGTCATTTGTGATACGTGCACAGCTGGATTAGATTAGCCAGCTTGGTTTGCCCTGACCTGCAAATCCATGATTCTTTTGTTAGTAAGGAAATTCCTTCCATGATGGCAAGGGCAGTTGAAGACATTGCTGTCATCAGCTATCCATCCTGCCCAGGCAGGGGGTTAATGCTGCTATAAGGTGAGGCAGTACGGCATCGTGAGGGCTCCTTCAGCTCTCAGTCAGATCAGCGAGCTCTGAGGGAAAGCTGGGCTGGTTGCAGCAGTGCAGGTGACACGAGCTCTGGGTGAGGGTCCAACCTCACCTACGCCAAAGGGCTGGGGAAGAAGCAGCTCTGGCAGCAGGGCAGGACCAGCAGCAGAGTGGTGTTACCCTCTGCAGCTTCCACAGGGGCGCTTGGCAGCAGCAAGGCTGTAGGAGCTTAAATCTAGAGCGAGGTTTCTGGATGGGGGCGGTGAGTTCAACACCAAGCCACTGCGCTATCCCGCATCCATTTTGTAAAGATGGAGGCGGGCAGAACGCGCAGTGCAGTGGAAAAGGAGAGCTGTGGAAGTCTCATCCTCTGAATGGCATGTTTTAATGCGCCGCATATTCATACGGACTCTCTCTTGTAGGCAAGGTCTTTATAACCTATTCAGTGGACACAGCAGTGGAGGTTATGAAATTTGTGAACTTCCTGCTTGTAAATGGATTTCAGACTGCTGTAAGTATTCCTTCCGGAGAAAATGACTTTCAACCAGGGGAGAAAAGAGACATTTTTTTAAAAAGCGGAGGTGATACACTGTCCATTTAAATGTTTTTCTGTTTCTCGTTGCATTTTTTAGGTTAAAGAAGATACAAATAGAATGAACTAGCCTTGGCTCTAAAAGTTGTAACTTAAATGATTTGCCTTTTTGTTTGCTCATATTTTAACTGAATTTTATGCTTTAAAATGTGTTTTAATAATGACCCTGGAAAATTCACACACCAGATACCTGGCACCAGATACCAGATGGGTAATAGTATGAGGTTTTGTGAGCTATTCCATTAACATTGTCTCATATTTGATCTGTAATATCAATATTAAAAAAGGTCAATTTTCATGTTCTTCCCATCCCAGCTTTTTTCTGCAATGCTATTACATCGTTGGTTCTTCAGATGTGAATACCTTTCTGCTAAAAATGATCTAAAATCAGTGTATTTCACACAGCTTAATGAAACAGCCCATCTCATGGTTTCATTTGCTTTGTTACACTTTTAAATGGGATTCTAAAATCACTGGCCTGAAAAGGTCCTACTGTCTAATCCCATAAGCCATCCATATTTTCATTTAACTTCTCGTGAGCTTGCTTCATCATAACAGCCCTCTCTAAGGGAGCCATCCACAGAGGCTCTAGGATTCAGTGTTCATCAAAATCTTGATTCATATTTTCTTATTTCAAGTGCATATGCTGTCTGACCCCTCAACCTTCACTCCTTGGCTTCAGTTCAGGAAAGCATTTAAGCAAGTGGCTATCATTAAACTGAATGAGACTCGGTGGGGGGCTTTGCACACGCTTATTTATTTTCATGAATCAAAGATTTTTTCCAGAGACTGCAATTATACTTCTCTCCAGCAGTTCTGTACTATGACCAATTCATAAGGAAGCTCTGGGCACCATAGAGGTATAGAGTAGAAAGCTCATTATTAGCACCTTTGCTGGACAGGCACTTCTTGGAGCCTGCTGCAGAATAATAAATATAGCAAAAAGGCCCCAAAGCAGGGAAGCAAATACGCTCTCTACTTTCAAAAAGGGAAAAAGAAAGAATTCAGAGCAGAACATGACTTTTCTATCAAAACCTTGGGTAGGTTTATACTTACTCCTTTGGTCACGGTCATTGATTGCCAGTTTCTGGGCTTATTGAGCATGCAGGGAAGTGAGTAGTGTTGGTCATATTCAGTCCTATGAAGTCCTCCACCACTCTGCTCTCACTGAAGTCTGGGTTACTGCATCCAGTATCAGTGACCTGGCTGACTTCCCACCCCACACCCTGACAATGTAGTGCACTATGAAGCTAAAACTTGACACTCAGTACCTACCCTTGCAGACAGAAAATAGTGGACATTTGCATCTATACAGGTAGAGAAGGTAAGCAGCCATCCACCTTCTTGAGGCATTTAGAGAGGCAAAAAAAGCCAATTTGCAAACACTGGATATGTATCATCAGTGGTTGTTTCTTGTTCTGATGAGCAAGAATGCCCGGGGGTTGGGAGCTGGCAGGGCAGGGAGGTTGGTCGAATGGACGACTGAGCAGGAGTTCAGAGGTGTGCCTGCAGCAGCCCCCCTCTGCCGGCACGGGGTGCCTGTGCGGCTCCGCTGTGGACTGCAGGGAAAGGGGAGAAGTTGTGTGCATGCATGGGGGGTGGGGGGAGGGGTGGCAGTGATATTTCTTTCCTAAAGGAATTAGGCATGCATGTTAGAAACTAGGGAAGAGAGCAGGTGCCTTTTCAGTGCCACCAAACAGGGAGGAAAGGCGAAGGGATGCTCACCACAGACTTTCATTCTCTTGCAGATTGATATATTTGAGGACACAGTACGAGGTATTGACATCATTAAGTGGATGGAGCGCTACCTAGGTGATGTATGTAAAGGCAATTTAACCTTGTTCATGACAGAGATGACCTGAGGAAAACAGTTGAATTATTCTAATAGCAACAGGAACAGAATCAAAATGCAAGACCCTACTATGCCCTTCCCCACCACGGCTGAAATGGCAGCAGGGGCCTTGCAGAGAAGGCGTAGGTGAATGTCACTCACTTCTGCATCTTATGGTCCCAGAGCTCTCTCTTTAAGAAATGAAGTGCTAATCCGGGCATCCCTGCCAAATTCCAATGCTGGCTGTTACATTCAGCCTGAAGCTGCCATTGAACAAGTTGTTCCTCCATGTCATTTTTAAATAGTGGGGTTTTGCTATGCTTGGTTAAAATGATATCTGTACTTCATCCCAGGCTGCATAGTAGTGGCTAATGTTCATCCTGCTTCTCACCTGTAGCATTTATGTTGCTATCTAAAACACTAAAAGGTTCTGGATAAGCCATCCCATAGGTAAACTGGAAATTGGTATTCTGTTAGTCGAATGATGGATTTGCTTTCATCACTTTCTATCTATCTAAGCAGTGAAATAGAGATTCATATTGCTGCCAGTTCAGTCTCCCCCAGCAGCAGCTTCCTCTGAAGTTCAAAGGAGCAGTGAGTGCACATCCCCTTTAGGATCAAGCTAAGTGGTCCCATTATACCAGTACAGCTGGACACAAACTGGAGATTCTGTCACTCAACACATGCCGTCATCGGGTGACTTCCTTTGATTCGTGCCTTGCTGGGTAGCCACCAGGCCTCTGATTTCCTCTGGGGAGATCTCCATGGCTCAGGAACAGGATGACAAAGTGGTGGGCTCTCCCCAGCCTGAGCAAGGAAGCTCAACCATCTGAGACAGCACCACACAGGTTTCCTAAATGTGTCCAGCAGGACACCTTACCTCAAGTGCACTGCCACACAGGCATGGTACTACTGCATGCCGAGCCAGCTTGGGGCCTCTGCTGTGGCAATGCAGTCATGCATTTTGGGGCTTTTGTCAGGACAAATCAGGCTTGGGATCACCATGCATAACGGAGGTACTGAAACTAGAAGCCAGGGTGAATTTGCTTTTGCCAAGAATGTCGTTATCACTTAAAATACAAACTGGCAGAACTCCCTCGGGACTCCTGCACAGTCAGTAGGAGAGACCAGTATGTGCAGAGAGCAATTCCCTGCCTCCACATGAGGATCATTCTCTGATTGCCCGCCCCAGAAATGTCTGTTTTCCTCCACTGACTGTAGAGGCAGTTTCTAACTTCAAAACCTTTACATGTGTGAGGAAGAAGGGACTGCTTGGACACAAGCAGGGGGATGTGTGCAACCGGGCATGTCTCTGCGAACCCTCAACATCTGTAAGTGCTTACATGCATGTCAGGCACAAGCAAAAGTAATTCTGGAGTATGTTAAGCCAGTGTAAGGGATAATGGCTCCTTACCGTATTTGACCCTGTGGTGGGGCAAATTCCCTTGATATTGCACAGAAGGAAAGAGTTAATTAAGTGCCAGGCTGACTATGAGCCACAGAGTTGGAAGCCTTACACAGCCTGACGTGGCGGGGATGAAAGACAGGCCCTAGGTAAACAGAAGTAGGAGGCTTTCATCTGCTGAGCCTCTTCACTGGCCCACCCTTAAGGAGGAGAGACATTTCCCAGATAGGAAGGATGGCTCCTCTGTGGAAACCTGAGCTCAGTGGGGGCCTGGGATTAAACAGGTCACAGGCAGGATCTAGGCTGTCCTGGCAAGGTGAGAAGCGTTGCCTTCAGCCCGCTGCAGCAAGGTGGGACAGAGTGTGTAGGTACCCCTGAACCTGCCCGGGGCATCCACAACAGCCCACCTCACTGCACAGACATCTCTCCGCACACCTCACCACTAAGGACATCAGCAAGAAAAGTAGCTGTTTCTGTTGCTGAGAGCCCTAGATGTATCCTCCACAGGCAACTGCCTTTAGTGGCTTTATGTATAAAAACCCATAGATAGTTAAATAGATGCACTTTTACATAAGCTGTTGGAAAACATTTCAGTCTGAATTTGAAGATAAAACTTTTCTGTGTATGTACATAGACACTCTACACTGATAAAAAGTAGCTTTTTATTACAGGGATTCCAACTGTAAACTGGTAGCTGCTAATATATCTCTTGACATTTAGATTTTCTATATTATGAGATCTCGAGAAATAATGAGGAGAACGAGTGTACGAATTCTCCTGCATTTCCTGCCAGAATGAATGAGATCCTCTCATGTTTGCCAAGAACATAAAGATCACTTAAAACACAAACTGGCAGATTTCCGATCTGCCTCTACTAAACACACTGCGTTTCCCAATTTCATAAAAGTGCTTTTCTCCCTAACAGAAGACGGTGATGATAATCATAGCAATCAGTCCAAAATACAAACAGGATGTGGAAGGGGCTGAATCCCAGCTGGACAGGGATGAACACGGCTTACATACTAAGTACATCCACAGGATGGTAAGCAAGGACATGCATTTGCTGTTTTACAAAGACTCTGTCTCTTCTTCTCAAAAGACAAATCTGTCTCCAAATGGCAGGTTCTTTGCTTTGTTTTCCCTAATCCCCATAGTTAAACACCCCCCTTTGGAATTCATTAATCCTCCCTCTCATCAGCTCCGTATGCTCATTAACATCTGCTAAGAGGTTCAAGGAAGAAAAATCCTATTAAACATGCTCATCTTATTCCTCCATATTCTTTATTGTTCGATGTTTTCTTCCCTCCTTCACCTTCTCAAGCCCTTGTTGCCCTGGCATATAGCCCTGAGCACAACCATATCTAACGCTGCCTGACCTCCCTCCCTACAAAGCAGTCCCTATCGCTTTGGCTATCCTGTAACTGAGGTCTTTTCTCGGGCAGCAGTAAAGCTGGCTGAAAGGTGGAATTGCAAAGCGAAGGACAGAGCTGCAAGGAGGAGGGGTCCTGGGGGTGCAGGGCAGCAGGGGATCAGTGGGGGTCACAGATGCCCATCTCTGTGGTCTGCCACAGAAGCAGAAGAAGAGCCCACAGAGCCATGAAAATCATTCTTTTCTCCTTCAGTTATCTCTGTGGTCTGCCACAGGACGGACGCTTAGCCCAGAAGAGCCCACAGAGACATGAAAATCATTCTTTTCTCCTTCAGTTCGCAGTTTGCTGCCTTTCTCACCTTCTAACCCATCCGATCCCCCAGTTTGATCCTGCAGTCAAACTTCTCAGAAGCTGTCACTGACAGATGAGCTCTCAGAAGTACTTTGCTCTCCTTATCACCCCCGGGATGCCTGTGCCTCACTGAGCAGGGACACGAGGGTCAGGATGGGTCCCAGCTCAGGCATGGAGCAGGGACGCAGGAGGCAGCCTGGGTCCCAGCTTGGACACAGAGCTGGCCTCTGGCTGAAGTCTTTCAGCCCATTGGAGACTGAACAGAGGGGCCTTAGTGGAGTCAAGCTTCATCAGTTCTAGATGGATTTCATGGGATTGCAACTGCAGCTAAACCAACAATTATTTCACACCACAGAACTAAATGCTTAAGAAATGTTGACAGATCTTTCCTGTATCCTTTCTGTAGTAATGAAGAATCAGATTAAGTGGCCAAACAAAATGATACCGAGTCCACCAGCAATAGATCAAATCACTTAACAGAAGAGCAGTTTAAGTAAGCAACAAATGTTTTTATGTATAGGATTCAGATGCATGTGAAGGAAAATTAATGCATCGTTACAATAAATCTGGCAATTTGTTCTATTCTAGATGCAGATTGAGTTTATACAACAAGGAAGTATGAACTTCAGATTCATCCCTGTGCTTTTTCCAAATGCCAAAAAGGTAACATACATATATGGATATATACTTGTCGCATGATTAAGCACATAATATTTTGATCACAATGCACCAGATGAAACTCTCAGTTTCTTGGTTCTTAATATCCCACTAGTAATATTCCAAAGCTACATTTTACATGAAAAGTTTATAGTTTTCTGTACATACAAATAAAAAACATTTCATCCACAATATAAATCAGCGCATAAATGTAATTCTGATGATGAATGTACAACTAAAACTCAAATTATCTTGAGCATTGAAAGAATTTAAATGGAGAGAGACAATCTATCCAGCAAGCATGCTTTTTATATTAACCCTTTTATAATTTTGTCCAGATGTAATGCCGATGAGTGAGATGGGAGAGATTTATGACTGATGTGAAGTGAGGATCTGGAAGAGGGTGGGCTGAGAATATAAAAATAAAGAGGATAATAAATATTAAAGTACTAGGCCGTTGCTTGAACTTTAATGGGCCCATCAAAGGGAAACTATAAGGTTTTTTAGGACTTACAATTTCATCTGCGCTCCTTATTGGTTTTGAAGATTCTTTTAAGAATAAGAAAGAAGTAACTAATGCAACAGATTCCTGTCTCTTCTTCCTCATTCTGAGAGAATCTCTTGGATTTTTACACGGCCACAAAAGTTAAACGGCTTCAGTTATAGTTGAGAAATTGCATTCTTCCCCAAACATAGAATGGATGTATTGTATTTGAGTTCACTTTTTGTTGCTGAACGCTGTGTGCACTGTTGGGTAGCTGTCATGTTACCCCTAGGTACAGCTGCATTTTGGAAAAGTAGG
>NW_009661369.1:2311004-2314523 GCF_000708025.1 Charadrius vociferus
CATGAGTCAAAATGTAAACAATGTTATCAATGTTTGTAGGGCTGTGAAGTCCCACTCCACTTGTGGATTTTAGCGTAACAAAGTTCTTTATTTAGGCACCAATTTAATGCAAGCCCAGAAATTTGAAAATATGTCCCTGGGTTTGTAAAACACATGAGGTCCTTTGGAATGCACGGTACCTCTGGTGTTTCGTGTCATTCAGCTCCCTTCCTGAACGATCTCAGTCTGGTGCTTGCCAGACTGGTGGGAATTGGGCAGACCAAAGGCAGGGAACCGGTCAGCATTTTCAGTCAGTCTTTGCAGCTTGATCTGGGGGGGAAAGGGCAGGACTGCGCCTAACCTTGGGGGCTCCTTTAGTGTCTGCCATGCGAACAGACCACGCAGCCTGCAGCCACTTGGCACTGTAAGGGTTGCAGAGAGAAGTGGCCCAGCAGGCACTGTAGCTGCCTTTGGGCTTTCAAGCAGACACAAGAACAATAAACTTGCATTAATTTTGGCTGAATTTCATGTATCAGAAGACTATTTAGCATATAGCGGGGTTTCTCTCAGACAGTGATCGATAAGGAATTTCCAGGGTTGGTTTATTCAGCTGCTCCTATCAAAACATCAGGCTCCAGGCAGCCTTCCTGCCCATCCTCTGTAGTCCACATCACCTCTCAGTTTTTCGAGAGGTGCCTTTCTCATCTAAACTATGCAGACCAGCATTTTCTATTCCCATTAAGCTTTGCTTTCTTTCTCCACACATTGCTTTGGCACATCATCTACCTTCATCTAACTAGTTAAGGATAATATAACTGAGGACATCACGGGTGGAAGGAGAGCACCAGAGCCTGAACAAGTTGCAGTAATGAAGTCTGTGGGCAGTCAGATGAAGTGAGGTACCTGAAAAATGCCATGCATATGTACAATTGGAGGATGTTGGTGGGCAAATTACTTTGATTTTGTCTTTTTTATACTGTCCTTTACACGTTCAAGTACTACTGTAGCTGGCAGTGGAAAAGAGCAGGAAAGCAAGGTCTGGAAGGTTTCATCTGGGGACGTGACTATTAGATGAGTTAATCTCATACGAAGCACATCATAAAGCACTGCTGGTATGTGATAGTTGACCTCCAACAGGAAGGGATCTATGTGATCTGAAGAGTGTTCATTAGGAAATTGAATAATGAGGGGAAAAAGCACAACACACAGTTAAGGTGGAACTGGCATTTCCAGCTTCCTGTCTTACACTGCTAAAGGAAACCTGGGTCTTGCTGGTTGAAGGCTTACATTCAGCCAGCCCATAGAAATGTGTCCTCCTGGTCTGGTCACTCAATGACCAAAGCATTAAGCCGTGATTGCCCCATGCTGGAGGCTCCCTCTGGCACAGCAGAGGCAGCCGGTGGGGTGAGGTGAGCAGGATCGGTGCCAGGGAAGCCAGGAGAGCTCAAACCATGCTCTACCGACACGGCCCTGAACACCCAGCCCTGCCCTCTGCCCTCTTCCCACCAGTTTGATCCTCAGAGTTATCAAATACTCTATGGCGCAGAGAAAATTTCCTCTCAGCTTATAGATACATAGGTGAATTAAAAGAATTTAAGGGGTGGTAACCATTGTCCCATTACTCCCACCCACAACGACAGCCAGTGTTGCGTGACGAGGAAAAGCCCCCTTCTCACTTTCTCTGCTCTCCTTCCAGATCAAAATAGCAGCTAGAGTTACCCCTTTACCCCTGCACACCTCCCTCAAGTTAAAATTATTGCCACAGTTGATTAGCGTGCCGGTGCTTTTTGCACCGAGTTCATTATGGAGGATATTAAATGAAATTGGCCGCAGGAGCAGTTCTGGAAGAAAGGCGCAGAGCCTGTCTCTGGATGTATAGTCCCTCTCATTATATCCCCACTTGCTGGTTTCTTACCTGCTATACATTTCGCACACTAATTTCCATCTTTTCAAGCTTAACTAATGATTTCCCATGTGGACCTGTATCGAATGCTTTACTAAAGTCCAGATCAACTACATCTACTGCATTTCCTTCCTCCAAAAAATGTAGTTTCTTAATATCGAATGCTTTACTAAAGTCCAGTCCTTCCTCCAAAAAATGTAGTTTCTTATCAAAAACAGAGAGAGGGCTCATTTGGTAAACCTTGCTGTATTTCATTGCGTTTCCTTCTATAGCTCTTAACATGATTTAGTAAAGAAACAAATTTTACGTAATAAGGGTGTGCACACAAACACAGGTATCTTTCTTTTTCCCAGTAACATTTGAATCTCTTGGCCAATTTCAAACAGCTTTGTCAAAGGAGTAAAGTTCACAAAGATTAAAATCCATTCCTATGCAAAAACAGACTTGCAGGTTGAGGCAAGAAATCTTATTTGTGCTCCTACCAAAGGGAACACTGCGGGACCTTACCATCGTTGGGCAATAAGGTGTCCACCTGGAAGAGCATCATTTTAAAACCTCCACTTTGGGGAGACCATTGACCAAAGTCTATACCTTCTCGGCCACTGGAGAAAGAGGAAGTCCAGGCTTGATAGATACCTCTGCCACTCACCAAGCTGCTTGTTCAGAAGCCTCAGTGAGGTCAGACTAATGGGTCTGTAGGTGCCTGTGCGACTTACCTCCTTCTTATACCTAAATTCTATAGATATAACAAAGCCTTTGCATCAATTAACACAAACCGCTCCCTGAGCAGTGGAAACGATGCAGCCTCATTCCTACAGCTGTACAGGCCAAGGAAAAGAGAGCCAATTTGAGAAGCGTGAGGCTTGGGAATGAAAGACTTGGACTGCAGCTAGGTTGTTTGCTGGCAGGCAGGACATGTGCTCCCCATGCCACGGCATCCCCTGGCAAGGCACCAGAGACATGGTGCATGCCAGCAGCTTTTTGCTCTGTCCTCTTGGAGCTCGCTCTACTGACAGGGACTGTGCTGCTCCTAACAGGGGCCACCTTGAGAAAACACTACCCTGCTAAATAAGAGGTCCAGGGAGCAAGTGCTGGATGTTTTGACTGCTCATGTTGCTTACCTGCTGTCTCATTTTGGGTGTGTTCTGTTGTCTTCAACAACAGCTCTCCAAAAAGAAATCTCCATCTCCAGCGGACGTGAGCTGGTTTTGCTCAAGGATCAGTCTTTGACCCTCTTTTAATTAGTGGTATGATAATAGCCCCTACAAATCCAGGTTGTCCATATGGAAACCTTCCAAGACTATGGAGACATGGGAACATGAGGTCTGAGCAGGTTCCTCTCCATCAAACCGCTGTCACTGTTCAGGGCCACGGTGGTCCCAGCTTCATTATATTAATGGGCATTAGCCAACCCCTCTGGAAGGCTGCATCTTTCCCAGGATGTAGGGAGTGGTGGAGGCTTGACCCTGCTAATATGGAGATATTATTAGAGGAGCCTCTCCTCTACATCAGCATCAGCCTCAACCTCCTGCTCAGGAGGTGGCCAGAGAACACCACGCTTGGTGAAGGAAGGTGCGAGGGGAGCGGGGAGAAGGCTACCAGGATGAGAAATGCACCTCTGTGTTCCTGCTCTTTCC
>NW_009661369.1:2314747-2348719 GCF_000708025.1 Charadrius vociferus
GTCCTGCTGTTTCCCTATTGATTCTCATCTCAAGGTTGAACATGTTGTGGGGATCCTTCAGCAACTTTTAAAGTGGCAGCCTTTCCCTGGTAGGGGCACTGAGATGTCTTCCTTCTCTCCTCAATGTTTATTTTCACAAGGCTTTGGATTCCTGTCATTGAGATCAGACTCCCTTTGAAATGTGGTGAAATTAGCCAACATGATGGCAGAAAAGAAAGAGAGACAGGCAAGCTGTGAGATCACACGAAGTTCATTTATTTAGGAACCCAAATATGATTCTGAAGCCAAATTAAAATTTCTTGTTGCTACAGGAAGTGCCTAGAACAGACAAAATGAAATCTTGCTTGGCAGGGTCTGATGGAATCTGCATGGTTCTGGTACAGATTCAGGAGGATTTATGGGATTTCACGCTTTTTTCCTTGTTTTTTCAGGAACACGTGCCTACCTGGCTTCAGAACACTCACATCTATAACTGGCCGAAGAATAAGAAGAACATCCTTTTGCGGTTACTGAGGGAGGAGGAATACGTTGCTCCTCCAATAGGACCTTTACCAACACTCCAGGTTGTGCCGTTATGAACGTTATTACTTAAAGTGCACGACAAGCAGTTGTTAAAGGGTTGTTCTTGGCAGGGAGCCAATGCTCTTCCAGATGGCTCTTTTTGCTGACAGAAGACACTCTTTCTGCTAAGGGAATTAGTTGTCTTGGGTAACTCAGGCTCGGCTTGTTCTCTACCATGTTAAACATCTATTTCTGAAACTGATGGGGCAGAACTCTTTTCTCTAGGTTTTTAAATAAGCTGCAAATGGAAAGAATGCCCAGTTTTGTTTTAACATCTGTTTTTAACATATTCCTTTATTAATCGATATAGCAAACAAATACCAGAAATAATGTCACAATAAGGGTAAAATAAAAACTACATCCTCCTTTTGCTCAGGGTTTCTTTAAAGACATTCCTGCCTTGTATAGCATTACCAAACAGTGAATTTGTATATACACTATTAAATATATCTGCCTTTTGTAAGGCTACCTTATATACTGCGTCAGCTTTTATTATTGCTGGGAACAACAGAGGAATGGTAACTGTTGGGTAACGCAAGTTTTCCTTAGACTGTCTGGCATAAAGACACTGTCTTCAATTAGAGGACTCAAATCTGAAATCTCTGGAGTTCCACTTCCTTACAGCTCGGCCCCTAACACCTTCAGTGTGTTGCAGCAACAGTCCACAAAAGGAGAACTAAATGCGTGACTACGTGTATGCTGTCAGTGCCATGGAACGCTGCAGTATTTTTTACAGCAGGCCTTTAGCTTCATTACTGCTCTTCAGCCCTTATTTAAAACACAGCATGTCAAAGGACAGCCGGCATTTGGAAAGCCAGCGATTGTTAAGAGAAACAACATTGACTCCTACAACTTGTATGCAGTATGGAACGATAAAATAATCAAAGATGCTGGAGAGCCACGGGGGGCTGGCAACCAGGAAGGCTCAAAAACATCACATCTGCTAAAGTTTGAACTTTTTTTTTTTTACAGAACACATAAGTACGACTTTGGTGAGGGTTCTTTTTTTTAAACCGCTTTAACTTTACTGGGGTAACAGTGGACCCTGTTGGCTTAAAATTCTGTGGCCCTTATTCTTTAGAGTAGCTGTACAAGGATGCCCTGCTCTGACACAGGACCTGCTTAGTGTAGACTCTTTCCAAGGTCCTCCTCAGCTTTATTATTTGCTATAGAATGACCCAAACACAGCTTTACAAAAAAGTACATGTGTTTGGTAGTCCAAAAAGTAAATTAGCCCAGAAGTTGATACTCCTGTTACATTGCCCAAATTATTTAATTAGCTTTCCATGAAGGTGGTGCCAGTGTGGTGTGTTGATACAGGACATGCTTTGTGGTGCTCAGGAGAAAAAACTGAAGAACCACATTACAGCTCTACTCAGATTTTCCTTAAGCAGGCTTTGGCATAAGGAGTTGCAGCCCTCTAAGAGCAGTAGGAGAAGGGTGTATAACTCAACTCTTATAATTTTGATTGTGGCATTTGCTGTGCTTCTTACAACTCAAATTTCTAAAGGGAAGCTCAACAGCTGAAGTAGGGAAATACCTGCCATGCCGGCAGCTTCCTGACGAGGCACAACAGAATTATGTTAGGTAGTGGTACTTCTGGTTACCTACTTTAATGTGGGGATGGGGAGTCCATTTTCCATGTGACAAAATGAAAAACTAAGCTTCCAATTAAGAAAATAACTTTCTATTATATGGTGACAAGCCTAAAATCATGACAGAAATCCTTCTTAAAAGGTCAAAGTGAAGACAAAAGGAGTGGCGTATCTAAACATTGACATTTAGGGTCATGTGGAGTGCCCTACACTATTGAGCTCAGCCTCCATGTTGAACAAGTCTCCTGAAATGCTACGGCATATCTGCCAACTCAATATGGCTGTCTCTGGTATTTTAAGATATCTGAATGTTTTAACACTGTGAACTAGTCTGTCTCAAACGGCTTCTCAGCCCCTTAACCAATTTAATAGGAAGAAGCTCAAAGATATTCAGTGGCTATGAGTTTCATGGAAATAATTCCCTGAGCGAAGAGCTCGTCCCAAACCCACGCGCTGCAGGGGGAGAGGCAGTAGGGCTTCAGGCCTGTGGAGGTCTCTTCCCAGAGGTGTGCAGCTGGCCAGCCGGCACTCCCAGGAGTCACAGCTGGCCACCCTGCCCTCAGACAGGGCTGGCCTGGGTAAGGCCGGAGGAGGGAAATCTGTAGGGAATGAGGCTGTGTCAGTTTTGCTTCTTGCAAAGCAGCATATTAGGGAGCGCAGTTAAGCATTCAAAACGATTAGCAAGGCTGGGTAGTAAATTCCTTTCATCATTTTGGCTGTCATCCTAAAATATGTGCTCTAGATTTACCACAGATTTGCTTGGATTGGGCCAGGGAATTTCATTAAGTAACTCCTGCATCATGTGCTACACAAGGTTGCATTAAATGGTCCAGTGATCATTTCTATTCTTCTGTTTCAATGATCCTTTTCTGAAAAATAATGCTAGCAGAGTGAGGAAGAAAAACTAAGCATTGGTGTTTAGAAAGTACAAAGAGCCCAATCTATTTAACTGCTGGGGTATTATTTTTTTTAATTGAATAACAATTCCCAGGATTCATTGATCTTTACATTAGTTAGAACATCCTACAAGGACAGAAACCATGATGGGGAGAGTGTGAGTAATGAGCTAGCAGCCTAGTGAATCATTTCCCCTAAAGCTTTGTATTTGTAGAGAGACAGATGGTGGGAGCTGTGAAGAGGGAGATGGAGGAGAAAAGCCATTTTTCGCAAACAACAAAAGTAGGGACAGAGGACAGTGAGAAACGAAATAATCAGCAGGTAAGGCAGAAGAGGCTGAAAATGCACAGGCTGTTTAAAAACTAACATGTTAATGTTAAAATAGATGGGAGTTATGGGAAAATATAGGAAGGAAATTACGGCAAATGAGAGCTTTGTTGCTGAGAGGGGAAAAATTTACCAAGAACAGCCCGAAAAATATATTTGTAGATGAACTCTTAAGTCAGTTATTAACTTTATGTGTACATAATGGGGAAGTAGCTGAAAGTATGCAAGTCTCCCTCCCGCGGGCTGGCAGTGCTGCCCAGCTGGAGCCGCTGAGCTGCCGGTACCCACCGAGACAAAAGGCATCACTTGAACGGCGACAGTAGCGCCGGGGGCTTCTCCTGCAGCACCTCTACATTTGCAAGGGCTGTGTGGGACAGGATATACACTGTCCCTAATGTGGGAAATAAGAAGCAAAGCAAAAGAGTTACATACTTGACACTGGGATGAGTGCAGCATTAAGACAGAGACAGAGATCATTGAAAACCAGCCTGCTTTGCAGGCTTACAGAAATTCAGATTACATTAAAGCACGTAAAGATTTTTTAATGCAAGACACCTGTGTGACAAAAAAAATGGTCGTAACGTTTTTATCCCACAGTTAATCTAGCTCGGCCTCTCCAGCAAGGGAAGTGTATGGTGGTTCTGGTACAAAGTTAATTCAATAAAGCCTTGCATGCAAGACATGAAATGCTGCCCTAAGAGCTCATTTTCTCCTGGTAGGCTCTTAACTGCCATCATTTGGTACCATTTAACAAAATAAAGCAGCAGACGTCCCTGCAGCCTCTCTGGGACCTGCAGCAAGGCAGATAACAAAGCTATCTCATTAGAGCAGCCCCACTGAAGGGCGCCTTGCTGGGAGCATGCCCTTCCCTCATCTCCAGCTGGCAACCGGGCTGCAGGTACCGGAGACCCCGGTGTCTTAATAACAGCATCGGTCTGGGCAGCAAACTTGGGCAGTGTGGTCAGGGGAGCTCCGCAATGAGATGTACTAATGGAGGAAAAGGAGCAATTGCCACCATTTGTTATGGTTCTGGGTTGTCAGATTAGAGGCGCTAGTGAAGCTGAAGGGATACCTGGTCTTAAAAGGGAAGGGAGCTGGAGAAAGGGGAGCTACGTGGCCTCGCAGTGCGAAAGGTCTACCATGGTAACAAAGGAAAACACCTCTCAGAAAGTTTCCTCACCCTCAGCGTGCAGAACAGGTGCACGTTATCTTCCAAAGCAAACATCTCTCTTGTTACGCTTTGGCTTTAATTTAACAGGTTCCTCCATGCGCACACCTGCAGGAGTCTGCCACTGTTTAACACATGTTTGGGAAACAGATCCTGCCTGGAAGGTCACGGCTTTCAGCAGTCTCCCCCTCCACCACCCTTTATCATGACACTCTGCAGGAACACACTCCCTTAATACCATGTTTGCAGTGCTGATGGGCTGGCGCTGCTCCTTCTCCCCGCTCCCCGACAGGGGCCTTCTGAAGTTCAAGGCTGGCACACAGCACACCAGTATTGTTAGAAATCTCCGCTGTGTCATTTCCGCTTAAGCTGTGCCAGTAGCTGCTCAGGTGGGTTCCCACAGCCAGTGAAAACTGCACTGGCACATGGAGATCTCACAAAAGCCCTCTCCGAGACACTAGGCCTTCCGACACGCGCCTTTCCCACCTTGTCTAATGCTTTTATGATTAGTGGAGGAAGAACAATATCTATATTTGTATTAAAACAATTATTGCTAACAATGAGAGGTGTTCTCTGGTCTGTGGGAGAAGCACATCTGGAGTGACCAGAGGTGTCCATCACATGTCTGCTCTGAGCCACGGCCGCAAACGGGTGCTGGGTGCTGCTGCCCGCACAGGCAAAGCCAAACCAGGCCCTGAGATGCCATCCCGCAGGATGCCAGCAGAGTGGCAGCCTCTCCAATGCCGGTTCCAAATTAAGCCAGGAGTAAGCTGGAAGAGCTCAGCCCCACTCCTGCTCTCCCAGGAGCAGAGCCCTGCCTCAGCCTGACCAGGGAGCCGTGCTCAGACCACCAGCTGTGTGTCCCTGTCTGCGGCCAAGATCACTTGTAAACAAACAAAAAACCATTTAAAACTAAGTTTCCCAGCCGGACCAGATCTGCCAGCAAGGCTACATTTGAAGGGCTTGCTGGTGTAGATGGGACCAGACAAATATAAACGCATGTATCCTCCATCGCGGCTTGGGGCTGACCGGGGAGCCGTGCTCAGACCACCAGCTGTGTGTCCCTGTCTGCGGCCAAGATCACTTGTAAACAAACAAAAAACCATTTAAAACTAAGTTTCCCAGCCGGACCAGATCTGCCAGCAAGGCTACATTTGAAGGGCTTGCTGGTGTAGATGGGACCAGACAAATATAAACGCATGTATCCTCCATCGCGGCTTGGGGCACGGCACGCCGTTGTGCAGATCCGTGCGAACTGGAAGAAATGCCACCAAGAGAAAAGGGAGGGTTGTTTTGGTTTTTTTAAATACCTGTTCTTCACGGAAAGGTATCGGGGATCTCTCCCTTTTCCAGCGGGGGAGAGGGCAAGTGCCTGCCTGTGCACCTAACCCTTGGGTCTGGGGGGCTTCGCAGCAACTTCTGCATCCCCCAAGCCCATGAGGCTAACAGACAGATCCAGGGAATTTCAGGCAAAACATGGATGCACCCAGCGGGTGTAAATCCCTGCAGGACTGGCTGTTGTGGAAGGGGGAAAGGGGTGGCCCAAATCCTGTCAGGGAGTAGGCGATTTCCCAGCACCGAATTTGCAGCTTGGGCAGATGAAGTCCTCTCTGTTGTATCACACCAGTCTTCTAAGGGAGGGGAAATGCATGCTGTGGGAAAGCCCCAGAGAACCACAAAAGTGTGGGTTTTCTGGGGTTGCAGAAAAAGGTGCTGTAATGGCAGACACTGGACAAAAAACAATGTTTAAAACAGTTAATAATTAAAAGTTATTTTAAAAAATCATGACCAGCACTACCTGCAGTGAGCTCATCCTGGCTGCATTTCATTCTTCAGATTTTCCACTTTTTTTCTAAAGGAAAATCTGAAATACTATCTTGGAGGCTTTCTTCAAAGCTACCTTCCTTTACTTGGGCTGACAGTCCTTACAGCATGTCTACTCTGTTTTTCATCTGTTACCTCCAGTGAAAATCTGCTAAATGTGATGCTTTGTGACTGGCATGTTCGGCATTGCAACACTCTCTTGCTTGGGATTTCCAGCAAGCAGCAGGTGCTGCAGTCCGCTGTTAAAAGCTGTCTTCAAAGGAAGCGATTTAGTGAGAAAGACTTCTAAACAGATAACACTACTGGGGATTGAGTTGAACAGCCCAGGTGCAGCGAGCGCATTAAAGAGTCTTTCATCCTTAGGCTGGGATGGAGAATTGAGCCCGGCTTGGCACTGACTACACCCAGTCAGGTTAGTACCTGGTAGCATCGCTTCAGTTTTCAGCAGGCGTTGTGTGCATCTCACTCGCCTGTGCGAACGCACGCAGCCAGATGCACGCGACAGCCGTCTCAGTCTTCCTCCCAAGTCTTCCCTCCAAGCAGGTCACGCAGCAACACTGAGATCCAGCCTCAGCATCCATACAGGCACTTGTGGTCCCTGAACGACAAAGTAACAGCACGCAGCAGACAACTGACCATTTCTCTTCACAGCAGACTAAAGGTGACCCTAGCAACAACGACTCCAGGCGCTCGGTACTGGCTTTCCCCGGGTACATGGCAGTGGGTCAGGCACTGAAAAATCACTTGGAAAACAGCAGTTTTATTCTCCGCTTTACTACTGCGTTGCTGCAGACAGCAGAAAGTTAGCAGCTCACTCTGCTCCAGTCTCCTTACCTAAGAAGCTGAGACAATAGTAAACTGGCCACTTAGATAAAGTTATTGGAAACTGACTGATTAAAGCACTACACGCACACAAACAATACTTATTTTTATGGGTCCGTTCTCCTCTCAGTCTTATGAGAGAGACTTCTTTTCTTGAAGCACCGGCCATGTAGAAGCTGAAACAGCAGAAAGCCACCAGTAAGACTGTCCCAAAAGAGAGATGAAGGGGGGCTCTTAAAATAGGCACAATAGAAACCAAGAAGACAGACAGGGATTATGATAAAGAAATGAGAAAGAGGAAGGGAACTATACTGTAATCAAATTGACGGAAGTAGCAATACTCACCAGCTAGCATGGATTCATCTTTTTTGGCTACATGCTTTATTTTAAAAGAGGTAAAATAATTTAGCATGTACGGTTTTTAAAATGGAGAGGATAAAGACAGCAAAACAGTATTTTCCTCCAGGCTTTTGTTTCTTGTTTTAACTTATTAGTTGGAAACCAGCCTACTAAAGCAGCACAGTCCTGGGGACACAGCCATACTGATGCCAATTTAGTATATCGGTATATCAGCAGTCAAGAGACTGATGGCTGCATCACGACAAGACAGCCAGGTACAAAGTATGTGGAAAACAAACGCAAAGCATCATCAAGTAACTTTCCGTGTAACACAACAAATGAAAACTGCACATCTCAAGCCCTCACATCTGTTGATTGATGCAGTCCAGACTCCTTGCTCACTCCAGGCTGCAGCTAATTACTCCCAGGAGTAATTAACAGGTTGCATTTTAAAGCTCTGGGCTGGCTGGACTTCAGCATCGGAGAGACAGTTCTCACCATTTCCCCAAGGCAGTGCCCGTGCAATGGCATGAATTTTGTGACCTGCTTCACTGGAAGTATGCTAGGGAAAAAGCATCATCCCCATCAAACCAGCTTGGGGGGGGTTGTTTCTGTTGCCTGTATTTCTCAGTCCTGCACACTTCCCTGTTTTTAGTGTCTTACAGAGTAGCTTGTCTTGAACTGCCTGATGCTCCTTGTCTCAATGGCAGTTTCCAGTACAAAACAAGGTTCATCTGGAGACCCACATCAGGCTCAGCCTGTGCGTCCCTACACAAAGTCAGCATTTGGCCTGGTGTGACCCTGTAGTGCCTTCACACGGGCTTGGGAGGTGAAAGAAGAGGTGTAGACAAGCAGCGCTATCGTATGGAGACAGTGTGGTGCCTGGGGAAAATTCGCCAGGGCGTTTCTCTATTAAGGTTGGTCCAAGCCTACATCTGTGGTGGTACCCATAGTGGCCTTCAGCAGACAGCGAGAAGGCAAGCCTTTATGAGACACTGCCTGTGAAATAGCATCAGTGAGAAAATCCAGTGAGTGGCAGAAAATCTGGTGTCACATTGCTTGTGACAGAGCTCGGTATAATAAATGCCTTCAAGGAGGCAGAGCAGCCCTCGACCCACCTCCCCCCAACAACCAGAATAGTTCCTAGGTACATCGCAGGGAAACACACTTTATCCTACCAGACGTACAGTGTACAAACACAGGTTGCAAACAGCATGTCTGCGAGCTCCTAGCTTGTCAGACAAGTCTCAGTATCTCAAACTCTAGCACACGCTGGGATTTAGCAGTCTTTCAAGGCATTTTGCATCAGCCCAGATACCGGCTCTGCTACTATGACGCAGTATATGTGCTATTGCCCAGCTAAAAGCACGGTTTCAGTTCCGATTTCTCTTTTTTCTCACATGGTTAACCTCTAACCAAAAGAAGCAAATAATTTCTCCTGCGTTGCCTGTGTTTTACAACACTAGAGCCAGCTACGCAGATAGCTGCTCTGTGCCTAACGCTGAAAACCAGAAGGCTGCTCTTACGAAGAGCTTACAGTCTGACTCTATCTGGGATTTGAGTGGCTAACTAAAATCCTTTGCAAATTATCTGTCGCTTCTTTGTAAGCCCTGCTTCCTTTCTTTACATCTGAATTTGGACTGGGATAATGAACTTCCTGTATCATAGACCGGGATACAAGGAAACTCATTGTACACTCAGCAAGGAAGAGTATAGCAGTAAGTAGCTTATAAGGCAGCTCTGAAGGGTCTTGTTAGAATGACTTATTCTCCGAGTTTCAGTGGTTTGATTAAGTGGATCATGTGATAAACACTTATAATGAACTTCTTCAGATGCTGCCAGGGGAAACCCAGCAGATAAAATGCTGAATCCCACGGCATTGCTCTCTGCATAACAAACTGATTACAAAGATGGAAAAATCATGCAATTCACTGGCTGCTTCTCCTACTCAGGACAGCACAACAGTGTTATACAATTTTCTCTCTGCTGCCCCAAATTAAAATATCCTTGCTACTAAATCCAGTTCAAACTAGTGCAATTTTCCTCCTACTACTCACCAGGCAGATTACAGCTAAATGTAACCACTTGCAAGTGAGGCGAGTCATGCTTCTGAGGGTTTTCTTATTAAAGAAAACAAAATAAAACAAACCAAAATAACTGCAACCAAAGAAAAACTGAGCATAAACTCACAAGTAACACATGATAGTTTGATTTGTTTAAAAAATAAAAATCTCAGTCAACCTGAATCACCACAGGGTAAACCTCATTTCATTGGCAACAGTGAGAGAGGTCAAAGAGCAGCCCATGTTCAAGAGCATCCCTTGCAGTTCTGGCCAATACCTGTAGGACCAAGGACCAGGTTACGATACCAGCATCTGCTATGCTCTCTCCTCACCCCCACTTAGTGGCTCATTGTTTCTCCTTCTGAGCAGCACAGCCTCTCATCCTTATCCCACTTTCCCAAGTTGTCTCCAGGTAACAAGCTACAGCAAAAGGCATCCTGGCTCAGGGACGAAGCATGGGATGTACTTCTTCCTGCCCCATCAGTCAGCATAAATTATGGTGCTGCTTCTCCAAGGCCAGTGCTGTATCCCTGACTCAGGTGTCAGCCGAAGCATGTGAGATGGATGGGGTGCCTTTAAGAAAGCCTTGTTCAGGTCCTGGGACTGAGATGAGGGAAAGACCCCAATAGCCTCTGCTCCCTGAGCAGCAATACCCACTTGCTCCTGCTACCATGGGCACCAGCTGTTTGCAGCAGGACATGCACGTTGGGCTGGTCCAATACCTGATTAAAATATCTGTAAAGGCTCTACTACGCAGAAAAGGGCTAGGAGCTCTGCTGGCACTTTCAGGTGTCAGGGTAGAGGGGGCAACCATTTCAGCTAGGTACGGTACTGCTGCCAGCGAGCATGTGGAGAGATACACCCGTGCTGGGCTCTAAGTGAGGCAACTGGTTTTACTTGGGACCCCTAATTCAGCAAAGGGGCGGTAGGGGCATGGATAATGCCCTTCCTTTTAGCTGCTTACTGAACACTGGGTTTCCCCCCGTCCAGATTCCAGACCTTACGAAAGTTGTAGCCAGATGGCAGAAGCTGCAAAGCCAGCCCCCTGTAACGCATGTCCTCAGGCTACCTCACTCCCTATCATCCCACTGAGTAATCAGCTCTTAAAGGTCACTGGGTGAAATCACCTTAAAGGGAATTGCTTTGGGAGTTCAGGTGTCAGGAGAAACAAGAGGGTAAAGGGTGATAAATGGCACGTCACCTCAGCAGCTCTGTCCTGCACATCACCAGTAGGTCTGACATTTGTCAATGACGTGGGGTGGAACCAACTGGCAGTGCTAATTCCCCTACCACACTTAGAGTCCTTGCATTTCGCTCCCGCTCTGCAGCCGTACTGCACAAGGCAGGAGTGCCCAGCCTGGCACAGAAGTGCGACCATCATCCCTAGAAAGCCTGTATGGCCACAAGGCTGCTTTTGCACAGCACTTAAGGAGAACGATCTTGGTTATGGCTGGCACCTCACTGTGCCCTCTACTCCAATTGCTTCTCATACACACGACCACCCCACATGGCCGGTCCATTGTACTGAGCAGCGTTATACCACCTCACTGACTACCAACGTAATAAACCACTAGACATGCACAGATACGCAGACAACCTCGCAAGCGAGGTCCTTACAGTTTACACGGATGCTAGAGCTGCCTAGGAGCATCCTTGAAGTAGAATACCGACATATTAACGTGCTACATGGGATGACAGACTCAGCACACCTGCTGCAGCTGTTACAGAGAGACCCAGGGATGAAACATTTACCAGATGAAGAACACATATATGAATATCAAACTGACCCGTCAAACAAATCAGAGCATCAGAGAGGTGGGGGGGACACCTTGGTCCCTGGCTTGACCCATCAGAATACTTATCCATCAGTTCTGTTTTGAGGAATGGTCCAGTGGTTATTGCATCTCACAGAAGTCCTAGGGGATGGTAAAAACTGTGTTTTTTTCAAGTAGCCAACCTGTAAATACAACTGCAGTTTAAAATGTACACCAAGCTTTGTATATCAGCTTTCCTATGCACCGTTACTAGCCATTAAGTTTCCTCAGGTAATGTTATTTTCCAATTAATGGGTTTGCACAGGTGTAATCAAAGGGATAATATGATACCACTCAGCTCACAATAGCTGTGATGGCATGTGAGAAAGAGGGTCTTATCTTGATCTATTTTACAGCCAAAGGGAATTCATGCATCTAATAATGAGAAAAAAAAGGTATCTTTAAAACATACTTTCTATGCAATCAGTAAGAATCAATAACAGTAACAATACTGCTATTAGACTCAGTCATCAGAAAACAATTGAATTTTAATTCTGCAAACCAAGTGAAAATTTGCTCTTTAAATTATTTTGTTTCCACTTGACAAGGAAGATTCCCGGAAATGCTGGCTCATTGTCCTTAATCACATTTTGGTATTTTGAATGGAATATACTCCCCCAAAGCATTCCCTCCAATTCTACCTGCAACTTTGGTATTTCAGATTATTATGGATGTTGGACAGGAAAGGATTTTACTCCCTCACTTCACACTTAAAACAATTCAGGTAAGAATCATTTAATTATAGGAAGCAACTAAAAAGAAAAAAAATCCAGTATGTTCTTCATGTTAAATCTGTGTGTCCAAAGCTCTGTGTGCCTGGTTTTACGAAACTGAACCCCTCGAATCCCCCAAGAACTAAAGGAGACTTCTAAACACGAGGCATACTGAGGCTAGGTATTCCAAATAGAAAATCATGCTACAGTACTTCATTTTTCACTCATCTAGCACCACATAATCCTATTACAAAGGTCTATTGTGAGACTTTCATATTTAAATATTTAACAGCCGAAGAGCACAAGTGAGCATTAAGCAACATTTCTTTCCGACTTACTAATCTTTATCATGTCTCTCCCTTCTATATGACAAAACAGATAAAGGTGTTTGTGGTTTAAACCATGGATGCTAACCTATCCATGATCAAGTCTGAAATTTTGAACTAGATCAACTTGGAGTACCATTTGGTAGCTGCTTTTTTACTACTCTCATACTTGTATGTAATAAATATCATCCACAGATTTCCTGTGTAGGCCTGTCCCCAGGGATTGAAAACCTGGTGTACACAACTCATAAATAAAGCTAGTGAGACATGAGCAAGAAAAAGCATAGCATACTTCTGGGAATCACTCCAGGAAAATAAATATGCAAGATGGCACATCACCCTACACAAAGCTGGCAAAGGTAAAATAACATTTGGGTTTGATCATTACGGAAAATAAAATAATTCCATGTTCGTATGTACATGCTGGTCTTCCACTGAAACAAAAGGGTAAAGGTAAGACCGAAGTTTGACTCGCAAGAAAACAAACCTGTGGGTAACAGTTGCAGCTTACTTAAATGAATTGCGGGATCAAGTCTGAATTTGATCCCTGGCTTTCAGAAGGCCCGTGAATTCTCTAGAAATGACCACCATAATTTGTTTCCTATCTCCCTGTTTCACGTCTCTTTCTATGTCATATGCTTGCTTTTAAGAGCCTAACTACATTCTGGGTATACCTTTCCCTCAAAAGTCACAATGCACGACCCTATACAGAATAGTATTAAAACACAGTGAAGAGCAAAAGAGGAACAATTGTCTTTTTTTCCTATAATGGGTTTGGATGAACACACCCTCCTGTTTCCATCTGTACTTTATTATTTTTTTTTCTTGAGAGTAGGATATTACATTTACTGGCATTGACTCTTTCCTCAGAGCTTATTCTTTTGCTCCCCTTCTGCTCTGCTCTCATTTCCCCCAGTCTTTTCTACTTTTTTATACAGTCTCCTGAATCCTTATTTTCCTATCAGGCTTTGCACTATCTAGTCCCCAGTGCTGTTTACTGTTGTTATTTATGCGACCTTGAAAAGTTCAAGCCACTGTATATAAGGTATGACAACAACACGATTGCACAGAAATGCTCATTATTTAAGGGATTAATTGGCAGAAGAGACATCCTGCAACTATGCAGATTGTAGACAGATGTCTACCTGTGTTTTGCTTGGCTGTAATTTAGAAATGTACAGAACTCTTCGAGAGCAAATGTCATGTGTTCTTGCCAATTTCTATTTCATTGCGGATTGATCTGTATTTTTGCTTTTAGGGATGAATGCTTACCGTTGTCTTATAACTGTTTGCCTGGTGATGTTTATTGGTAATTTTGCTTGGGTTCTTAAATATTGTACATGACAGTAGAATTGCACACTTCCTGGGCAGATATAGCTTTAAAACCAGCTATTTATTGATGACACATTTAATTAGTTTTAAAATCTGAAGTTTAAGAATAATACCTTAAAAGTAGCAACTTACACTATTCCAAATGTGTTTTGTTCAGGTATTCTTACCGTTGCTTTGTGTGTGGGTTTTAAAACCACTTTATGCTTTGTATGATTGAACATCCTTATGCTACCAGATATCGCTACTTTCACTGCACAAAGAACTGTAGGAAAGCTTTTCATGCCTTTGATGGAATGAAAAGTTACTTACGATACAGCACCAGGAGTTGAATGAGAAGTATATATGCATATCTGCTGGAGTTGCACATTTATTTATGGGACTGTGGGGCCTGAAATACCTATATAGCACATGTAAGCCTTGAGGCTCCTTGAGATTTTAATTTGGGAGACAGCACGCTCAGCGCACCTTATGTGTATGAGAATCCCAAGTGTGCAGGAGTACAACAACGAAAGAATGGGGGCTGCGTGGGACATGCACACATCTAGGACTGATCAATTGCTGGTAAGTAATTGATTTTCTGTTCTTCTGGCAGTTATCTGCATGCAATATATATCCATTTTTCCACCAACCACAGTGTACTCAATAGCAATCATTAGTTTCTTGCATGGCAGACTCAGATTCTTGGGAGGTTGTGTCTGGAACAAAGCTGTATGTTGTATCCCATCAAGAGTTGTTAATATACTCTATGTAACATCTGTTGAATTGGGAAGACAGAGCTTCAGGTTGATGCTCGGTAGATGTCTAAGATAAATAGTTTTCTAGGTGAAATTACCAGCACAGATGCAGCTCTGACATCTTATGATTTAACGGTTTACCTGGAACTGCCGTAACAATCTAAAAACAGACTTGCAGTCTGGAATGTAACTAGGTAGGAAAAGTCAAGTAAGTATCTTAAAATACTTCAGTTTTTGTAGCTAACAGGGTACCAGTTACATCCCAAGTGTGGAGAGATGACTCTGCCTCCAGAACCACATGGTTTGAGGGAAGAATACAGAAAGATGAATGTTCTAGTTCAGATGGAGGTCTGTAACCATCATTGGCAGAAATTGGAGGATTCCATTAAGTGTTCTGTGTCCATTCAGAGGAGAGGGATCAGCTGTACTTCTCCCTCACTCTTGTTACTGAAGTGATGGTCTCCAGGAGGTCATCCTAACTGACAAAAGTCATGAAGGGCACAATTTTTTGTTCAAGGATAGGGACTTCTGGGAGCTGATGGGTCCAGACAGAGGTTCCAGTCTGAGGCGGGAGAACCAGCATATTTACTTTGGTTGGACTCTTCAAGAACCACAATTCAGTGGGGTGGGAGAAGTCACTGAATATAGACTTCTGCAAGTTCAACTTCTTTCAGCCTTTTAGGATTGGCCATTGCTGTAAAGCCAGAAGACAGTTTAAAACATCATGTAGCAATTCCTCAAATGTACTCAAGATATTTCATAGCTCTAGGAGGAAAATCTCATTTCCTTCCCCAATTAAATTTGTCTCAAAGAGGTCTTCTTACCATTGATCAAGACCAACTGAAAAGCAGCACTTCCTAATCTTAACAGCCATCCAGCATGCAGGCTAAGAGCGGGAACAACTTTAAGTGCAGATATCAAACCACTCCTTGTTCTGTAGCTCCAAATGCAGGAAGTCCATAAGTTCTGCAGATATTCTATTCGGGATATCTGGAAACCAGGACTTTTTTGGCAAGTGGAGACTAAAAAGGCTCATTTTGCTGAGTCTTACTTGATTTTGCCAAGTAATCTGGGCATTAGGACTGACAGTAAGTATAAAAGGAAACAGCTATACCTGGAACACGAAAATCATTGTCTTGCTGACCTGTCCCATGAAGATGTCCATTCAGGACAACTCTATTTTGAGAAGACGCCGTCAAATGTTTTTGATTTCCTGTCTGTGTTTTGAAGAGGAGGGTCTGCTGAAATCTTTTACCCAGCTATTCTGCAGACTAAGCATAACACAAAAAAGAAGATTTATGCAAGTGCCATAATTTAATTTCTTCCTGGCACAGAGAGTAATGCCACATTCTCACACTATTGACATGAAGCTGTATAAGAAGATTGCTAACAATCACGAGGGCTTTTCTGTTTTAGATATTTGTCCACTGGAAACTGGTTTAAGTGTCTAACTTAACTGTGAAGAGGCCATCCAAATACTATCAGATGACAATAACTTTCTGTCATGACTTGTGTGGTGTCAAGATCTAACCTATATCCTGTGAGGTACCCATTTCCTACAGGAAATTCATCTTTGTACTATCATAAAGCAACCACCTATTCTGCACCAAAATATTTGTCTGCTTTCTAGTGTTTCAGTCTAGCAAGCATAATTCCCCTGAATCAATGGTATTTTTAGAGTAAAATGAGAGGTACGGGTTCTGTGGTTTGAGGAAGTCAAAGGGAAGTTCAATGTGTAATTCAAAAGCAAACTTCCTTGTGACAACGTGCAAATTGATGGGTTTCTGTAGCTCACTGTCTCCAACAAGAAAAAAAAAATATTGAGGGATGAATTGATTTGTATTTGTGAAATACTCAGTTAGTCTTCCTGCTTGTAAGAAACTGAATGATGCGTTTTGGGTTTGTTTTTTAATCCTCAGTACTTGGAAGCTCCATCTCTCCGGGTAAATGAGACCACCGGAGCTATGTCTACACTGTAATGGAACAAAAGGTCCTTTGGAGCAGAACTAAGCATGGTGTAATCAGTACCCCTTCTCCCCACGCTCTATCCACTCCAGATACATTATGGCAGCAAGGACCACCAGCAGACTGCTTGTGAGCATTAGCATGCTAGCGTACTGACCCACCAAGCTCACTGAGGTACCCAGATGCCAACATGCTCTAAAGAAAAGGTGATGTGCCCATATCTCAGGTCAGTCCCATATGCTTGCAGTATAAAATGTAGGTAAGTGTGATTTTCACCAAGGTTTCAGGGTCGCTTTCATTGGAGTACAGATCAAGGTCTTAAGTGATTATGTAAATGTAGTAATTATGTCAATCTTGAAGACTTACGACAATTGGAATTAAGGTTGAGAATGTAAATGTGGACCTTGCTAGCTTACATTTGATGAGAGAAGTTTTATTTTTCTGAACAATGTAACACATGAAAACCTCAGTTCCAACACAAATCTTTACTAACAAATCAGGTTGATGGGTGGTGGGATAAAGGTTAAGTATATAATTTGTTGTTTACAGTTTTCAAAGTCATATACAAATCCCCATGTTCTGAGTGCTAAACTCTTATGCCCCATACATATGTTGTTTGTTTTATTAGACTACATGTGAATGAAGAGAACAGCTGTGACCTTCCCTTGTACTTTGAAAGGGCTCTGACAAAAAACTAAACAAACCCTCTTTAAGAAAAAAAAAAATCTTAATTTGAATTCATTCATTCTACATATGTAAGGACCCACAGAATTAGTCCAGATTTTCATTACATTCAAAATTAACAGTGAAAAGGCAGCTAAGGTAGAATTGCACACCTGTTTGTATTCAGTTTGGAGTTACTTTTTAACATTTCAGCTATACTGCATAGTTCACCACCACTGTTTTCTAATCTAGAACCAGACGCATTGAAAACTAATATGACATTCATGTAAGCCTCTACCTAGGCTGAAACTGAGTTCAAGTTATGCCATCTCCTCTTTGTGCAACCTTCAGTTACCTAAAATATGCTATTAAAATTACTTTTCTCTTTCCATATATAATTTTAACAATTCTTTGTTGGATTGTGTGTGATTTTAAGTGTAATTTTTAAGTTGATACAAGTATTTAGCTTATTTTAATAAATTCACTAAAATTACTGTATCTGCAATGCAGGCTTATGTTGCTTTTATTACACCAAATGATTTGTTCCAAAGAGTAATAGATAAAGGTATACAAAAATTGGGTGTGCGTAGCCCATTGTTAAACTAAAGCAAAGCCTTATATAGTCTTATAAAGATTCAGCTTAAGTCGGTGAATGAAATAATTAATCAGTATAAGTTTTGAATGCAGTTACGACATAATGTTACGCGTATTTCACTGTTCAGCACTCACAGCAATTATCGATCACCACTCTGTGCCTCCTGGACTGCACGCACTGCTTTTTTCCCCAGAAAATACAGATCTTCAAATGGAAGCACAAGTAATGAGAATATAACAACAACAAAACAAAACAAAAGGCCTCTGAACTCAGCTGGAGATGGGGGCTGCTGCCTTCCCATCAACAAGATGGTGTTGATCAGGTTGCCTTTCTGTGAGGCAGCTGCTCACAGCTTCTGCTAAGCTGCGCGCTCAGTATTGGATGTGGAAGACGGGAGATACGGGTGCTGGGATAGAAGTCAGAAGCAGGAAATATTGTAGTTCGTATTATGGTGGGGAGGGAGGTAAGGAAGGAAAATGCAACCAAACAATTCATTTGTGACTCCCTGCCACTGTATATTTTCTTTGCTTTGTTCTTGGCCTGTGCAAGTTTGATGATCTCTGTCTTTTGGTCTTCTTCCACATACTCACACTGCTGTCTAAGCCCTCCCATGCGTCAAATGACCCAAATGTTTCTCCTCCACTGACCGTCTTCCAATTTGACTGAGCTACTCCTGTGATTAACAGGCAAGAGGTACATGAACAGTGTGCATTCTCAGTAACAAATTCTGCAGCTCACTGAAAACTAAAAATTAGTAAAAATATTTTTAACATTTAGGTAGTAGAAGAGATTGATTCGGTGTCTACTAATTTTGTTAATTTTCATATGTAATCATATTTAAAGAAATTGAAATTACATGATGAATTACCAAAGTCTCTTACAGAATTGCTCACTTTTAAGACTGGAGTAACAGAAAGTTCATGCTTGCTGTATCACTACCTGAAGAGATAAAGGAACAGGCAAAGAAAGCAAGCAGAACATAACTGTAGCTTGCTGGGCTCATGTAATCCAAATACTTAATAGCCAAATGTTCCTAACAATAAATAAGCAATAATAATTTATTCTGTATCAAAGGATATACTTGAACTCCCTGGGCAAGTTTTGGCTTAAGTTTATGAGGCATGTGGTAGTTGAAAGGAAATACACAAATAAAAGATAAACATTTTCTGAATTATTTTACCAGCAAAGGGGAGGGGAGGGGGCAGGAATGACCTACACTGTTCTGTACTTTGTTCTTAAAACAAGCAGCGTAACTTCCCCCGATGCACACGCTGTGAGCTGCACAGTTCGTGACAAGGTACCAGGACTGGCCGGATACCCAAATCAGCTCAGCATATCCACTTGGAGTCCCGTAATGTCAGCAGGCATGTTAGCTTAACACTCAACGGAGTGACAAGAATGTATTTATCCAGCCGTGAGGAAAGTGCAGTAAATCTGTGTCATTTTCCCCCACATTCTTCAAACAGTTACATAAACCCAACCCACATTTCCCTCTTACTATGTGGCAAATATAATCCTCTCCCTCAAAAAAAAAAAAAAATCTGAATCTGAAATAACGTTAAATAATTTGCAAGAATGATTAATAGTTCTGCTGACTGGTAAAAATCTGGTTAGGGCAGCTAGGGTATAATGGCTTTTTAGGAGCAGGATAAAGTTTATTTGATTCTCTGTAACTGAGTGTCCTCAGTTGAACTTACCAGCCCTTTGCTGTGTGAGGATTATAATTCACGCTGCAGTTGGATCAGCATCCATTTCTATTTTTAGTGCAGATCTTGCTCCTTATTTAGTCCTGATTGCATAGCCAGAACTGCATTCTCAGCAGCTCAGTGAAAAGCCTGCCTGTTCCATTTTATAACTTTTCCAGACAAAAAGATGGGAAGCCTGTAGCTTTCCAAACAGTCTTATTTTAGGAGCTTGCAATACGATACAGTCCAAAACCCAAGGGCCACATGAATCCCTGCTGAAATACTATTGACTTTCCTGGAGTTTTACACAGCAAGAATTTGGCTGTTTCTAAGTTAACCAGGATATTAAAAAAAAACCAAACCAAACAAACAAAAAACCCCAACCCAAGAATCTTATTCACCTTAAATACTTAAAAGACATTTACTGAAACAGTAATATACATCTGGATCAAATTCTCCAGAAAACATTTTATCTTTCTTAGATTCATAGTTTATAAACTCAATTCATGGAGGCAACTACTAGCAAAAAAAAAACCAAGGAAAAATGGAAAATGTTGGTTTTAAAGAATCTCTTAGCAGGGATGACCACACAGAAGTAATTTTCTGCCACTCAATTAAAACCATAAGAACGTTTTTGGTTTTGAACAAATTTTTCCCACTACAGCAAGGAGTTGGGATTCTGTCAGAATCAGCTACAATGCTTCACCTTCACTTCTAGGATTTGTTTCTGGAATATCTCCTTAGTCATATATACTTAATAAGTTATATTTCCATGTGTTGCATATAAGTGCATGATTAAAAACCAAGATTAAGATGATCAAGGCCATTGTGACACACAAAATGTAAAAAAACTACACCGATAATACATGTAAAATACATTTTTATCTACACGTACTGAAATACCTTGTCAGTAATGGATCTTATTTCCATGTGTGAAGACACTTTGCATCTTACTATACATCGAAACTACACATACCTCCAAGTAGGTCTTTTATTCCTAACCCATATCCTCACATGCCATATCAGCCATATCCTCACATGCACAGATCTCTTCTGAGATGTAATCCTAAAGCCTTGCTCTCCCAACCTGCCATAAATCGCTAAGGAATTGTTATGCTGGTCAGGCAGTGATCACTGAATTCAGCCATCTTTATTGCACATGTAAGGATATCCAGCACTCCTCCTGCAGTGGGGAGATTGATTGCAGACGGAAATTTCCCTCAACTGCCCGTTTTCAGGCCGCTGACTAGCCCTTTTATGCCACACTGAGAACACAAAGGCAGATTTAAAAGAAAATTAACTGGAGGAGTAAAGAATTAAAATCACTGAAGGGAAGGAAGGACTAATATATTCTCATTGTAAATTCAGTAATTTAATTAGCCCTCCGTCAAACACTGGACAAATTACAAACCCAATACAAAACAGAAGGGCCATAAAATTATGTATTCAGCAGGTCTGAATTTGCATATTCTGTGTTCCCCAAATATCCTATTAATTCTGTGAAAATGGAGAGTATTCCAAATACATGAAGTCAAGTTCTCTATCTTGATTTAAATGACACAGTGCTTGAGAGAGAGAAGTTGAATGCCACCAGAAGTACTCAAGATCACTATCTCAAAGGCAGGAGGTTAGAAACTGAAAGGACTGGAAGTTACTAACTGAAAACAAAGATCCAAATACTTGAAAGCTCCTAGCTGCTACCAGGAACACTGTACCCTAAATGGAGACTACTGAAATTTGGGTATTTAGGATATGGAGTGTCTTGGTCGTGCTTCTGAATTTGACACAATGTTGAAACTAAAACATTTAGAAAAATATAACCAAAAAATACTGGCACCAAGGCAATGGAATCATGATGTATGTGCCTATTCATTATAACAAAAATTTAAGCATGACCATTCTAACACAAAGGTATTTAAGAACAGAGCTTTATTCTCAAAGAGCTGTGAAGGCCACTCAGATTTTTTTCAAGATTACACTGAAAGAGACTGAACTGCACATGAAATTCTTCAGAAAATGCCTAAAAGCATAACATAGCCAGAGACTACGCTAACTTCCTTTGAGCCCTTTTCAAGAATGGGCTTTTGAGCTGATGCATGGCAGAGGAGCCCAAGAAGCTGATGCAGAGTTGCAAGGGGTCAAGACAGTGTGGGAGTCTATACGTTTACAAGAATATGCCATGTTCCAGGAAGGTTTGGAGAAATCTTCCACAGGGAGACTTTATATCTAAGAATAAAACTTAGAGAAAACACCTTAAGGAATCATGTTAAGATTTTCTCCAGCAAGCCCCTGGCATGGACCTTCTTACGAAACACCGTAGTATAGTGCAAAAAGTATCAATTTTCCCCCAACTACATTCAGGACATAATTTTTAATAATAAAAGTGACTGCTGAATCCATTTGGAGGAAATACTGATCTAAGTGTACATAGGTTTGTTTGTAATTAAACACTATAAAGAGTCCTCTAAGAAATGATGAGTATTTTGTGTCTGATGTAACAACTACTTCTGTATTTTCAGCTAGGAGTGACCAGTTCTGTGTTCTGAGTTAGGAAATGTGCATAACATTAAAATAAAATTATTCAAGTGCCATTTTAAATCAAAATGAAGTAGGTCACTTTGAAGTCAGCTTTGATGGACAGTTTTGTTGGGTTTGGGTTTTGTTTTTTTTAAAATGAGAGCATGAGTCTGTTCCCTCAGCACCACTTAATCACTGGTAACTTTCATGAAGAGCAAACAAAAGGCCCCTTTTATTTATCCATTATGTTCCTAAGAGGTGAGAACAGCTTGATGCAAATGAAAATCATTAAAGCATTCTGCACTACCATTAACTGTCTGAGTATCTGTCTATGAAAATACAGCACATAACCCAGTGAAACTGCAGCCTCGTGACCTTCTGCATTGAAAATCTATGCCTTATGACTCTCTTAACAGTTAAAATACTCTCTGTGACATGCCTTTGTTTAAGTGCTCGGTTTGGGTAGCCATTACACAGAAACATATTCAGTTTTAGATATCCCTTCACCCTGACTGGGCAAGGGGTAACATCAGAGATACCTGATTTGTAACGCTGCTACAGTATGAATAACAAGCTAAAATGTTATTGCCCAGATCTGATCCTGCATACAATTACACCCATAACTTCCCTCAAATGAGTAGTTCCATTTAAGACACAATGAAAATATAATAATGCAAAACCGTAAGTGGTTTGTAGGATTAGAGGCGTAATTGGATATAAAAACCTACTGACCTAATTCTTCAGAACTTTGTCCTTTGGGTAGCCATTTATGCCCACACGAAAGGCACACAGAACATGGCTGTTCTAAGTAGCACGACACCCGACCAATGAAGATGGGTGAACGTACGGAACTAGAGTTTAGTCCTCTATCAGCAGTACCTAGCAACAGAAATGCATCAGAACTCCTACATTTTTAACAGTTTTAACCAGAGACATACTTATTATGGCTCAGACAGCAGGTTACAGAAGGCCATTTATTGCTGTTCTGTCTGTCTCTCTCCTTAGTGAAATTTAGGTCATTCATCAGGCAGCAAATGTAAATTTGCGCCTAAGAGCTTTTCTAGAACTAAGTCTTGGCAGAGGTTCAGGATATCTCCCCCTCCCGTGGGACACGTACCTTTGTTGCATACTCTTACAGAGCAGCACAGGGCATTATTCAATAGCATCTGAAGAGGAAAATAGTAGTTTGGATTCCAGGCCTTCCATTGCTTGAAGGACACCAAACCTGTCTCCTGTCTCCTACGAGAATGTCCTATCAGCAAGTGTTTGCATGTGAAGCATCTCTTACCTCCAGCTTGGGTTTTGTCAATCAGTTCTGTGGAATGGAAGATTTAGAGGCCAAAAAGAATAAGGAAGCTTCACTCTCCTAGGCCTGCTTATGTTTTTTAATTAAACAGTAATCATATAGCTCACATAAACAGTACTGAATGCAGGGACTAAGGGTTCTTAAGCAAGTGCCCTTATTGCTCATTTTTTTGGATGTTACGAAAAGCAACTGATGTATTTGAAGCGCTTAGAAAAGAAAGAAATCAGTGGAACCGAATACGCGCAAAAATCTTGTTCTGAATTTGGCAAATTGGTACATTATAAAAGCCTGATCTGAGACACTGCTGCTCTGCCTATGTTGTTTAGTAAAATGGTACCAAGGAATAAGCCTGAACACCAGGCTGCTCATCACCCACGCTGTTCAGCTGTTAACATGCTGTGTGGCAGTTCAGGCCCATAACAACTAGAACCAACTGAAACACTGCTGAGGGGACAGCATTTGGAGGCAGAGGGACACAGCAGTCTTTCTTTTTTATTCCACAGTATAGATCTAATATATGGTAAGGAACATTACAAAGAAGACGACAAAGAAATTATGAATTCCACTGTCACAGTACAGTTCATACCAAATCATTTGGCATTTTTAAACCTTTGAAGTAGCAGTGTTATCATTTTATACATGATCAAATTAAAATCAGGTTAAAAAGTTAGGGACATAGAAATAAATTATGCTAAAACAATACAACATTTACAGAAATGTAGTGCCTGTAACATGCTCATTCATCTCCTTTTCTGTTAGAACGTAAGAAATAAAGGATATATTTCCAGGTGGTGCACTTTATTGCTTTTGGCAACTACTGCTGTATTTTCTCTTTATCTGAGCAAAATTTACTTCTAAACAGAGCTATATAATTTAAAAAATACTAATACTTTCAAAGTGTGATAAAGCTACTCTAGATAAGCCTGAAAAACATAGATGCTGTTGATTTCTTTTGTTTAAAACAAGCAATTTCTGAAGTACCGCAGGCAAAAAGCAATTTTGTGCCAGTCAAGAAAAGAAGAAATTAGGGAACTGACTAATAATCTCATGCTGCAACAGAGAGAAACTTAGGTTACTAGTAGTGAAATCTTTATCACAAAACAGGTTTAAAAAGCTGCAGCTAGAACATGTGGGTTTTAAACATGTATTTTTTTTCTCCAACAACAACTAAGAAAAGGTGGAGATTTTTTGGTACAAAATTCAATTTCCTTTTCAAAGAAACAGATATTAAAAAAAACCCAACCCCTTACAGTGATTTAAAAAGCTTATTCATTACAGTACAAAAGTACTGTCTGGTCTTTAATGCGTACCTAAAGATTTATCCAGAATCTCCACCACAACTGCTATCTTCAGACAATGATGAAGAAAAACAATCGGGGGTGCAGGAAAGGTATTGTCTAATGAAAGACATACCCACTTTTCACAAAGCACAAGAGGTCTCGGCACTGACAATTGTTGTTTTGAATGTCCAGTCCTAACGCCTTACTTCAGAATGATACGGTTTTGCAGACAAGCCCACAACTACATTTGATTTACTGACCGATTCTCTTCTGTTTCCTTTTAAAGATAAAGAATGCTTTTAAAGCTCAGTGTGAGAATGTGATCACTTCTTGGAAAGCTCTCTTCCCTCTCTGAACAATCTGAGACTCTTTCAAGGTTATTTTTACAGCATAATCATTTCCTATTTTTCCCTGTGTATTAGTAATTCCACTCAACAATCACTTTGTTTGAAAAAAGCATGACCCTAATGCTAACACATCACTTAATTATCAAAAAAAAAAAAAAAAGAAATAGGTGAAAAGCCTAAGTCCTGTCCTCAGAAAAACAGCTACACAAAATATTGTCTCCATAAAATAGCGTAAAAAGTTGCATGGGAAAAGGAAGGTGGAGGTGCAGTGGGTGGGGAGGCTGGAATATGGCATAGTACTTAATACTTTACAGATTTTGGGGGCAGTGATGTTTAATCTTATTAGCCAAGCCATCAAGTTCCTGCTTTTGGAAGAAAAGAAGTATCACTGGTTTTCTAACTAAAGCAGCTGCAAGATTACTCAAGAGACAGCAGGAAACACGCACCATATTATAACAGAATCCAGTCACTTAACTGCACAGCTTCCAGACAGAGCGTATCCAATTTCTGTACTTGACTAGGTCCATACGCAACACACCCAATTTTCCTCCGAAGAATCATTGTGTCTTTCCTAACTTCAATCAACATATCACATTAGATTAGCGGATCCGGTCTATAAATTTGTTTCCTTCCCACGTTTGTATCTCCAACTGTACCTATCTCATGCTTTGAAATACAAAATGATCAATATGCTGTTAAGAAAATTAATTTTATTTGCAAGACTCCAAAATCATTGCGGTAGATCTGTATACTGATGGAGCCTGCATTTTCAGTGTCATCCTTTAGTAGATGCTACTAGAATTGATAGATTAATAACAACAACAGCAACAATAATATCATCTCAATATATAATGGTAATAAAATATCATCCCTTCAACGTAAGTACTGACCAAAAAAGAATACTAACAAAAAGTGCTCAGTAAGTGAACATTTTTGAAACTAGGTTTCAGTAGTCATAAAACTAGGTTTTTTAGACATCTAGACAGGAGCACCATCTTGGAAGTTCTAAACTACACTAAACTTAATTTCAGGCCAAGCAAGCCTGAAAATGTTAGCCTTAAAGTACAACAGTAATAGGTTGTAACTAGGTAATATTTAGCTTACAATTTAGCTTCACACTTTCCCCAAAAGCCAGAACAAAATACACAGTCCAAAGGAAATCTTTAGATACTACGTAATTCAATTTCAGGAAAGTATTTGGTACTCTCATGAAACCTCAAAAATCACTCAGAATATGTTGAATAGATTACACTGCTGAATGAGAGGTACAAAGACGGTGTAAAAATTCTGAAGCTTAAGGAAAGCAGTGATTATTTTAGGGCTCAAGATAAAACTGAAAACTGACAGCAAATAAAAGACTCCTAGGATAAAGGACAAGCAGCAACCTATCTATACGTGTGCTGCCACAGGAACTGTTGTGAGGCCTTGTTTTATTTGACATCTTCATCAATCCCTGAGAGGCCACAATGTGGACAACTTTGAGGACACTGAGATACCTTGAAGTAACTTGGTATGACTAAAATGCAGCCAGAAAACAGTAAAATGAAACTGAGTGCAGGAAAAAGCAAGTTACTGCTATGGAAAAGACTGAGAGAAATATTCTGGAATATATTCAATAGGATGGAAATACCCCAAAGGCATAATATTTGTAAAGGATCTAAGGATAACATGCAAGCAAAAACTACAAATAGATTTGTAGCAGAGAACCAACAAAGAGACTAATTTAGATTTGACTTGCATATTTGGAAGCACTGTATCCTGGAGCAGGAAGGTAACAGTTTCTATGTACAGCTGTAGGGCAGACTGTAGAACATGTTATTTGTGGACAACCAACAAAGTCCTCCAAGCCTCTTGGTGTACCAGACATTAATACCCTCAAGTAATTAATTCTGCCCTACACATGGAGGTCATATGGATGCCTGAAACAAAGTAGAAAACTCTATTTGGACATAAACCATAAATTCTTCATCCATGCTCTTTACAACCACGCCTGCAATTCACCAGTGAGCACATTACAAGAAAGACCTCTGCAAATTGGATGGAATTCACATAAAAATAACAGAAATTCTTTGGGAGCTGGAAAGACTCAAAAGAAAATGTTACAAACCTAAACAATTGTTACCTTACTTGCTTAAAGTAAGCAAGTAAGTTCAAAATGTTTTTTTTTCTTAACATTGTTAGTTCTGGAAAATTATTTCAAGGGAACAAACCCCAACAAGGAAAAAATAATTATTTGAGGCAATAAAAGATCACATATACATGATATGACAATTAGGAACTGCAAGATTTAGACAATACAGGAAACATATAGTGAGCTCTAAACTACAGGTAATTGTCCAAGTAGAAAAAAATAGTAGGCATCTAAAACTGCAGCATAAGGTACATATTCATATATTACACGGACCAATACTGACAGAGATGGACAAAGCATTTAATGGAGCTCTGCCATCTCTAATCTAATCTTAAAAAAGTTTAAGTTTACTTGTATGGTGACACTCCTCTCTTCTTAGATAACAGATGGCCGTTTGTGATCTACATATTGGATTGAGGCTTCTTTCACTCTGTCTGATCCATGAATGAGGAATGCCTCCCATAAGTTAGGCAGAAAAAAATATAGCATCTAAAATTTAATCGATTTCACCACTTACCATCCAGCCCTATTTCTGCGATTCATTCAAAGAAACACAGATCGCATTTTAAAACAACAAAAAAATCAAATAATAACCACATACTCAGTATATTTGGCAACATAAGTTACAGGAGGCTGGCAGTCATAGTACTTGAAAAAATTCCATTATGGAATCTTTTTTAATTACTTACTATTTGAACCATTTGGGCTAACTCTTCACACTAGACATATTTCTCAATGGAGAGTTTCAACTAAATGCTTCAGCTATTTATCAGAACTAGAATGTGAAAAATTATATTTCGTTTGCCTGTTTAAAAACAATTCTTACAACCATTTACCTGAGCTGCATTGTATGGAACAAAAATTTCAGATTTTGGTAGGGATATGTACACATGTAGATACATGTAATATAAATTAAATACACTTTTGAAGTTAGTAAATCCCACCCAGTCACATATGCTTTCTCCTGGGAAGACGATGGGAGGATGAACCACATGCAGCCTCAACTGACAGCTCTATTGTAAAAATAAACTAATTACTTTTATTTTTGCAACAAAAGCTATTCAAACACTCAACCATTTTTCCCTTTATACTCCCCTATTTGCCAGTAACTCTCACTGTTGAACATACCCTTCCCACAAAAAGTATTAATGCTCAAATGTTACATGCCATTACACACAATTTTCCTTTTTAAGTCCATACCCAACTTTTATAGTCATTAGACCCAAGCACTAGACAGCAGTTTTAATGATTACGCTGATGTGGCAATGCCACTGGTGAAAACAGCTCTAGTACTATTCCTCAATTATCTAAGACTTAATCAGTCCACCTTAACAAAATTTTATCTCCGAAATTCTCATTGTCATACATCCAGTCACTAAACCTCACTTAATACTATACTGTTAACTGTTCCTCAACAAAGTGTGTGTTCTTGTTATACTAAACCGAATTCCTTATGCAATCATATAAATATTTTGATTTTGATAATAGGTCATTCTCCAAGCATTGGAGGGAACCTCAATCCCTTCTTGACATATAGAATTCTGTCAGCCCAGAACAGAGCAGGAATTTCATCTTTAGAATTAAAATTAAGTGTTTACTGACAATTTCCTTACATTATACATATGCTGCTTCTCCAATATACTTTCTCAATTAAAAAGTCATATAATTCTATATCGTTACACATGCAATTCTTTATTCATTTTTACATTTCAGTTTGTATCATTTTCTTGAATACTTATGTGTTTTCCTGTACGTGTGTTCACTGGTTGGTTTTTCTGATACACGGCAACAGCAAGACCTGAAAATGTTGGAAAAAAAAATTTGTTACTTTCAAAACAAACAAAAAATTGAATAACTTCCAATTAAAACTTCTGTTTGAAATATAAATTGCTAAATGCAAATACAACCCAGGAAACGAAAATGGTCAAAGGTGGCTTTGCATTTTCATATAAACATTACGAATGTGAATTTGTACACACAACTCATTTACAGATACGAACATATACACAAGGCCACAGTACATGTTGCAACAGGGTTGCATTTTGTGCTACAGTCAAGGTTTTCTGAAACAGAAAGTTTTACCATATCCATGGCATACAATGTATTTTGTACAACGGTGAATGATGATGAAAACGCATTTATCCTAATGGCTAAACCGTCTGCATCAATTAGAGGAACGCACTATTGAAATGTCTGGTGAAGTACATTCAATTCTTCTAGAATTTTGGTCATCAGGTGCAGTAACCAGCAAATCTCATATAACCCTTTTCATAATCCCATCAACCTCCATATTAAAACTTGCAGAAATGCTCTGCCTTGCTACTTTCACTGAGAAAAGAAATTTATTCCTCCACTGGTTGGAAACCTTCTTTCATGGCCAGTTAATTTCCAGTTTATATCTAATCACTCTACATCAACACTGTCTTTTGTCTTAAATATTTTTTCCTCTTGCTTACTCCAAAGTTACGGATATACTTACAAAGTTCACTTATATTCTCTCATTTTTTCTAGATGAAGCCAGCTGATGTTTATCATCTTGATAAAACATGATTTTCACATCTATGATCATTTTCAGGCCCCACTCTGTACCTCTTCTAGTTTTAATTCATCCCTCTTGATGACTTAAAAAAATAGTCCAAATAAAGTATGACCAAAATATTGTATAATCCCATGGATATCTCACTTGCTTTGATAGAAATAACTCACTTCATGCAGTTTAGGATTGTAATTATCTTTTAGACTACATCATAGGGGTAGATTCATACTACTCTGACTCCCAGATCTTCTCTTCTCTCATTTCTGCCATTCTAGTTCAGGGCAGAAAGCATGTAGCAATTTTAAAGTGCAAAATCTTGCCTCTCATATTCAAAATATTGACATTTCTATTATTCCAATCCAAACCACATAATATGGTAAATAGGACTATGCTAAATACATTAAATGGGCAGACTCTACCTGTAGCCAACTTCCAGTTTTATAGTCCTTTCCACACTATCCACTGTGATTTCCCACTAGCAATTCTTTACGTTATGCATCCTAATTAATTTCTCATATGGCACCACACTGAATCCTTTTATGAAGTACAGATTAAATCTACTTCATTTGCTTTGTCAATAAATTAATTATTTTATCAGAAAATACAGTTACCCCAACAAAATCTCTTTACTACATGAATTATTTTTTTTTTTACTTCCATGCTTTTGCTTATCCTATGTTATAATTTGTTTCCTATGTCCCATATGCCGCAACAGTTGCGGTTAACACTTCCTTGGGCTCTCCTTCAAACACATTTGTTACTTTCCAATCACATGGCACCATTCTTGTCCTGATAGGTTTATTAGGATTCTATGCTAAAAGACTACTTTGATACTTCTAATATTTTCATAATTGAGACCTAGGTTACTTTTGCCATCAGGTTTCTAGTGGCAAGATATCGTCGATATAAGGCCATTGATTAAATGTGTGACTGCCCTGGTTCTGACAGAACCTGACTGCATTACACTTCAGAACCTATTGCCTAGCCCATATCTATTCACTGGGAATTAAAAAAAAAAAAATAATAATAATCTCATGAATTAGGATCATAAGCATTATTTCCAAAGCACAGCTACCTCCACAAATGAATTCAGCTGCCTAAGTGGCACTTCAAGCATTTGGTATCAACAAGTTGCTCAATTCCTTGCTGTTCACATGCTGTCCTTAGATTTTTATGTGATAACATCCAGAGTGTACTTGACTTCCCCTGGTATGACGGGCATGCACAACGTTGCCTCAGTTTCTGGCGTAAGTGGGCCTAACTACCTGAAGTACAAGCAAGGCTTGTCAGGACTCTCATATGAAGAATCCTCGTCTGTACCTCGCCTATGATGTCTGGTCTAATAAACATTCTTAAAATATGAAAGACCACCAGAAATTAATCTTTCCTAATATTTTTCATAGGTGCATTAGTTCATCTATTAACCTACTGTTGAGGCACTCGTGTGAAACGCAGATCTGTTTTCAAATCCTGGATCCGCTCAACTTGGAAGAAAGAGCTATCTTTCCTTGTTCTTTTATCTCCCAAATAAGATAAATAAAGGTTGTACTTGCTTATGTACCTAACTGTAGGAGAGGACTCCAAACTGAGAATCATGAGAGAAGACTTCAGCCTCACTCCTTTGGGCAGGTGACTATTCAGTTTATACTTTCTCAGCATTTCTAGGCAGCTTCTCATTCAGGGTACTCACTTCTGTGGACTAAGAGGACTACTCCCTGCACGGAGTGTTTAAGGAGCCTTAGAGCCTAACATGAGACTATGGATTCTTATATGCAGCAAAGTATGTACAGGTTTGGCAGTCCAAAATTACATGGCACCAAATATTTTAGCGTGAAGATTTAGTCTTTTTTTATTCACTTAGTCTGTGGGGCACACTGGGGAATAAACTTCCTGTGTAATATAGACGGCCTGACTGCCTAGGTCAGGACACCAATGGGGTGGCTCACGTATTACTCCTGATCCATGTGCCCAGGTTTTCTCCCTGCAGAAACCACGTTTCTGTAATCTGAAGAATCAGCACCTGAGAATACACGGGCCACACCCAGCTCTCATTCTGAAATATAGTTAGGATAAAGCCAGGGCACTCCCAGACTGAGAGCACTCCGAGATCTCAGACCACAGATATCCTGGAAACCAATAGGAACTCAAACACAAACACCTAAGTCAGTTTTGAAGTTAAGATGTACTGCTCAAAATCTTACCTTTTGTGTTATTATCTAAACTTTTATCACCAAATTCTGTTGCATTCTGCTACTATAATGAGATATTTCAAAAACGTGAATTTTCCCTGGCCCCCACCGCGTCTAGCTGCTAGATGATCATGTGTCTGCTCATATTTGCATTTATAATTTTTTTGTGAACCGCAGATACCATTTTGTGACCAGTGATTTTTTTTTTTTTAAGTAGGTACCTAGTACAGATTAAGAGAAAGAAAAAAATGATGTGTCTTTTGTAAAAAAAAAAAAGCTACATTGATTTTACTCTACAGGGAAATTCTAACTTTTAAGACAGTCATCAGTTACAATGATAACTAACACTATTAATACTCATTTTTTTATTGTACAGCTGTTTAACTGTGCATGATTAGAAGCAGTTATATATTCAAGCTTGATTATTTTCATGCAAATACATGGCTGGCTAATGGGGAGAACAGCTGCTGCTTAGCAACTGGAGGAACAGGGAAAGGGGGTGACTTGCTTTATAACAGAAAACTGTATGAAGCCTTAGACAGAATACATAGAGTTTAGAGATACCAGGGAAAATGGGTGCTAGTGCTTTCTAACTGTGATGTCTCCTTTTGCAATTATTGACATCCTAGGATGTCAGCATTTTCAGGTAATAAAGGATAGATTACAAGAAAATTTGTATATAGTAGATGCATACATACATGTGGGGCATGAACAACAAATAAAACAAGTGCTAAAGACCAACCCTGACACAGAAGCTGACATGGAGGATATCCAGAAACAGGCTTTGTGCCTGTCATCTACTGTAAGGGTTAAACCTACCTTTAGAATCATAGAATTGTTTAGGTTGGAAGGGACCTTTAAGATCATCGAGTCTAACCATTAACCTAACACTTCCAAAACCACCACTAAACCATGTCCCTAAGAAACACCTATACCAGTCTTTTAAATGCCTCCAGGGATGGTGATTCAACCACTTCCCTGAGCAGCCTTTTCCAATGCTTCACAGCCCCTTCTGTGAAGAATTTTTTCCTAACATCTAATCTAAGTCATCCCTGGCATAACTTGAAGCCATTTGCTCTTGTCCTATCGCTTGTTACTAGTGAGATGAGGTCGACCCCCACCTCTCTACAACCTCCTTTCAGGTAGCTGTACAGAGCAATAAGGTCTCCCCTCAGTCTCCTTTTCTCCAGACTAAACAACCCCAGTTCCCTCAGCCGCTCCTCGAAGGACTTCTGCTCCAGACCCCTCAATAGCTTCGTTGTCCTTCTCTGGACATGCTCCAGCACCTCCATGTCTTTCTTGTAGTGAGAGGCCCAAAACTGAACACAGTACTCAAGGTGGGGCCTTACCAGTGGCAAGTACAGGGGGACAATCACTTACCTAGTTCCTAGTCCTGCTCACCACACTACTCCTTTAGACTTCAGCAACTTAAACTAGCCATCAACTTAAGCTACCACCAGCCAAGACTGGGGGAAGAAACATTCTCTTTTTCTTCCTGCTCCTCAAACTCAGCCCCTGAACTGCCTCCACTGTGGAAGCACAGACTTTCACACACCTACACAATGAGGCAGATCAGGGGCCTGATCTCAGTTAAAACTAACCCTTATTTTTTTGTTGGATCACTTTCACCTGGATCAGTTTCCAAACCCACTTTATTATGCAGCTATTCAAATGCTTGCACTGACACGAGGAGGAGGGCAGGGGACCTCCTGTGACAGTGCTGACTCAAACCTTTTCTGAAAATATATTCCTACCTTGGTGTGACCCCGCAGACTAACTTCTTTACTTGACTGCAAGAAGAATTTGAAAGCAGAGGTGCGCTCTAAGGAATGAAGGGAAACTGAAAAGGTACAGCTCAGTAAGCATGTGAGTTCCGTATCAATGTCTCCATGACTATAAGACTACCACTTGGATTAAGCTATTTCCATCAAAACCAAAAGTAACTTTTTTTTTTTTCTGAGAATAACATGCAGCACCTTCAGAAAACAAATTAATACCTCATATGAACAGGAAACTGGCTCTAGGTTAGGTATCAACGGTTCCTGTCTCAGTCCTGCTGTCTTCCATTTGCAACAGTTCTTCCTAATTCAAAGCACAGTTCTCTCTGGTTTAAATAACAACATTAGAAGTTCTGTAATGAAATAGAAGACTCTGAATGACGTGCTTTAGTGAATCCTGCTTTATGCTTCTAAAAAGTTAGTTATTCCAGCTATCTACACTATTCATTTGTGGGTAATTGCTTT
>NW_009661369.1:2348735-2351005 GCF_000708025.1 Charadrius vociferus
GGACGACCAGATACGAACTTGTGCCTACGCCTCATGCACCACTGTCGTGGCTTAACCCCAGCTGGCAGCTAGAACCAGGCAGCTGCTCACGCAGTTCTCCCCCTTCCCCCAGAAGGGCAGGGAGAAGAAGGAGCAAAGGAGGGGAAAAGGAAAGAAAAAAACTCCTGGGTGGAGATAAAGACAGTTTAACAGAACAATAAAAGAAAAGGAGATTAACAATAACAATAATAATAACAATGACACAAGTCACTCTCACCACCCAGTGAATTGGTACCTTCCTGAGCAGTGATCACAGATTTTCCCACCTCTGGTCAACCCCCATTTATATACTGAGCATGATGTCTATGGTATGGAATATTCCATTGGCCATTCCATTGTTTTTTTCTGTGCTCCTTCTCAGCTTCTATAGGGAGCTGAAAAGAGACCCTGGAAAGTATAAGCATCGCTTAGCAACAACTAAAACAGTATGCGTTATTGACCTGGACTCATAGAATTTTCTAGGTTGGAAGGGACCTTTAAGATCATCTAGTCCAACCAACAACTATCAACATTCCTTTCACGGCAATCACTAGAAAGAAAATTAACTATTTCCCAGCTGAAACCAGGACAACCACACTTGTTTAGAAGAAGCCAGAATCCTCCAATAGCTTAAATGTCTTGGATTATATACCAACCCCGCTGAGGTGCAGATATACATAGACAGCAGAACATGATGTGTATGACAACAGAATATAGTAGTGGATGGGTATTGCCTAGCACAGAAGTGGACTGCTGATGCCATAGTATCTCAAACTGACGCACGAAGGGCAACAGAGCACACTTGCCAGTGTTCAAAGACATTAAGCCATCAGTAAAATAAACAGTGGTGGGAAGATACAATGCTTAGGAAGACAATCATGTGAACAGAAAGGCAACAGAGCATGGAATGGAGTAACACAAGAACAGAGTAGTGTCCCTACCAAAGTCCGATGCTTAATGAGGGAAATGTATTAGTTAAGCAGCAGTACAAAATGTATTCAAATAACAAGTGTTAGAGATGCTACTTGCTAACATGCTTCACCAGTAACCTCCTAGTGATTTATTAGCCTTCGTGAAATTTAAGTATTTGTAAGAATAATCTTGCAGTTCCAAAGGTTTTCCAAATATCAGCCTTGTAAATGTAAACAACTGTCAAAAAACTAAAGTTGTAGCTCAGTTATTCTTTAGATACAACAAAAATAGTTTGGGTTTCAACCCTATTTCAACTATTTCTGTGAAGCAAGATTACTTGATGACTAGGTGGTTGGACTTTTTTTTCTGTTTGCATAAAAATTAGTTTAAAGAGGAAAACAGAAATGAGCAAGAAAAAAAATAAACAGCTTACAAAGAAAGAGTAGGAAACCAGTTACCCTTGAGTAGACAGGCAAGCTTCCTGTTCATTACAATGAAAAAATGAAGGGTAGCAACTGCCTGACCTGTCTTTTGTTCAAATCTAAAACCAAAACATATGTAAGCAAAATGTAAAACATATGTTTCCCATATTGGGACTTTTGTCAGATTTTATAGATTTGTACGTGTGTCTCATATCATCCAGTCTTGCATGCATATGTAACAATATCATTCTAAGTATATGTAAGAGTATTTGGCCTTTTTATAGACTAATCTTCCACACTGCCAACTCTTTCGATGTTCGGTGGTTTTTTTTTTTCCCTAAATCCTCAGCTTTGAGACAAAGAGACTGCAACAGAAATTCCGACTCGAGGTTTTGGCTATAATTTTACAAGAAAACCTGCACGAGAGAGCTGGAAAATACAAAATACGCTCTCATAAATGCCCAAGCACCAAATAAGAGAAACCTTTCTTAAGAGAAACCCTTGAGAATTTTACCCAAATGAATGATGGGGCGGAGGGGTGGGGGCAAGGAGGCACCTAGCTCTCAGGACTCGCTGCCTCCCAATTAACGCCGGTCTCCGAGGAGCTGTCTCGCCCTCTTTTGCTGGGGTTCAAGAAGCCGGGAGCCTGACCCCAGCCTCGGGGTGCCCCTCGGAGAGCGCCCGAGGTTGCGGCCTGAGTATCGCGGTACGACAGGAGGCCGCTCCCTCACACCTTCCAAAACCCCCCCCCCCTCCCCTCCCCTCCCGGTAACAGCGCGGTCAGCTCTCAGCCCGACCTTTATTCCCGGGTGGCAAAAAGGTAACGGGCAACCACGGAGAGAGGGGCGGGCGGGGGAAAGAAAGAAACACGGTGGCCGTGGGGAGAGGAGGGCGATGGCGGAGGAGCCTGCGAAGGGG
>NW_009661369.1:2352886-2389860 GCF_000708025.1 Charadrius vociferus
GGTGAAGGGGGCACACCGGGAGGTGTGTTTCTGCGGGGCGAATAGCGAAAGGGTGAGCGTACAAGAGGAAACCTTTGAACGTAGTCACAAGTGAGACTTCTGCAGTACTTGCAAAGTGGTGGTGTATGTTGATCTTAACGCTAGCGTGGTACAAATCGCGTAAAGCCATAGGCATTGGTGCTGCACTGCAGAAGGGAACGTCCTAACCGCTGGCCACATGTTGCCCCCTGAGACTTCCTAATGTCACATCCCACTTCTTCATTGCCTCTTTTCTGTGGGCTTATGGTGGTAGTCTTCCCACATCTCAGTTATGTTTCTAACTGTCAGAACAAATTTCTAACAAATTTAACATTTAGGAAAATAAATTTAGTATTTATTGTAGTTTACCCATACATTAAATATTGAGTTGGGAAAAAAACCCCACCCTGTTCTCTGAGATGTTAGACATGTTAAGCATGTTAAGCATCATATACTTACGTTGTGTAATGCTGACCTTGGGAATTGAGGTATTTCTGCATATTTTATTGACTTACAAGCTGAAAATGAGGTATTGGTATGTACATTAAATTTTAGGCAAGACGAAAACATATAATAAAAAAAGCTCAATAACAGTATCTTTCCCTTCATCCAGTTATTATAGTAGAGCAGATATTTTTGTTGGTCGTTTTGTATTTTGATGGTGTTTTTTTTTTATTTAGAATTATCTGTCTGTTCTCTGTGTAGGCAGAGGAATGTGAGATATAAAAGCTGTTGTGATCTGGTGCATCTACAGCTCCAAAATACTAAGTGGATGAGTGGGATTAATAGATCCAATATTGAAATAGTGGGACTTATTTTATTGTAGTTCTAATTTTACATACAAAGGAGATATTATGTAATAATATTTATGTAATGGCATGAGTAACTAGTTCATTATTAAAAAATGTAGAGCCTGAGGTTGTCTGGCAGGTAGCAGGCTTTCTGTGCGTGCATGTGGTTAACTCATTAAGGCTTATTTTCTTTTAAGAAAATGTTTAGGCTATGCCATATCATGAATGTAGCATCATAAAGTAAACAGTGAAGTACTTGAGTTGTCCAGCTAGGAACACCATAGGAAATCCCTGGCTTCCCAAACCATAAACTTTAATATTAGTATGCATAATAGAAGTATTTCTAATTCATCTTGGTTAGAGGAGACACTTCACTACAGTCTGCAAAGGAAGTGTGACTTGGCTATCTTCTATTTATTTCCTTGTTAAACTTTTTTATGGCTTTTTTTTTCCTTTTCTATACCTTTAGTATGTTTGCTAATAAGCTTCAAGAACTTCTTACTATATCTCTGTGTTATTTTTTTATTTTTAAAAAAAGGAGACAAATGTAGGTCTGTCTCTTTTCAGAGGTAGAGGTATTGGACCTAAACGGTCATTGTCAGAAGTAATGTATGTGACTTCAGAGAGAGGGCTGTCCCAACTATTTACTTGAGAGTTGAAATATAAAATGAAGTTAAGTAAAATCACTTACATCTACATCGACGTTTTCTTTGAGGAAAAAGAAGTCATAAAACCAGCTTCTAATATACTGTGTAAGACAATGGTGTATACTTGCCGTTTGGCTTACGGTGTGATGCTTGTGTTCACTTGAATTGGTCTGGGTAAGAATAACCCTTTCTCATTGGGTTTAACGTGTATGTCTTGCCTGTGGGAAGGATGCTCAGTTGCCATGCTGCCTACATGACGGCAAACCGCTATGTCTGTATAGGCTGCTTCACCTCTGGCGTGATTAGCTCTGCACGAATCTTAGTATGTTTAAGGCTGTGTGTCCATGCTGTGCAGCTAATTGGGAGTCAGCTTTAGAACAGACTCCATATTCCACCTGCTGAGTGAAGGGGGATTGACTGGTATGTGGAAGTGGCTTATGCAGGTGTTCAGAAAGTCAAATGTCCAGCAGCACTGTATCTTGTGTTTAGTATCAGCTATGGACATTGGTTCTGGAGGCACCTACCTACTCTTTCTGCCTCTTCTGGAGGTGTTGTGCTCAGTGAGGTATATGGATGACGAGGATTGCTAGCGTTCTTATCTTTGAGGGCTTCTATGTAATCCTGTACTCAGCAACTGATCAGTAGAGGTTTGCTGGCACAATCTATAAATTTAGAGTGGTTTGTGGTATGGGCGTTGGGGAAGGTAAAAAACAGACTTTTCATTAAAAATAATGGAAGGATGAACTTCTAGAATGGACTGTGTTGGCAATAACATTTAGCAACTTCTTTAGGTCTTTTGAAGAAGAAATCTCATTGTATTTGACAAAACTATGCCAGTCATCTCCTGATGTCCTACATCTTTGTGTATCAAGAGCTTGAAAGGCAAGGAATCAAAATTTTGTTTAAGCCCAAAGATCCACCTACTATTTTCTGATGTTCTGTGAAATAAAAAGAGTAGAATTCTGACGACAATAGCAAAAGGTGAAGTGAAGCACTCCTGGAATTTATGTTTGAATGCATCTTAGCTGATTGGGCCATTTAATTCAATATTAGCCATTTGGTGCTTGAAGAAGACTGGCATGTCTGTTGACATAATGATTTGGACAAAAGTATAATTTCAGAAATGCTACAACACTGCCATGAAGATAATACAATGAAAGCAGTGTTAAATTCATGCTTTGTTGTAGAAGGTCGTAGATACTATTTGATACAGTAGTCTTTGTATCTTTAAGCAGCAATATTACGAGACTCCCTTATATTTAAAAACAATAGATTTTAATTCACTAGGTAATGCTCAACTATGAAATGAAATTTCATTATCTTCTCAGGTAGTATTTCTTTTCTGCTAGCTAGCAGTTTTTGTAAATGCTTTTTATAAAAAAAAAAAAAAAAGAAAAAATACCTTTGAGGAATTGCAAGGCCTGTTTATTAGAGTGAAATCATAATGAAAATTGAATTTTATGTTTACATGTGGTCTTTTGTTTAATTGGCAAGTCTTGAATTGTTTTTCTTGCTGCTAAGTTGTGGTATATGGAGGTATGAACATTTTGATTTATTTCCTGCTAGCTTTTGGCCGTTTCAAGCTCCTGCAGTCTTGCCTCAAGATTTCACTGACCACTTCAAAATAAGTATGTGAACGCTCAGTTGGGTGTTTCTGACAGGTGCCTATACAATTACAGGAAGACAGAACCAAACTATAAATCCATCCATAAAGAAATCAGGGTGAGACTAGATGTTATGCTAGGAGAGACATTAACAAACAAGCTGAGGTTGCAAAATTATTACTGAGTGCAAGTAGCTGAGGCCACTAATCATAAACTGCATACAAGGTACCTGTTGGTATATGATAATGAGTATTGTAAAATGGATAATTGAAATATTTTAAAAAATACAAATTCTCATTTGGGTGTGATTTGAGGCCGATATACATGATAGATTTTACAGAAATAGGTACAGATTTTAAAATTGCTTTGGAAGGGTGTTAGGCTGAGAAATGTGTGTTCAGTTGTCAGGAGGGCCTTTGGAGAAGGCAGAATAGGAATTTACCTAAGAAAAAGCAATGTGTAATTTGAGGAATAATATAACTCTGCTGTCCACAACTGCCACTTTATGTAGTTGTCTCTTTTTGAAGGGTTTTGTATTGTACATTATGAAATCACTGATCCAATAATGAATCTTACTTCAGGGCAGCACACAAACTCAGCCAAAAAGGAGGATGTTTTTCAGTTACTCTTGCATGCTTTTGATGCCAAGTTTTTCTGAGGCTAGGTGTAATTTACAGTAGGGGTTTACAGTCAGCAAAATCTGAATGCGTTTCAGGTAGGTGTCTAAGTTTGGTGACTTCACTTTTCCTTGGTTTTCTGAGAGGGGAAAAATTCAGAGGCAAATGCTCCAGCTCAAAGCTGGCTCCCTTCCAGCAGCAGTAGCTCTGGTATGACTCGGTGAGGGGGGCTGCTTATCTTCTTTCTTCTGTTCTTCCCTCCCCTTTGCCCCTTCACTGACCTGGCTAGGCTGTATATCTGATCCCATCCCAGTTTCTTTCTCTCCTCTGTTGCTGCTCACTTGAGAAGGAATGAGCTCAGTACAGGAACTTGCTACTTTCTACACTCAGCTCATGATTAACTTTTTTCTCCCATCATTTTCACTACCACTTCAGACACTGTGTCCCCCGATGATCCTTCCTGGTAGCCTCCTCAGTTCATTATCCCCGTGTTCACAGCTGAGCATCGTTCCAATTGCCTCTACTTCCCATATTCCATTTCTCAGAAGTGGGCTCTTCTCGTTAAGTCTTCCAGGCCCATCTGTGGCTTCATAGTGAGCATATGAGGATGCAAAATAGGATACAGTCATTGTGGTGAGGCTTATGCCTCTGCCTTACCTTGTCACGCCCTCTCCCAAAATATACCAGTGCACAATTCTTGATAGGGAGTTATTCTGTGGACTGCAGCATGGCCTATAAGATTTTCAACATCGTACAGTGTAGCTCCACTGCCAGCATACCGTTTCTGTGTCTTGCACAGAAGCACTTCTCATGCTTCTGAAGAGTTGTTTGAAAAATAGCCTCATGCCCATTTGTTTCTCTTTTCTCCAGAGGTTTATAGCTTCTGTGAGATGTGAACAGGGCTGAAGGAGGAATGAGGAATTTGAGATAACATATTTTTTCTGAGATTGTTTTCAATGTCGATTATGTGATTGGAGATCATTAGCCTGTAACTTACCTGGTCCTTAAAAGGATGTGTTTTCTAGTGTGTTGTGAGGTTGTTGTGGGGGTTTTGTTTGTCTGTTTATTTTTTTAAGAACCTTCACCTTTTTTTGAGACATTTATTACATACTTTGTATAGATTGCCTGCTGAGTTGTTTGAGCAATGAGAGGCTGCCTGGATAAACTGAAATTCTGTTCACTGGCATGAAACTCATTAAGTAGCAAATTTAGTACCCATGTATATATGGCTTGTTTTAATACTGTTTCTTAAATAAACCTTAAAATACTGTGACAAAATCAATGTTCTAACTAGAATCTAGATATGGTTTCATAACCATTCTTCTGTTTGCTGCTGTAGAGTACGTCATGGTCAAATCACTGAATGTATTTGTGTTTTTGTAATTCAATCGAAAAAATACACGTATAACTGGCACTACTACGTGCTTAGAACTCTATCAGCTGCATACTTCAACGTGTTTCACTAAGTAGCCACATCTATATTGGGTCTAATGTATAACTTGGGAATGCTTTTTATGATCAGTGTCCCTGGAAGTAGACTAACAGCTTGTCTATTTCAGCTACAACTTCCAGTTCTGTTACATACTTCTTAAGGGTGCTTTTTGGCTGTGTGTTGAAATATCTTCTTTTTCAGTGTGTAAAATGAACCTCCTCAAAATAACACACTGGCCTGAAAATAGTTGTCTCTCTTATTTTTACCAGAGTAGCACATGTATATCACAACTGAGGTTGGCAGGATTAGACAGTGTGTAAACACTCAGTGAGAAGCAGCTCCTGCTTAGCAATTTTTGCAGTCTGAGTAGACAAGATAAATCTCTGGAAGAAGGAAACAGGTGCGATAACACCATGCTATCTGTTTCTTCTCAGTCTCTTGTTTCAGAGTTCCAGTATTGATCATTTAATACCCTGTTCTGCTAACTGTTGTCATTACCCTGTTTTTGTCCTTTACCCTTGATTGACTTGATTGACCTCTGTGTGCACTGAGCCTCTGAGAAGGATGATGATGGCAATGTAACCATTTGGAAAGAGGCAGCATGAACACTCACACTAGAAGATTTAAGTGGATGTTCAGTCTCACAGGTGACGCAGCTGAAATCTTTCAGAATGATTGGACAGGGTCACTGGAGATTCAGTCTCATGTTAAGGGAGATCTGCTGATCAAAATCTCAGGACAATTAGCAGTCAACTGTTTGATGGTTTGTTCTTTGGGGCTTTTTTGTGGGGGTTGTTTTTGTTTGGGGTTGGTTTTTTTGTGTGTTTTTTTTTTGTTTGTTTGTTTTTAATTAAGCATTCTGTATCTCCAGCTATTGCAAAGCCAGTTTCTGAAAAGCCAGCATCTCATCCTCCTCATCTGTCATCTTTGGACGTTGACAACTGATGAACTTGCTTCTTCCTTTCTATCCGCCATGTCATCTGTACTGTCCCTGTGTGTTACAATTGTGTGTGTTTTTTAAGTTCCTGTGTATGTCTCCTCTATATTACATTTATTCTAGGGGGGGAAATTGCTTTACTGTCTATGGAATTGCTATCTCACATTTCTTGTCAGACATGTTCTTGACGGACAGCAAGGTATACCTGTGTAAAGAAAACAATGGATTTGATTAGGGTCCCATGTCAAATCAATAGCAGAACTGATAGTACAATGAAGAAACTGCTGTCTACAAGCAGTGTTATTTCTGTGCTACTACCCAGCCCAATAATAAATTAATATAAACAATAAAATAATGTTGTTTTATGTATCGACCAAAGCTATAGTTGTGTTAACAATTATAACATTAAGGCCTAGGCTTGATTAACAAGGTCTAGGGGCCAGTTGCAAAGATCTGCCATGAAATCTGTATAGTTAGACTGTAATCGCACTGTTATTCATGATACCTGTTTGTATTCTGGTGAAATCAATATTTTTGAGGAATGAAGTGGAATAATCAAGTATATGAGTTTGCAAACAGGCAGTATTTTTCTGCCTGTGATACAGTTACTTGAAGACTGAGGATAGAGCCTCAAATATATAGGAATCTGAACAAATACCAGAAAAGTTTGTACTAGATACAGGGACTGTCTGAAATGCCATAGGCTTTGCACGGGCTTCATTCATGCATGTTTGTTAAGGTTCTTTTCTTTCAAGAGCTGCTTTTTATTACAGAGGAGTTATAAGGTGTGTGGAAGTTTGTAGGTTTTTTGGCAAGGCATTTAAATAAAACTTCACACTTGCTGGGAGGGGCAGGCCATGTGGCTTATTAGGGAACCATTTGATGTCTGTATGCTCCAGCCTTTCTGCGATCAGCATGCAGACGGCCATTTCAGATAACTTCTTCCCCCACTCATATATATGCAGTCCATCATATTGACTGCATGTTTATGAGTTCATGGTATGTGGCATTGGTGTACTTGTGCATGCATTCTCAGAGTGTGGAGTCGTCCCTGGAGATACTCTAAAAGCTGTCTGGGTGCGGTCCTGGGCAGCTGGCTCTAGATGGCCCTGCTTGAACAGGGGGTTTGGACCAGGTGATCTCCAGAAGTCCCTTCCAATCTCAACCATTCTGTGATTACCGAGATTACTCTGTCAGCAGTGAGTATCCAGGTGCTTTGTACAGCCTGTTTGTGTGTCCAGGTAAACACAGTTGCATCCAAATGGTGTGGAAGGGTTGCCAGGTAGCTAACTGTCTTTAAGTTGATTACCCTGCAGCTGTAAAAGTTACTGGAAGGTTTTGGTGGTGTTAGTGAGAGCTGATTTAGATTGGGAAAGAAGAGAAGAAAGAATATTTACTACAGAGACCATTGCTAGGTTGGGTTTGTCCCTCGGTGACAGGTTCTCTTCCTGAAAATTACAGAGAAAGTAGGAGCAGCCACTGCTTATTTGCATTCAATTTGTGCCTCTGTACTGTTTGCTGACTAAAACAGTGTTTACTACAGCAAGGCTGTATGTCCTATTTTAGGTGCAATATCAACATGCGGTACTCAGTGCGAATATTGAAAGGGCTGTGGAATGTTGCACCTAATCCATAATACTTGGCATTACTCCTCAGGGGAGGTTTACAATACAAGTTTTCTGAGTTTTGTATAATGAGATGTATAATGAGTCTTTCATTTTGTGTTTGAAACTACCTAGGTGGGTTTCTGTATAGCAGAAATCTTATTAAGCGGTGGGAATTGGAAACTGATTCAGCCTTCACTTCTGCAGGTACTGCCTTCAGATCAGTAATAAACAAATTTTTATTGCTGCTACCCCTATTATATTTATTTTCCAGATGAGGAGGTTATTTTCTGGAGTTCCCAATATAGCACCTTTTATATTTCCTTTTTAAAAGTTACCTATTTAACCTAGCTAAAATGTTACAAAAGACTTTCATTGCATTTCATTGCATTCCCCAGTGTATCAATGCATTTCACTTCTTTCATGTTTTTATCCATTGACCATTAAGCAAAGGGTTTCGTGACATTCACATTTATAAGCAGTGAAACCTATTTTACTGTCTGTAGGAAATTAGAAGAGATTCCAGGCAGTTCCTTATGTTGAGGTAAAATGAATATTTTTATAAATACTTGGTATCAAATATTTTAATTTTTGAGCTGTTTGAATTAGCTTTGCAGAACTGAGGGTTAACCATCTTTACTGTTAGGCCTAAATAGTAGCAGTAAAAACAAGCCAGTTCGACTGTGAGTGTTATCTATTTGTCTATTTCCTACAATAGAAGTATGTTTTTACCCTCGGGTTAATGTTGAGGTTGGAAGGGACCTCTTGAGATCATCTAGTTAGGCCAAGCACCCTGCTCAAAGCAGGGTCACCTAGACCAGCTCCAAGAATGGAAACGCCACAGCCTGTCTGGGTAAGTTCCAGTGTTTGACCACCCTTACAGTAAAACAAAACAAACAACAAGGAAAAAAAAACCAAAACCACATAAAAAAAGCCATCTTTAAGTCTCTTCTGTTTCAATTTGTGCCCATTGCCTCTTGTCCATTCACCAGGCACCACTGAGGAGAGCCAGACTCACTTTTCTTTACTGTTTCATATCGGGTATTTATACACAGTGATAAGATCCTCCCCACAACCCTACTCCTTCTCTTCTTGAGGCTACAAAATCCTGGCTCACGTGGTCTTGATCATCTTCATGACCTGGCTCCATGTCTGTGTTGTACTGGGAACGCAGACCTGGACCCAGCACTCCAGATGCATCACACCAGTGCTGAGTAGAGGGGAAGGGTCACACCCCTTGACCTGCCGGTGGTGATCTTCCTAATGCAGCTCAGGACACTGTTAGCCACCTTTGCAGCTGAGGCACATTGCTGGCTCGTGTTCATCCAGGACCCCTGGGTCCTTTTCTGCAAAGCTGCTTTCCAGACAGCCTGCCTCCAGCCCCTAGTCGTGTATGGAGTTATTCCTACCCAGGTGAGGACTTTGCATTTATTCCTCTCTGCCGATTTCTCCAGCCTGTCAAGGTCCCGCTGAATGTCAGCACAACCGTCTGGTGTATAAGGCGCTCCTCCAAGTCTTATCATCTGCAAACTTGCTGAGGGTGCACCTGTTCAATGTCCAGGTCATTAATGAAGATGTTAAACAATGTTGGCCTCAGTATTGACCTCTAGAGTACACCACAGATGACTGTCCTCCATGTTCCATTATTACAAGGCTGCTTCTCTTCACTTAAGTTTCATTTCTCTCCCTGTTGCATAACAGTCAAATCTGTTTTTAGAGCTCTCCAGTGTGTTTTGCTGTTACCTCTTCCTTTTTTAACGTGCCATCCTCTGAGGTACAAGTGTATGCACTTTGTTTCATTTCTGATTACAGCAAGGTTTGTTTTGTAGCATTTGTAAAACTTCTATGTAGATATCTCAGGTAGGGTATGACTATGTAAAAGTAATAAATCCTGGGTCTGCATTTTCTGGTTTTTGATGGTATGTTTTACCTAAATAGAAAACAGGAATGATGTAAAATAACTGAATATAAGCCATCATTTGACTAAAAAGGTTTTCTGTATCAGAAATACAATTTTAAATTGTCCCATCTTTTTCTTACATCGGAAAAGTGGCATATGTTGTGCATAAAGTAATTTAACTTGCCATGGTAATTCAGGTAATTCTTTATTATGGTTTGGGTTTTTTTAGGTACAGTTGTTAAGGAATTTGTGCATTCACATGTACGTTTGTAAACCTGCAGTTCCCATGCAGAGATTAATTTAGTATCTTTACAGTTTATATTTGTGTTTTGAGTCTGAGGCATTAAAAAAAAAACAAAACCCACAAAAAAACCCAAGCAAACCCCCCCACATTTGGATAGTTGGGAAGAACAGAATGAAGTTCTGCTAAGCATTTACAGATTATGCCAGCATGTCAGGTTTTGGTGAGCTTGTGTTCTTATGCCAGTGGTTGGAAATCTAATCAAGGAAATAAATAGTCATTTTTAACCACTGCTATATTAAAGATGAAAGACTTAAGAACAGAAACCAGTTGTTTTAGGCAGTGTGCAGATAATGGTGGATAGTCCTCGCTCCAACAAAGTTATGTTCTGTATAAACGGAGTGTTAAAAGGTGTAGAAAGTGATACGTTATGAAAACAGATGGCATGGCAATATTCTTAGTCATTATTTTGAAGTGGAATTTTGTAGGAGGGATTGCCTGAATGGAAAAACAGGAGGAGGGGAGGATGTGTTGAAAGGAAGGCTGGGAACGGAAAGGAATATGTGGAGCATGTGAGGTGAGCTGGGGGGGGAGGGGGGGGCGGGTCGGAGGAAGGAGAGCGCTGAGAGCCAGGACTGTGGAAAATACTGACGTTTTAGTTGCAACAACAGGGACCAGTTATCTAAGGCAGCTCCCTTTTGGTTTCACTTGCCTTGGCTCATGGGGCTGATTCATCCCCTGGAATTTCTTATCTCCAGACTTGTGGCTGGAAGTAGATGAGGTGTTACTTGAGGTTTATTGGCTCTGTGCAGTGGGAGAAGAGAGAAAGAAAACAAGGTGTCTTGTCGTCCCCCCGTGTCCCGTCCCCCCGAGAACTGTCCAAGAGGTGTATAACATAGTGGAGAACTACAGTATTCGCATGAGCACTGTGCAGTTCGTGGGCACATTTTGTATTGCCTGCTTTCATGAAAATTTGTGTTACTATTTTTAGGTTAAGTGATGTGAAAATGTAAAAAGAAAGTAAATGTAAAATGAAAAAGAAAGTTCTAAATAGCTGGTCTTCATCTCACCAGTGTATCAGCAGAAATAAACTAAAACCAGCCAGACTTCAAGCCTGGCTCTGCAGTGTGATGCATGCACAAGAAAATACATCTTTTACTGACAGAGGAAGATAGGTGGGCCTGCATAACGTAGGTGCATATGTGACAGGTTTAAAAAACAGAACAAAAAACAAACACAGGTCACTTGTTCAACTCATTCTCTCTTCTTTAGTGCAAATGGGATTTCTGTAGCCTGTTCGTATGTTGTGCTTTCCAGTTGCTTCTATAAAAATCTTGTTTTGTGTAAGCTTGATTTGCCCAAAGAAAACTTTAGCAACATCTTATTCTTTCCAAGTTAGTCTTTGGCTTTTTCAGAATGTCATTCTCTTATGGAAACCACTAGCAATACAGTGTGTTAATATTATTAATAAAATAGATTCTGTAGTCATCTGACTTGTAGTAAACCATTTAATTTAACTGTATGTTTGAATTCTGTAGTTTTTAAAGGATGAGTGATTGCATTTTTTACTTGTTGAAGTGTCCTGACCAGGGACTTGTTATTTTGATAGCGGAACATTGATGGTGAGAGGCTGAAGCTTATGCATTTGAAAATAAAGCTGTGGAGATAAAATAGTGATGGAAAAATAGCAGTAGATCAGAGTGGAGTTGGCCAGAGAACTTTAGTAAGAAGTTGGTTTAGGAGAAAATCTGGTGACTAAGATTGCAGTGTAATGCTTTTATTATCTGAAGATACATAATTTGATATACAAGGGTCAGGAGAAGTGCAAGTAATGTTTAAAACTGAGTAGTACAAAACTTTGGCTGTTTTTACAGCTGCTCTGCAGCAGTCATCAGCCGAAACTTAAAGCTTGATCATACAGTTGAATCTCTGCACATGCCTCTAAGATAGATTGATGAGTTTTCAAATCCAGTAGCTTGCATTTTTTTCTTCTATATTTAGTTAATGATTTCAAATGTTTTATGGTGTACAGTATTGAACAGGAGTTTCTTAGTCCAAGAGTTTGCTCTGGTAACAGTCACTTTGCATAAATGTTGCTTTCTGAAGCCATCTGATTTTATTTGGCTTGTGTTTGGACAAATGCACAGTGTGGTTATTTGTTAATGCTTTTACACCAGGAAGTCACTTAGAATTGCAGGAAAGGGGGAAGAGGAGGGGAAAGACTGATGCAATATATTTGCTGAGTTGAGGAGGCTTTTGGGGGGATTTGGGGTTTTTTTGTTTGGTTGGTTTTGTTTGTTTTATGGAGGGTAGACTCAGTCTGCTGTCCTCAAATAGTTGGATTCTTTGTTAGCACAGTGTGATTGAGGTTTCAACTGTTGTAGAGCTGAAAATAACTCACTGTTTCAAAGTATTTTGTGAGCTGCTTATTGATGCTGTAATGAATAACTAAAGAAGGGTAGATGATTTTCTACCAGTTGTGTTCTGAAATATTGCATACACTGAAGCTCTGCAGAAGAATACTGCTGTTTCAATTAATCAAAACAGTAAAATGGGATACTGTTAGTGCTGGAGGTAGTGCATTCATGTGAGGATTGCAGGAAGAGACAAGTATGAAGAGAAATAGAGGAAAAACTAAAACTTGGGGAATTAGAAGTCTGTTTAATCTGCATTCATGAAGGAGTCTCAACTCTTTTACCTCTGAACATTATTAAAATGGTTTCTTAATTTCTTCAAATATGTAGTGATCTACAATAGATACCAGCCATTCCTTACTGTAACTAGACATGATGGAGTTAGATATACTCTGTTATTCTGAATATAATTTTTATATTATATATAAAGGTAAATTGTATATGTAGATGCATATCCAGAACCATAGTCTTTTTGTCAGAATAGAACCTAGTATAGCTGTTACAAGTTTTATGACAGTTTTCAACAAAATTTTGGAAGTTAAAATTCTATATAATTCTAATTTTTCACCTTTTTTTTGTAATTAAGTCATAATTAGAAAATTCTATATCTGTTGTATTGATGTCCTTTATTTTCTTATAGTTTTTAGGACAGGAGAGGAGGAATATGTGGTGGGGAGAGCTATCCACTAAATCTTTGGCTCTGTCAATACCAGACTGATTAGGTATGAGTGCAGTCTCTTGTGATTATACTTTGAAGTGTATGTTTCATTTGTTGGTGTCAGTTTGTTAAGGAAAATTAAAATGCTTAGGAAAATATTGTTTAAAAATCAGTTCAAAGATGAAACTTGTGATTATGGGTGATAGAAGGCATTCCTTTGGTATAGATGACACTAGTAAACTTCTGTAAAAGTGATGCCCCTTCTTTTTTTTTTGGTGTCAGTTTTCTAAGTGTTCTTAAAAATAGACTATTATCACTGGTGCGAGCCAAAATCTCTGTGTTGCTTTGTTGCTTCTTGTGTAGATTTTTCTGTGAAACTTACAGTGCTAGTGAAAAGGATGGCATGATCTGGTTGTCATAGTGGTAACAAACTGGACCTTAATTGTAACTCCACAAATTCTTTCCAGTGTTCCAACTAAGGAATAAACCATGGAATCCTATCTGTGATTACTGTTAGAATGCTAATAAATTATTTTTAAAAGTATGATTTTTCTTTCCTCCTTGTATTCTCTCCATTTTAAAAGAGATGTCAGAACTACATGCAGTTCTATGTAAAGACTTAAAAAAAAAAATCACTTTATCAAGGAAAACAAGATTACATATTCCGAAGTACAGCAGCTGTTTTACAGCATCTGATTACAATGATTGTTTTTTCCAAAGCACTGTGTTTTAAGCAGTCTCTAATTTGAGCGTTTAATGTATTTGGGTTATTAATATGTAATATAAAGGAACTGTATATTCTCTGATATTATTGTTTGCAAGCTAAGATCAGAAATGAAAGGAAAAAATAAGAGGTTTTTGTATGTAAGGAAGCAGTCTTTTTTTCTAACCTGTTGGGTTGGTTTTTTTTCTGGTTTTGATTAGTTTTCAGTTGACCAACAGAATTCATCACCATGATACATTACATATTTTACAACAGAAAAGTGCAACCTATGTTCCAGTAGCTGCCAGCATTTAGAACAAGGAAATCTCCAAGTTGATTTTGGAGGCTAGCCACGTAAAAGGATGTGGCGCCAACTGCACAAAGTGTTGTTTTTCTGGCAAATAGCTTCTGTGTATACTCATCCCTAACTCAGAAGTGAATCTGATCTGAGATAGTTTCTGCTTTTGTAAGTTGGTTGAAATTTACCTGTGAATTCATGAAGCATAGGTCACATCTGTAGCGAAAATTGTTGCTCTTTGACTGTTTTTGTAGTTGCACAGTGAAGTCAAGAGCTCTTTTTCCATTCAGGAACTTCAGTCACATTTTAACATAAGCTCAGTTGCAACTGGATGTCATTGTCTCTCATTGCCATGTTGAACTATTTTGCTTTAAAAAGGCTTCTAAAAATCAACTCTGATGAGGCTTTGTGATATTCCTACATAGGCCCAATCATAGACAAAAGGCGTTACTCCACAGAGGGTTTGTAGTGGTTGGAATTGTTTGGTATTAGAATTTGTTCAAGCAGTTAAGAAATCTGCTTGGGGAGGGGGGAGGCCAAACCAAACAAACCCCAAAAAACCCAAACAAATCAGACATTTTCTAGTGTTAGTAAGGAACGTGATGAAAATGGAGTGATCTTTTCCAAAAGTGAAAAATAAACTGATAGAAAAGGAATTGTGGATGCAATTAAATCTCATAATTTCCATTAAGTGAAAGATGAAAAAAAGTGAGAAATGCAGTAGAAAATTATGATTATAATTAATATTTATTTATAAATGTATTGTGCTTTTTCCAATGGGGAGACAAATATTTGTTCTGTAATTGTCTGTTAACACAGATCTTGATCCCTAGCTATTGAACAGTAGCAGCCACAATAACAGGATTAATGTGTCAAAAATGTCATGTTTAAAGATTTTTGTTAACTTACCATTGTTGTAGGAAATCATGTGTTAGATTTTTTTTTTTAAGACAGTTTCTTAATATTTGAGACATAATTAAAATTTCAAGGGGCAGTTTTTCAGTTGGGTGCAAGGAAGTTTGTCAGTATGTCATCTGGCTAATGTGGTTCCATAACATCAAGACTTGATTTTTTGAAATTATGTAATATTCACAATTCCTATAAAATCAGTGTATTTCTGACTACCTCCAGGAGTTCCACCCTTACAGTAATTTTTTTTAATAGTAGTGTGCTACAAATGTTTTTATTTAGAAACAATAATTGGAGTCCTGTGTTTCTTCCAATGCATAATTGTCAAGGGTAGTTAGTTATTTGTAAGAGAGAATAAGCAGAACCCACAGTCTCATTTTTGATTTGTGTATGGAGTTAAGTTTTTAGTTCTTTATGACTGTAATTTTTAAGGTTTTTGTCTCCCCCACAACTCCCCAGTTCATGTCCAAAACATAACTTTATACATCAAGACCTGAAAACCTGGTAATAGCAAGATAAATCAAGAGTTGCCATATCAAACCACTGCCCTTTTAAGCAATATCTCTGTTGTCTGGTGATTACTTTGTACTTTTACTAATTAGAGTTACTTTAAATTGGATTAAACTCTTGCAAGAGAATAATTCATTCAAGTTGGCCTTGCAAGATCATGTTCAGATTGAAAGCTGAGAATAATGTGCAGAACCTTTGCAAAGACATTTGACTCTTCTTTCTTTTAATTCTACTCCTGCAAAGATATTTTTTGAGTGTTTATCGCATGACTGCATTTCTGTCTGAATGCCATGTATGCAGTTAGCGAATGATTTTGTGCTTTAAAATACTTAAGTAATTCTTAATTTGGTATTATAGATGTGGAAGCAAGACTGAGGGATTGAATGACTTGTACAAGGTCATAAGGGGTTTAAAGTGGGATTCATCCTCCTTTTCTTGCCTTTAGGTGTCTTAATCACAAGACCATCATTTAAGGTCATGATATGCACCACTGTTTCTAAGAATTCCTCACAAAATGTGTGCCTTTATGCCATAATGTTGTGTGCCGATTTGCACAGCTATACTAACGAGCAATAGACTGGAAACAGCCATTGTAGAATATGTATTGAAAAGTCATAAAACAAAAGGTGTTATTAAAAGGTTATATTTTGAGGGGAACTAAAGATGGCTGTGTTCAATTTCATCTTATTTAATTAAAGTTTATGCTTTTTTCATCATGTTAAGAAAGATTTTGAGTATTCTGTAGTGATAACTGATTTCAAAGACTTACAGCAGAGTATTTTGTTTTCTGAAGGTTAAAGTTTTCACTGTGCTGTATCTTCTAATGTTTTTGAACCATATTCAGATACAAGTCTGCATACATGCTAGTGCACTTACACTTTCTGAAAGAATTGTTTGAAGGATAGTCCCTGACATAGTTTGGCTTACACAGTTCCTTTCTTTAAAAAAAAAAAAAAAAAAAAAAAAAAATCCTGTTTAGGGAAACTTGGCAGACAGTCATATTGGAAAATAATAAACATGCCTCTGCCAGAAGTGTTTGAATTTGTTAGAGTCATCTGGTCTGGACTAGTAGCTGCTTAGAGATCTATGAATAGCAACAGTAGGGGCAGCGGAGCAATTTTTCTACAGACATAGGGTTGAAATGATTCTTATTTGGAAGTCTGCCTTTGTCATCAAGAAGTTAGAAACATAGGTTTTTTTCTCTTAAAGTTGTTTTTTTTTTTCTGAATAAATGAATAGTATGTTGTAATAAACAGAATTTAAAATTTGCTGGAAAATTCATTTTAGACTAGGACAGTGCAGAAACACCCTGGTGAAACTGATGAATGATTTTCTGACCAAAGACAGAAAATAAATAGCCATACCTATGTTTTTGGATCTCAAGGTCTTTTGGTGGTTTTGATGGCAATTCTTTTCTGCTTTTCATAGAAATAAAGGAATTATTTGTCTCTTAAAGTGCTAGAGCCCCAGAGGTTTTAATAGTCAGCTTCTCTTTAGTGTTGCACAAGATTTACTATTACTTTCTCCCAATATGAGGTTCTCAGGTTGTTTTCCCAGTCCACAGCCATCATTATGACATAGTGGTCACCTGTGTGAGAAGTTCCTGTTGGTCTGTGCTTTGCTCTGAATGCACTTTTTATTTATTTTACTTTTGATATATTAAAGTTAATTGACTAGGATTTGAAATAATAAGTGTTGATCTTAACTATGCAGAATACTTTTTAAGCACAGATTTTTATTCCTGTTTGTGGTCTATTTCCTCCAGTTCTCAAGTGTTTGAATGTCCCCTGGAAGAGTAAGCATTGAAATACAGTCTGATGGTTAGGGTGTTAGAGTTCAGATTTTGTTTTTTCCATCAATTTCCTGTGAGGCTTTGGAAAATGTTTCTCATATTTATAAAAATACAAAACACAATAGAAGGAAAGTCCTAATTTATAAATTGGCACAGTGCTGCACTGGTAATCTGATCTAAATAATTTGAATTTACATTATCATGTTTTCCTTTTTTGGTCTAATTGCAAATAAAATAGATATCCTTTTCCTTTATCGTCCTGAACTTTGCAGTCAATATTTCCAGGTTCTTTTGTTCCGGATGCCTGAACAAGTTCGAGTGCATCAGTTGTTTCTTAAATTTATTGTTAATAATCTCATCATTATTGTTTAAAGTGTTGAATTAAACCTTTCATTCAAAAGGGCCAGGAGCTGGGACAGCAAAATAGATTTCATTGTCCAGGAAAAAAAAAAGTGATACCGTTAGTACTGGAAATAAAATGCTAATACTTCCAAATCAGAAACACAAGAATGGGAATATTTGTGTTCTGTGGTATTCATGTTCTCAGAGATTTTTCTAGACTCAAACTAGGGACTCTAGTTCAGTAGTACTCTTACTGCTTTACAAAACTGGGTACATCCTGAGAATTTTTTCTTTTTTAAAAACAACAAGTACAGGTGGTGGTAACTTCATACTTCAACAGCCCCAAAACATTTTACTAATTAGTATTCTTTATGGACTGTGAGTTAACTGCAGCAATAACTGTCCAACAGACCTCAGGGACAAAAAAAATGGAGGTGTGATTTGTCAGTGTACTTCTAAACTTGTATAAACTTCATCTGTCTCCCAACACTGGATGATTAGCGTGAAGTTGCTGCATGGCTTCAGGAAGCCGTCCTTTCTTTTCAGCTCTTGAAAATTTAAATAATTGTCTGAGGGAGACTCTAACTGCTCTTTTAGGGTGTGACTTGACTAAGCAATTAGCAGCAGTGCTTGCACAGAAGTGTATCATACCCTTTACATTAACAACCTGCATGTGCTTTCAGATTTGGTCAAGTTTACTGGCTTTAGGGCAAGTTATAGACTGGAATTCAAGCACATTTCTTACTCAAGCATGCTATCGTTATGCAGGTAAAATTATTTGAGGGTCTGTAGTCCTCCAGTCCTCTTGCTGCAGTTGTTCTCAAAGGGCATGTAAGCTGACTCAATATGCTGGTAAAAGCTCTTAGAGGATCTCAGCATGAAAAGTAGAATATACCACCAGAAGTACATGGATGAACAAAAACAGTATTGAAGATGCAGAATCACTGAACAGTGTTTTACAAGGTTAACCTGGGTCTTCAGATTCGGTTGCGAATTTTTGAGTTCTCCATGGGGTGTATAAAAGGCATCTAAACACACATGTGAATAAGGCGAAAGCTATTTTCAAAGAGATGGAGACAATCACTTCTCTGACAATGAAAAGAAAAATATGTTCAGTAGCTTCTAGTCCTCTTTGTTTTCCTTCAGGGCTAACTTCTACTATTCCAGTAGTTGTAGCATGGGAAAACAATGGTTTGGGAAGATTACTGTATGTGTATTCTGCCATCATCTGAAAAAAAGACCTAATGCTTGTTTCTGTAAGCTCTTGAGTAAAAGCCATAAAGCCAATACAGAAAACCAACTAGCATGAAATAAACTGGTTTCAAGTGTTTGCTTTGTAATAGATTCATCAAAGTTATATTCAAAATGTATAAAATTACCTCTTATAGCTAATCTATACTGCTATCCCCAAGTTTTACCTGTTACTGTGCTAAGGAGATTTCATCCTGTTTACTTACAAAGTGTATGGTGTCCTGGGAGTTAAGCAGACTCTATTTTGTTTTGTTTTGTCTCCTCCCTATTTCTCCATCTGTTAGCTAATATTTAGTTCTAAAACTCTCCAATGTGCTTTTTGTTGTTTTGGTTTTTTTCAGTTCTGTACTACCCCTGCTTTTGTATGAAACCTTCTCAGTCCACATGGACCTTTGATTAATGTAGTGAGATGCCTGTATTTTGTTTGGATGTTGTTATTTCAGTTATCAGGTTGTAGTGAGGAGCTTAATGAAGTCCTAGGGGTATCTGAAATGTGGCATGTCCTCCATTCTGTTACTAAAATACGTAGCTTTTAAATAGATTACAGATGAAAAGTGAGGACTGACTTTGATCCAACTAGATGATGATGATTATTATTGTTTTCTCAGTGCATTGGAAGTGCAAGTTCTCTTGCATTTTTTAAGCATTCCTGTTGCTTTTGATGATCCATTCAACTCAAAGACATAATACGGTAAGATTTGAAATATTTGTATTAAACTTGTTTAGCTACTTGAATCTCTTTTCTAAACATGGCAATTAGTAGACATAAATTTTCAAAACCTGAATGAATAAAGTTCTGTTAGTGGAACTTTGTATGCAGGTTTGTATAATATACGCTATTTCTTGCCATCTTCAATTTAAGGAGGATTTTGTGTAAAGCCAAACTTTTTAGAATAATAGCAGCAATCCCAGGGGACATAAAAGAAAGCATTTTGGGAATATAGGTAGACCTCTTATTATTTTTTTTTTATTATTTGTTATCTTAACTTTGTTTACAAATGAGAACCCTTTCTGTAGTTGTAGATGCAAAGAAGCATTCAACACTGCAACCAAGTCCATCCAGTAAGATGCTGTCTGCTTGAGCTGTCAGGGAGCTTGAAACAATAGCTCTGAGATGTGAACTAACTATGTGAATTTGAGTGCCAATAGTGACGTTCTAAAATATCAGAGTACTTTACTGTTTCACTATTCATTGAGCTCTAGAAAGCAGTACCATATTTATATGCATCTTATTTGCATTCTGAAAAATGTAGAGCCCATACAGGCTGGTAGAGTCAATAAAATGAGTAAAAGAAAGTACATACGTGGATATTAAACTAAACAGCAGCAAACTCTCAGATTTGAAATCGCATTTCAGAAATAAGTATTGTAGAACTTTAGACTTATAAGTTCTTGTCAATTCAGGATGCTTCAGTCATAGGGCATACACATGTTAATTGGTGAAGTTTAATGATATTTATTTCCTTGAAGAAAAACAACCTTCACTGCTTTCTCTTTTGTTTCTCTTTGTTGTTGGGCTTAAGGTTAACTGTGATTGGATGGCTGAAACATTTGTCAAAATACATTTGTGTAGAAACTGGAGTCAAATAAAAAAAAAAAAAAACAACTGAAATACTAGATGAGGTCATAGGCAACCTGTATTAGGTGACCTTGCTTTGAGCGGGAAGGTTGGACTGCAGAGGTTCCTTCCAACTTCAACTGTTCTGTCGATCTGTTATGTGACAGAAGAATTGCATTTAATGTACCTCTATTAAAATAGGTTTATCCAACTAGTTTGTATTTCGCATTATTGTGCTCCTTGTTTTGTTGAAATACTTTAACTCATTATGTTGTCTTCAATTAACAGAAAGAATACCTAAATCATTTCTACCTAGTATTTATTTATGGAATTGAACCTAAAAACAGGTTTTCAGCTCTTCTGTTTTGAATGAATATCATTGATCTGTTTGACAAAACTGAAGATACTTGCTCTGCACCTGCTTGAGAGGGACAGTCTCTGTCAAAAGCTGGATTTAGAAAAGCTCTTAATTCTTACTCTTACTTTTTACTCGCCACTTACTTTTACATTTCCGTGGTTTGATTTTTTAAAAAAATGTTTGTGTTGGACATAGTTTCCTTAAATTTTAAAAGCATTTAATTGACATTATGTTAGTGGCTTACAGGAGACAAACCTCAGTATAAATTGTTACACTTTCAAACTTAATCCTTAAAAGGAAGGGGTTTGTTTGGGTACTGCCCACCACTTATTTCGGTCATTTAAGACTCAGGGCTGGGTTGATTATATTTTAGTTTACTTGCATTAATCAATCTTTTCAGAAATGTCATTAATGAATAGCACTGACATATAATTTGTAAATCCCATAAAATATAAGGGTGACAGTTAACTATTTGGATAAAGGACCACTATTTTAACCAGGTGAAATTAAGGGAGAAATTAGTACAGCTAACAGAGATACACTGTAGTTGTTCGTGTTGATGTACTGCAGCTGTTGCTCTCAAACATTACAGACTTCTAAGAACTATCTGAGTTTGAAGAGAGATATACTATTAAGTCAGCAAGTGATTAAATCTTCAATCATGAAACAAAAGCAAACAGCCAACACTTAGTAAAATTTGCATAGTTCAAATTAAGTTACATTTGATTGTTGGCATTTAACAGCTCGCTTAGCATGCAGAGTATCCCTTCAGCAGATTTACATTTGTCAGTTTTGGTGATTGCAGTGACTACTGAAGAATTTTTAATTAGGAATACTTCAACACACATGAAAAGAAAAGGGGGAAAAAAAACCCTAAAAATCAGAGTTTGACAGTGTTCTCTTAGTCCTGCAAGTAAAATTTTAGAATGCAAACATTTCAACTGGAGTGCTCCTTACATGAACGAACACACCCACACGCTTGTAACTACCATATAGATAGATAAGATTTACACAGTTAGCAATGTTATGAGGGGTTTTTTAATATACAATGTATCTTGCATGCAATTTGGCTGGTTTTGAGCTCTCTGATAAAAATATTAATTCTTGCATGCTTTTGCACATGTGTTTTTGGTAGTGTTATTAATGCATTTTTATGGTTTTATTCTTCTACTGTTTGTTTTGTTGCAGCTTTATTGTTCTTTAGCCGTGTGCTATGAAGTAAAAGCATACTGGCTCTTTCTGGCCTGGTGAACAACAATACTCATTCTAACTGCAATAAAGCTAATAAGAGTAATTTATCGAGAGTAGAGGACACAGAAGAGCTGCTTGGTGATTTTTCTAAATTTTTTTTTTTTTAATACTGCAATGTACCTAACTCAAGGTAGAAGTTTTCAGATAACTCGGAGCATGTCACCTGATACTATATGCTTTCATTTGTTTTTAATTATAATATGTGGTTGCAAAGTGAGAGCTGGAGTTTCATTTTTAGAAAAGTTTAATAACTCCGGGGTTTCCATCCCTTTAAGGAGCATAAATATTTCACATGAGAAGCTACTGGTTATAATATTTGTAATAAACTACTGCAAGTTTACTCTGTAATTAGTTGGTATCAATAATGTGTAACGTTAATAGAATTCAAGGAAGGCAAAGAATTGCAGAAAGTTAAATAACGCAACAGTCATACATAGTTATGTAAATCACTCGACAGAGTTTGGGTATTCAAACAAAGTGGGATGTTGTATGTAAGAACAAAGAATGTAAGCAGTATCTATGGTATAGAAAACAGTGTATGTGAAAAGAATTTCGGGTCATTGCAGGCAAGGAGCTGAATGAGTATCAGTGTGATGCTGAAAGAGCTAATGTCATTTTTGGTTAGATTAATAACAGGAGAATGCTGAGGAGGTTGAAGGTAGCATTTATGAAACAGATGTGAGGAGCAGTGTGTCCGACTCCTGCGCCAATGTATTTTAAATTATGTTGAAAAAATATAGAAGGCTCAGAAGAGAGCTCAAACGTGTTTTTTCCTCCTCTAGAGGATATTAAGGTATATTTTTGTTAGATTGTATCAGGAGCTTGTGAAGAAGTGATGAGAAGTTCTAGTCCAGTGAAGAAAACCACGGAAAGAATGAATACTTGAAATTTAAGCTAGTCAAATTCGAACAGCTCAAACAAATATTTACAAAGAAGAGTTTTAGAGGGGAGTTTAAGGGATTTTTAACTGCCTGCTGAAGTAAAGTGGTAGCCTCCTCTTCTCCTAAAGCTAGACATGAATCTTTCTAGAATGACTGGTTTTGTCATGCGAGCTACTGGACCACCGGGTTAACTTCTAGGTCTGCAATAGCCTGGAAGGCAGATAGATTGATGAAGTCTTTCCCCATAACTCAAAAGAAAAGTGTATTAAATATCAGTACACTACATCAATAGGATTCAGTGCTATATCAGTGCAGGGTTGAAGCTGGGTAGGAAGCACTGCTTGTAGTTCAGTCTCAGCAGCATAGACTACTAACCATAGGCCTGTGAAGTAGAAAGATTTGAGGTCCAGTTCCCCATTAGGCTTCTTGTGTTATCTCAGAGCTTACTGGCTTGTGCTGATCTGAGCTGCATGTAAACAGCTGACCCCAAGTACTGGGGATTTGGATAAAAATCTGTGTGTAGGATTGTGCTTTCAGTGTCTTAGAGCTCATGAGAGAGCTCCCTGTCTTTGCAACACCACTCTAATGACATTAGCCTGTAGTAAGAGCTATGCAAACTATCATGGCAGGGGCAGCTGGTACGTTGTAAATTTATGTGCTAGTTCAACCTGCTGTAACTTGTGCATGTGCTCACGCTTCCAGGGATGACAGGCAAAACATCATGCCTGTACTTTGAAAGCATTTGAGCAATCAGCTGTAGTGTCTTCACCTGGTGTCACTGTCACCATGGGCACTGTCACAGTGGAATCAGAATTTGAAGCTAAATGTCACTTTTCTATGAAATGTGTCCTTGGGTAGTCAGGGTTTCTCTCTGCTATTACCTTACTATGGAGGAGGGAGGGTAGTGTCATAGAGCAGGGCAGCCTGTATTGTCTTCCAGAGCAGCTCTTAAATGCACAATTTGGGTAAGCTTTAGCTTGATACCCAGTTTTTGAGATTGGCTTGTCTTTAGAAATGCATCTGATTAATAATTCAGCATGTGCAGGATTGGATTCTTCTGACTGCTTGTGACCTAAGAGAAGATGCCAGTGCTGTGAGTGCTTTCGCACCGTGTAGCTCGGGGCATAAAGGGCAAGTGGTGTCAACCTGCTGTCTGTTCTTTCTGATTATAAGAGAGAATCCTATGATGAATGCATACCTTACTCGTAGTAACCAATTCAGTTCTTAGCTTATAAGATAGATGTGGTGTGGATAGAATTTTCTTGCCTCTTGATTCTTTCTCCCTTTTAGGTAAGATAAGCAGTGTTTATATATAGTACCATTTTGGCCAGGTGCAAAGCCAGAAATGTTTGGGTTGAATCATTTGGCTTCATTATGTATCCATTGTTGCTAAATATTTCTGATGCTTATTGCATTTTGGCTGATGCTGTTTCTTTTGTGTGAGGAAACTCTTCTCCAAAAAGATGTAAAAGACACGAGATACCCTTTCAGGCAGTGTTTGATCTGGTTAGATCTACAGAAAGATCAGGCAAGTGTGCCAGCCTAATAAAGCCAGTATTTTAGTAGAGAGAAATGCAGTTTGGCATACCCTGTTTATTTTTATTCAACCCCCTTTTTATTATATAAAAAAGTAACATTGTAAAAGCAGCTTCAGGAGACCACAACATCAGGCCATACCTGGTTTGATTCTGTACTGTGTAAAATAGAAATAGAAAGCCTGTGCTGTTCTTTTCTAAAGCAAGTGTGTATGTGTTCCTGTTGAACACTTCAGCATCAAGTGTACTAATGCAAAATAGAGAATACCAATATTCTTTGAAGTAGTTATCTTTATTTCTAGACAGATGTATTTATTTATGGCAACACAAGTATTTCACTGGTATTGCACTGATTCATGGCACTGAGACACCTGTCTGGCTCTATCATTGCCCTTGCCTCTTTCTGAGAGTGAGAGAGGTCATTGCAAAATGCCCCTCAGTATTGTCTCGGAAACATGTTTCCAAATAGTCAGGCCCATCTACTGAAAGAAGCTCACCCATTGCCGTCAGAGATTTCTTAGTCATATTTTACACAACCTGTGTTGATGAAATATAAGTCAGAATAAATCATGGGAGAAATCTCAAGTGGAATGGAGATATAATTGTGGTCATACAATAAGCAGCTGACATTGTCATGTTTACTCCAATACCCGCACCAATCACAGGAGGCCTGAGCTTCTTCTAGACAACTGGCTTCATTTGTTGTCTCAAAAGTTAGATGTCCTTCATTGAGTACTCGCTGAATCCAGTATTATTCATTTATGTCCTTCACGGAGTATGCACTCCAGCTTGAATGAGTATTGTTCCTGGTTGAAACCCAATTCTTAAAGGGGAGAAACTAATGAAGGAAGAAATTATTTGCCAGAAGATCACTGAAGATCACAATTTGCCTATTGTTCCCTTTCTGTCAGCTGTCTTCATCTGTCAATTTGAGGGTTCAGGCGACGCACAGAAACTCCTAAGCTACAAAGTTATGCCAGGTCTTCCTTTTTGAGGGACAAAAAGAGAGGTCTAAAAAATGGTCTTAGTTGAGAGGACTTTATACTCTAGTGGCAAACTATCAAGCACTCTTCACTGTATTCCTCATAAAGCTTCAAGCTTCGTAACACAGGGTCGTTATGATTTGCTTGGCAATGTAAGTTGTATTTGATGTTTCTGATTAAACATTGCTGGGGCTTTGATTCTTTAAAGAGAATGTGCTCTTAAGAAGACTTTAAGGAGGCAATGACCATTGACCATTCCTGTGCTTAGGGAAGGCAGTGAAACTTTAATTTAAAATTTCACGACTATCACAAAGAAGTGATTCTCTTTGTGCTTATGAAAACATCATTTTGGAGGGTCTTTTTTCCCCTCAACTTCAAAGTGAAATGATAGTGTGACAAAAAGTGATGCTCAGTTTCTGTTTCGTGTTATATATTGGTGTAAAGTTTTAGCTTGGATAGTAATAGAAAGAAACCTGATTTAGTATCATCTGGTAAATACAACACGGAGGTGAAAAGTAAGGCAACTTTAGAACATGGTGGAAAGTATTGGAAGTTTGTTAGAAAATGCATCTGGTGGTGATAACCTGAAGTTTCACTCAGCTCTTCCAAATCTTTATGCATGTAGCATGCCTGTGAAATGTAGTTCCAAATTTACACGGAGGGGAATCACTTTTCCATTTTCTATTGCTGTTCTGCTTTCTGGCTATTTCTAGATGTAGCTGATTGTGCCTCTGAAACACTGGAGAGGTGTTGTCTGTACAACCACTTTCTTAAAGTTGGGTGAATGACCTGTTGAAGGGGTTCATCTGCCCCTACTCCTCTTTGACTTAGAAGCAGCACAATGCTTAACTCATTAGACTGGATGAACCTCATACTTAAAAGCAAAGGTAGGCCTCTGGACCAAGAAAAAAGATCCATCTGACTGATAGTGGGTATGTAAAATATGTAATTTGGTAGATATGATGCTGCTGTTCCTATTATTTTTATGGTTCTTTCTCAACACTTATCTTTTTCCTTTTTCTTTGTAGGTCAGACTTCAGTGGTAGGAGTCCTTGAGCTTGTTTCACTGTTAGGTTCATGCAAACAGTACAATTCTGTTGGCAATTAAACACATGAATATAAATGTACTCTTTTTTTTCCCGGGGCAACAGTACAAACATCTTTATGGAATGAACAGTAGCACAAAGTATGTGATACAAGCTTTGGATTCAAGTACGCGTAGTGAAATGAACCAAGATAGGAAATTGCAAATAAAGAGCTTCACAGGTTTAGACAGGATGTGTGGGCCCTAAAAGTGCAGGCAGGTAACTAGACCATTCATGTCATTTATACATGGTGTGATAACTAGACCAAGAGTAATTTTATCAGTATATTGTCTTTTGTCTACTTATATTTGCAATGATTTTGCTTTTGCTGAAATAATTGACTTGGGACTAGGAAAGTTTTAAAAATTACTTTGACTGTATTAGCTCCATTTGAAGTTAGACAATCCTTTATTAGATGTGTTTCTGTTAGAAAAAGGAAAGTTATTTATGCATGTTTATCATGTACACTGGGGGCTTGTCTGCATGATTTCTCTTTATAAGCAATGAGCTGCAAATTAGACTGAAGCTTTTTTTTTTTTAAACTAGAATAAAGAGACTATAAAATAGCATGTTTTGTAATACACATCCCTAGAGCTATATGTCTTCCAGTTGAGTGCAGATGTTAATTATTAGTTGGTTAACCTCAAATTTCTCTGGAGCAAAAATGTAAGCCTGGTCACATGGCAGGCCACAATGTTGATTTCTATCAACACTACTTCTTGAAAGTTTTCTTAACAATAGTCTTACTTTTTCCTGAATGTTTAAGTAAATTGGCATTCTTTTGCATGCCTAGCTACAGATTGTGGTGGGTGTGTCTTTAATCCTCTATTGGGGGTATTACAATTAGATTGCTTTTGTTCCTTTTTTTTTTAAAGTGATTTGATAAATCATAATTCTGACACAGTAACTAAAAAATGTGCTGTACAATTCCTGAGGAAGCCTAGCTTTATTTCTGTGGTATGTTTGAATCTCCAATGCTGAGCTAATCTCTTGTGCTATGATTTCTTTGAGAATTCGTGCATGTTTGTTTTCATTGTATAGATCTTTATTTATAAATGACATTCCCAAAACTGGCATTGATTCACTTGGAGGCGGAGAAGAATTCTTGCTGTATCATGCTTTTGTGATGTTTGTGTTCTCTTTAATTCTTTTAATCGGGTTGGGAGTCACAGCTGTTTTCTGACCTGTAGGTGTTCAGAAAATCTGTCTTACAGCTTGAAACTTACAGGTTTTGTTCATTTCTGGTGTTTTGTGATCCCATAGCCTTAAAGCATGAACACATGATTCCACATTGGTTAATTATTTTGTCACAAAGTATATAAAACTTTACTGGTACATTTCTTGATTATAAACCAACCCCCTTTAAAAAAAAAAAAAAAGGCAGAAATGTGAGTATGCCCATTCAATAGCCACTGTCCAAACTCTGATCCAGTTATTTTAACATTGATATAATTGCTCTGCTTCTAGAAACACTTAATTTGCTTTACACTTAGTTCTTTTTCTCCACATGAAACTCAAGTTATCGTGTGTAGTTTATAAGTGATAAGAATAATAGGATTTGTGTCTTGAAAACGGAGAACAAATCCCTTTCTGTTTTATTAGTCTTTGGAAGTTACTTGCTTTGTCAATCTAGTTTGCCAAAACTTGTAAAATACTGACTGGTCAGCTTGCTTTAAAAGTAAGAAACATTTGGAGATTGTTATTGTTTTTAAAACCACTTATAATAGTTAGAGTTTTCTGTAAATAGCTAATGAAAGGCTGACCTTGAAAAAGACTGTTTGCTCACATATTTTATAGCAGCTAGTTAACTGACATTTGAGTATTTCCTTGTATTTGCAGAAAATACTGCTTTTTATCTCTAGTAAAAATGTGGAGGCGTCACAACATAAAAGCTATATGGTATACATACTGTCTAACTGTTCCTTCCCACTTTTAAGAACGTGGCAGTACGGGGTTGTTTTCCTTTGCTTTTAAAGCAGCTAACATTTAGCTTATAGTTTTGAGTGCTGCTTACGTTATCTGTTAGCTGACATGGATACTGTATGAAGCAAGAACTGTGCATGACTCCCTTGTACAGCTTTGCCTCTGTGTGTGCTGGCACAATAACTTGCAGAGTTATGGTGAATTTGGAGGAACTGATGTATCTTGAAAGGGTAATCTTTTTTGCAGGATGAATTTTTAGCCAGATCAGTGTTCCAGCTCAGTTCCTAGTGCAGATGTCCTAAGTCTTGTACAGTCTCAAAAGAGAAATGGAGAACCTAGGCAGCTTAGTTTTCATCTGATTTTATCTCTGCTGTACAGCTGAATTGCTTTTTCTGAAGAATGATCTTTCTGTGTTGTGTCTTCTCTCTGTATAAACACTTGGAGGATACTTTTGTATTGAAATGCTTGGAGCGCAAATTTAGTTTGGGCATTGTTCTTTTTTTCTTTCCTTATGCTGTATTTTGCTTTTTTTCCTTTCCCTTACATTTCTTAGACAAATAAAAGGACAGAAATTAAAATCTGAGGAGCACATATCGCAGTTTTGTATAGCTGTGTGTTATTATTTAGGTTGCCCAGAGAGGTTGTAGAGGCACCATCCCTGGAAACATTCCAGGTCATGTTGGAAGGGGTTCTAAGCCACCTGATCTAGTTGAAGACATCCCTGCTTATTGCAGGGGGTTTGGACTAGATGACCTTTAAAGGTTCCTTCAAACCCAAACTATTCTATGATTTAACTTCTTCCTAAGTGTTGTTAATGTTAAAAGTGGATGGGGGAAAGCAGGTAGTATCTCAAACATTGAGGTGTTTTTCATTCAATTCACTGTAATCTGAAAACTCAAAGATCTAAATGGACAGTATGCTATATACTAGGTTCAAATGGTGTTTTAATAAATATCTTTTTTTAAAAAATTACCTTAAAGTGTAATAACATAAAACACGCTTATTTCAGCAATAAGTCATGGGTCATATTTAAATAACTTTGACATTTTAACTTGGAAAAAACAACCAGTAAGCAAGAACTTTACCTCTAACTCATATGAATCTATATACGTTTATAACATAGCTTCTGATATGCTGGTATGAGCAGTAAATCTCTAGCAATTCAGCTGTAGTGTTTGCAATCAGCTGTATTCAGTGTTTCACCTTTTGGTACGTTTGCTGAAGTTGATGTGTGCAGATGCTGAACGTGCAGTACTGTCATAAAACTGTTTTTAGATGAAAGTTCATAAGGAATCTAGGACATTATTCATTCCAGCCACAAGGTGACTCATGCTGGTATGCTGCTTTTATAGGGCTGGAATTGTATGAGAAAGTGTAGCTTCACAATAAAGAGCGGCATACAGAAATAGCTGAACCGAATGCGGTTTGTAATGTAACAGGTTCCCTCTTTTTGACCTGGCCTGATCTTGACTGAGAAGATGAAATAGTGTTAGATGTCAGTTGTGCTGAAGTTGAACTTAATGTTGGTCAATTTGTGATTGGTAGACAGTTGTTCTCGGAAGTGATATGTAAAAGCTGATGTCATTCTTACACTAGCAAAGCATATGTGTCATGGTTGCTTAGTTCTGTATGTTCTGATAATATATTGCTGCTTCCTATAGGAATTTTATGACTTATGAGCAGCCTTGAACTTCAGTAAATTGATGCTTCCAGCTTGAACACATCTAGCTTTTGCCTGTCTCAAACTCTTCCATTTTTCAATGTCTTATTGTTAATTGGCTTGCTTCTTTATACTGTTTATCAAAATGTAGTAAATCGTCAGAGGCGTAACCTGAAATATCAGCTACACCTAGGCAACAAAGGAGAAATACAGGCTCACAGACCCTTGGAAATACCAACAGAAATTTTGACAATAAAGACTTTTGTTCCTTCTGTTTTCTGAGGGAAGGAGCAAATTACTTTAGTTCTTGACCTAGCTCAGCAAAGTCTGTCAAGTGGCATCTACTGGCCAATTCAAGTTGTTTTTCATCTGCATAGAATCATAGAATGGTTTGGGTTGGAAGGGACCTTTAAAGGTCATCTAGTCCAACCCCCCCTTCAATGAACAGGGACATCTTCAGCCTTCAAAGTTGCCAAATTTTAACTAGTTCCCCTCCCATCTCATCTTTTCCTCATCTTCTGTAGGAGTTCTGCAGTCCCTGTTTATCAGTGTTGTGTATAAATCCTTTGTTAAAAGAACACCAGGGTTGCAGTCACTAAAAGGTATGAAGGTATGCCAGAAATCTCTTCCCCTGTGTGAAAGCATTAGGATGATTTTCAAGGTGATCAAATGTTATTTTTTCACATTTTCTCTAGCAATTAGCACATGGTGCGTAGTGACTTTTCATCCAATTACTCAGCTGGTAGGCATAATCTTATTTATCAACCACAGTCAAAAACTTAACCCAAATAAAACATTCAATTTGAGAGGGTTTTTTTCCTGTAATATTGGTGCATTTATAACTTTTTGTGAAGTTATCTGCAAGTCAGAGCTGAGGTAATGATATTATCTTGTACTTGAAGAACTGAGATTCCAAATTGAAGATAATTGGATTTTAAATTTTTTGAACTTTTGTTTTTAGGGTTTAATTTTTTATAACATTACAGTGCTTAATGATTTAATTAAGCATAGAAATACCTAGCAGTTTTCTAAATCATTTTTAGCTGTGTCAGTGTAAAAAAGGCTCCCTCTGCCTTTTTTACATATGACTTACTCAGCATCACAATAAAAATTCCAAGAGAAAGGCGGGAATGGCATCTGTTTTCTCAAATGATATTCATCTGCCTTGATGATTAATCTTTCTGTATGTGTTGATGCCTGCTTTATTGGCATAAAATTCTAGCTACTGTGACAAATGAGATATACATTATGCAAGTAACTTGTTCAGCATGTAGTTCTGACTTACTTGCAGATTTCAGGTCTTTCCTGTGTATCAGGTGAAGCTAAGGTTCTGTGAAAGAATCACTGTCAGTTGCACAATTAAACTTTTATTTAATACATATACCTGCGGAGCCAAAGGCTTAACTAGTAGCACTTAGTTCTAGCCCCTATGAAGTTTTCTTTCAATAGATTGGCTGTTTGAGTTGCAAGTTGAATTCAGGTTATCAGCAGTTATCATCTGCCAGACTGCTCCGTCTATTTTTCTTGTCATTCTCAGACTCCTGCTTCCTGTTTTCTCCCCATGTTTCTGTATCTCTTCATTTATCTTTTCACTCCCCCTCTCCATGCGTGGTTTGTTTCTTCAGGGTTTTCTTTTTCTCCCCCCCCCCCCCCATTTTTCTTTCTGTGCTTCCTGCTTACCAGCAGTAGGGCTTACTCAGAACCCGGAGAGGGGGATTCTTTGTATTTGATTGCAGTTGTTCTGCTCTTGCTCCACACTATTAATGTTCTTAGACAAAGCCACAGAAGAAATCCCCATTATTGCTCAGAATTTATTTTTATTTTTAAAGGAAAACTTGTAGTGTGTAGTATATCACTTAGTCACAATGTATTAACTTGTCTTTTCTTCTTGTTGGTCCTACAGTTATTCAGGCTTTTTCCTGTTATTTTTTTCTCTGAACAAAGTGGTATATTAAAGAAAAATTCAGTGTCTGAACAGTTGCCATATATAGCACTGCTTAAAAGTACCATGATCATCCCCATAGTTGTTATTGTAAGTCTGTGGATACACAGTCCATTAAATTGTCAATGATAACGGTGATAAGAATCTTGCAGTAGGTGTAGGATGCATCTGTGCTATTAAGATTCGAGGACAATATCTAGTGAGCTGCCTGAATAGTGAGTTCATTCCACAGTGACCTTTCAAGAACGTGAACAATGCTGATTATACCCAAAGTATACTCGTATCTTCTCAGCCTCTCTGATTTCAGTCTGCTGTAGGCCATTCAAAACACAGGATGAATGGACCTTCTAAGGCATAGTATCCTGGCTCTTAAAGAATAGGAAATCTCTTAAAGCATTAACAGAAAACTATGTTTTAGAAAAAGCTGTGGACCGGTAGTGAAAAACAAACACAATTTTTGACAACGCATCAACATTGGAAGGAGTTTGTCACATTTCAGTCACTTTTGATAACGTTCTAGTCTTGATCTTAAACTTTTAAGGTCAAATGTGAGTAGTACATTTTTGGGAAGGCTGGTTAAAAGTGTTAAAATATGCTGCTTATATAGATCACTGTTGTCATTGGTTTGGGAAAAGGGATAAGTGAAGGTAGAGAGGATTCAAATCTGAACAGTGCAAGGGAACTAGTATTAAGTACTCCCTCTAAGCATTTGTTGAATTAGCTTAAAATGTGAAGCTAGATTGCTAGTTGGTTTTTCTCCCCTTGTTCTTCTTAATTATATGTGAGGGAGACCTTTTGTTTTCAGTGCAGGAAGGTAGTTAATAATTAGACTTGGGCTGTGCATGGAATTTCAACAATTTAAAATTTAATAGCCAGTGAGATGACCCTGTAAAATAAGAATATCTGGACTGGGTGATACTGGAACTGCATCAGCAACAGATACTTCTGAGTAACACTTCAAAACGTTTCTTAAAGAATGCAGACATTGCTATAAATACCTTGTCTTGGCAAGTGAAACATCCAATCTACGCAGTCTTTACAGCCGCTCTGAAGGTTATTGAGTAAATACAAGACAACCACATAAAGTGGTCTGTACAAGACAAGCAGTCTTTGGATACATGCTTTCTGTAAAGTACTCAAATGTTTAAATTTTTTTGCTGTAATACTGAGACAGAAAAAGAACTTCTTGTTCTAATTATGTGAAGAACTAGAACAGTGTGTATGTTATCAATTAATGACTGTAACAAGCCTGAGATAAGTGTGCTACAAAGACTGGGCATTCTTTGCAGAATGAAAGGCTAAAGCAGGCAAAAAGCCTTGAAACCCTTCCAGTGCTGCCAAGAGGCAGCAGACTTTACAGAAGATGAAAAGAGGGGGGAGACTGATGCCTAATTCAAGATGAGAAAGTGAAGTAGCATGTCACAAAAGAAACTGAAATACGAATTAAGACACTTAATAGTATTGCAAAATGTGCAGAATAAAATAGTAACACCAGCTGTAATACTGAAAGAGCATTCATTTACATATTTTGTAATACATAAAAGAACAGAAGACGGCATAAAAAGATCACATTTGAAGAGTGACAGATGCTGTGCCTGTATTTAGCATCTATTGACTTCAGTGGATGCTACGGTCTTTGTTTACCTGGAGTGGGGGGAAAAAACCCTGCTTGTTAGTAACCACAGCTGAGGGCGTGGCAGAGATCTGAGGACTATATTCACAATAGAAGACAAAAAGCTAAAATATAGATTCTTTTGAAATACCATGGATAAATCCGTGGGAAATAAGTCTAAAAAGAGCTAGTTTCACTTACTTTTGGCTTCAAGGACTTTTTTTCTTGTGCAAGACTCTTACCCTCCCGTATCTTTGACAAGTAAGCCAGCTATCTAATATTTTCGCAAGCAAAATAAAAATAGAGAAATAACATTACTGTAGCATGATTTCCCTATACCATGCTATTGTAGTGTAAAGAACATCTTTCATCAGAATTACAAAAAAAAACCAAAACCCAGACCTGAAAAATACTATAATCTGAATTTAATTTGCCCAGAGAGGTTGTTGAGGCCCCATCCCTGGAGGTGTTCAAGGCCAGGCTGGACGTGGCCTTGGGCAACCTGGTCTAGTGGGAGGTGTCCCTGCCTATGGCAGGGGGGTTGGAAATAGATGATCTTTAAGGTCCTTTCCAACTCAAACCATTCTGTGATTCTGTGGTAATATGACTGATTTATGGAATATTTGTGGTGAAATATGTTAACGTTGCATTGAAAGGTTTTATTACTTTGGGGATTGGGGCTGTATGTTGTTTTTTAAGTTAATATGGGTAGGCTGAAGCTTCTACTCTGAGTAAAGGTTTAAAGCAGGGATGTGCAGCCGTAACACCCTCTGAAATCTTCTGGTGAAGTTACAGGTCACAAGGTAGCAGGTGTAAGTCTACTAATACGAAGACTTGCTTTACTTTGTTATCTTTTCCAGGCCTTCTGAAATAGTTTGTAGGCTGTAGAGGCTGACACCCAGGGGATCATTTCTGTTAACTAGTGTGTGCTGGGTTAGAGTTGGCTAACAGCCAAATTCCCACTGGGCTGCTTGCTTGCCCCAACCCCCTCCTCACTCTGGTAGGGCAGAGGGATAAAATAGGAAACAGAAACAGTAAAGGAATAGGTTGAGATAATGACAGGGCAATTGCTTACCAATTACCATTTTGGGCAAAACAGACTCTACTTGGGGAAAATTAACTAATTTATTGCCAATTGAGATTGATTCAGGTAGACAGAAACAAACTCAAACATTAACACAGCACACCTTTCCTCCCTCCTCTCCCAGGCTCAGCTTCATTCCTTCACTCCAGACTCCCCAAACCACACACCCCACCCCTGCCCTGCAAGCTCACATGGAGGATGGCAGGGGGGTTGCAGTCGGTACATAGTGGTATCTCTCTGCCGCTTGTTCCTCCTCACATCTTTTCTCTACTCTGGTGTGGGTTCTCCATGGGCTGCAGGGGATATCTGCTCTGCCATAGGGCTGTTCCTCCTCCTCTTTTCTCTGACTTTGGTGTTCCCTTTCTAAAGCATGTTTTCCCAGAGGTGCTCCCAGCTTGGCTGAGGGGCTCAGCTGTGCTCTGCGGTGCGTCTGTTGGAGCTGGCTGTGTCCTGCATGGGGCAGCCCCAGCCTCTTCTTACAGCAGCCACCCCTGCAGACCTCCACCGCTAACAGTTTGCCACATAAACCCTGAACACAGTAAGGTAATAAGAACAGTTTATTTCCTGTCGTGAAGTTTTGCTCCCTCTATTGCTGCTGCACACCATATAGCCCTTTCAAAAGCTTATAGAGGAATTTAAAAGGTGTCTAAAGGAAGGAAGTACTCTCTAAGTAAGTTGCTGTTTGTCCAAAAATGATATGCTTATAACATACAAAAGATGTTAAGAACTTCTTTAATGAAATAAAAGGGTATGTGTGATAAGGAGTATAAAGTGTTGCAAATTCGCTTATGGGTATCCTAAGGCCAGTGCTTGTTTTTGTGGAGCATGTCCCTAGCTTTCATCAGCTAGAGGAATAGGCTGACGTGATGGTTACCTGTGAATGGGAGATGTTAATGCAAATACAGAAGAAAAGAAAAATTCCAAGAAGTATTCATAGAATTAATTAGCACTGTGAAGAATAGAGGAAGAGAAAACAAACAGATTGTGGTGTCATTTACTTGTTAACGCAAACTAATCTGACTCATGAGAGTGTGTATACAGTGTATCATTTCTCTGGGATTACACAAGCTTGATGGTGTTCAGGAATTTATAAATAGTCAACACTTCTGAACAGTGTCTGTGGAAGATAATACTCATGAAAACACTGTTAACCTTATCACAATTAATGCCTTTTTTTTTTTTTGCCTGCAGTTTACAGTAACAAATAGCCTTTGGCAATATTTTATGGTGCTTTTTTTCTAACTGGCTCTCTGACAGAAAAATACCTGTTTTCTTCCAGTTGAACAAAAATGCTTCAATTGTTTTTATCTGACACGGGAAAAAGAGGGGAATTGTGATTGGAACAGTGCACACTCATTACAGCATTTAATAGACAGATGAGCTTCATGTGGAGGTGAAAGTTCAAGTTCAGTTACCAACCAGCAAAACTTTTCCTACTTTGAATATATATGCACCAATTTCCGTTTACACGTGGCTTGTGTTACTTTCATCAAGAAAGACTAAGATAGCTAAGAGAACTAGTGTAGCAGTAACAGTCTTTAATGAAAACTAATTGAAGGAAATGGAAACAAAAGGCTGTATGACTACGCTGCTCCCCCTTTTTACTGCTGACATTTTTTAATCTTTTACAGGATGCGGTCAAGTGCACACTATTAGTTTATCTGGGACTAGTCAATACGCTCTTTTCTATTCAGCTATGCGTTCGTCAGTGTGGTCTAATACAGTCTGTTTCTGTTGCATTCGTGTTGTTGCTTTTCTTACTGGAATAGCAGCTTGGCCTGTGTTGTCAGCCTGTGCATGCCAAGAGCCTGGTATGATAACTAGAATCTGTAGCTGCGGCCAGCTGCATTTTCTTCCTTTGTGTGTTTTAGTTCATTTTAGCTGGCATCCTAGTGATTTTTCACACACATTCTACAAATATTACTGATATTGTCCGGCTGCTTACATGAGTAATCTATCAACAGAGGAAGCAAGAATAACATTTTGTATATGGCTCATTTTGTAGATGGGTATTTAATTAAGCAAATACCTAATGTCACCTTGTGTGTCTGCTTGCTTCTAAGAAAAGAAGAAAATACTGTTGCCATTTATAGTAACTCATGAGTAATCAAACTTGTGAAGAATGGTTTGTACATAGCTCATCCTTGATCTCTGAGGTGCTTAACTTTGGTCTCCATTATTTCAGGAGACTTGTACTTTTAAATTATCTTCTGCATCTCTGGACTTCCCTGGTTCTAGTTTGACTGCATAACAGTAAACTTTGTGAGTTATATTTTTCCTACAATCTCCACTATGAAGTCACTTATTTTGCTTGGTAATAACTGTAGGTAATAGCTGTTCCTTTCTGATGATGTATCTGTACATCCTATAAATGGTTAGATTTATCAGTAGTTCTTCTGCAGTCAAAGACCAGATTGTTTTCTTTTATCCCAGC
>NW_009661369.1:2389894-2410788 GCF_000708025.1 Charadrius vociferus
TCCAGGAGGAGGTAGTTTTATGGAGATTATCAGAACATCTTTACTGACTTGACTTATTAAATATCCTGTCTCAATTTTTATGCTTTTCTTGGGGTTTGCTCATTATTTATATGAAAAGGAAAAACAGAGCCTCTCTTGCATGTTGGAATAAAAAAAATACAAGTTAAAAATTCTTAGTAAGATAAAGGTAGTAGCCTTGCTTTTGGGGCTTACAGTTGATATTTTCTGTCAACAGTAATGGCCAATGTAAACTAGCCTGAGAGACTTCAAATATTCTTTCTTTTGTAGGTACCTCACAGTTCAAACTATCTAATAGACTTCAGTTTTGTGTGACTGTTGCATGGCTTTCTAGACTGGAAAAGACAAAACTTGATGAACCAGGTGGTCTCTTAGGCTTAATGTTTCAAATTATTAAGACAACTTATATTTGATATAAAAAGCTGTCTGTGAGGAAATTAATTGAATGGATGTTAGTTGGAGATGTAACAACTGCAGTGTGTACTTAGGCAATTGGTAAAAGTCAGTGTTTCAAACGTAATTTTGTTTGGTGTTACCTATGCTTTTATGCTCGAACCTCTGAGCAGTAGAAACATCTGTTCCAGGGTTCTCGGACCTCTGGACCTTGGGACCTGACATGTTTGCTAGAGAACTTGAGAGGAATTTGTCATTTGGAAGGTAACAGATTCAAGGAAGCTTGTGGACTTCTTGCTTGAATCTAGAAACTACCCAGAGATCTGGGATTCTGGGGACAGCATCCTTGTGCTGTTTTCAAAAGCACAAGAATGCCACTACGCCTCTGCATTTGGAGGGGGGTGCCCTGTCCCCCAAAACAATGATACATTGCATTTTCTTCTAATTTGTGAGATCTCCTTGTCTGCTTTTAGGAGCCTACTGAAGTGGTGTGATGCTCATTCCAAATTTTGATCTTTGTTTTTGAATATGGGGAGAAACTTTCCACATACTATTTATTTTACCTTTTTTCTCTTGTAGTGGTATATTTAGGCATCTTATGTGTTTGGATTAATTTTTTTTTAAACATCATTCAACTTTACATCTGAATGTTCTATTTCTCTCTCATCTTTGTTCCCCTCAATAATTCAAGTGGAAGAACAAATTTGTTGACTTATTTTTCTTGCTGCACTGAGCCATCCCATAGATGGAAGATTGAGGTCATGTATTTCTCATATGGTCAGGTTGTTTCCATTTTCCTGATGCAAAAGTGTTGAAGGAAGCTGGGTACAATTTCAGAGTTTAGTAGTGTGAGATAGCAAAGGGTGCAGGGGGCCTGCTATTGGAAGAAGAATATGTTCAGTAGTGTGATTCTAAGGCTCAAATTGCTCGTGAAAGTTGCTTTGCGTTCTTGAAGGCTTGCTGAGACAGACGTGGCAATATCCTGAATAGGATACTGCTGCCTGTTTGAACACTTTGTCCTATGTCTTCCTAGCCATTGTGTACTCCTAGAACCCATCTCTTTTGTTGTTGTTGTTGTCTCAGAGTGTTCCTTCTGTACGTTTGTCCCTTTAACAGGTTTTTCAGATGTGAAAATACTGTTGCATCCATTTCACAATGAGAAAGTGCATAGTCTATGGTAAGTAACTGGCCCAAGGCCACGCGTGAAGTCTCCCTAGATTGGGACTGAACTCTTGTCTCTCTTATTCTAAGCTAGGTATTACTTCAATATGCATGTAGTTATACAGAGATTTCTAATTTTAAAGTACAGATGGAAAACCCAGACCTACTCCCTCTCTAACGATCTCTACATCAAGGGTGAGCAATAAGCTAGTTGTAATGAGTCGCAGGCCCTCATTTTCTTAGTGGATAAGCTTTCTTTTTATTTTTTTCTTTTCATGAGAGTAGAGGTATTACATGTCACAAGGAACAGTTACTGACTAAAGAATTACAAATAACCAAACACTTCATTTGGATTCAAACAAATGTAATTGAAAATATTTTTTTCTGCCCCTTTTACAAATGTTACTGAGGTAACTGTTTTCTCACGTGCCAGGGAAACACTGAAAGCCTTGACACAAATTTGTAATGTTATATATGAAATATGGTCTTTGGGCTCAGTTCTTGATTTTGCTTTGAGGATATCTTGCTGCTGCAAGACCTTATTTTATTATTCTTGTTTCTCTAGTATCCAGTATTTAAGACTACAATGTGTGTAGTCCTCCCTTCTCACCCCTTGGAAAAAGCTGACTTGATAAGACTCTGGGAAAAGGTTGAGAGTTTCACTTAATCACTGAAGAAGTTACATTCATGTAATATACTACTAAAGAGCTCTTTGACATTAAAAGATTAAACTCTTGTTTTTGAATGACACAGCAAACATTTTAAGATGGAAAGACCTTCCCAGGTTTTGCTAGGGAAGGGATTTGTCTTCATCAGACTACTACCTTACTTGTATCAATCTGCATATGTGATTTATTTGCTTTCTGTGAGAGGTAAAGAATGGTGACTTTAATTTCATAGACTGTATTAGCACTATAAAAAATTGAGTCTTATGCATTTTCAGTAGCTCAGTTCTGAGTGGTATTCAATGAGCAATGTCTTGACAAGCCCACTCCAGTGAGTGACATAGCTTAAGTTTAAAACACCATCTAAACTGTGCAGAAGATGCTCATGTTGTGCTGACGTGTCAGGGTAGAGTAAGTACTCCTGTTACAACTTGATGTTGCTCTCTGAAGCCTATTCTTGGAGAAGGGGTAAATGAGATTGCTGTGGTATGCTAACTTTCATTGTGGGAAAGAAATTACTTTGAAATTGGGTTCTGATATTTATTCCGTTTAGAAATTTTCATTTTTAGATTTTTTTTCTAACAGGATTGTTACTTTTTCCACTCTCTGTAGTCTTCATTGTTCATAGTTTGTTTTTCTTTTTTGTTTAATCTAGATCGTTCAACAGTTATTTGAAAATACCTATTAATCTTTTAAAGATGGTAGTGTCATGTCTTTTGGTTTCTAATGACTTTGCTTTAATATTGCTGTTAAAGGAAGGAAATACCTTATGACTGTCTAGACTTTTCTGCATCCTGCAGTGACACGCTTGATGCGTTTGCGTGCATTCTTCTGCTAATACTGTCCATGTTTAATTAGTCCTGCCACTTTACAAAACTGCACTTAAAGTACTTTTAATAGATGGCAAGTGTATAAAAAGCCCTTTGTCTTCCATCTTCTGCATCCTGTTTCCAATCTCCAGTCAGAATTTTCCTAAAGTCTTGGGATTTTGCCATGTATTTAAGTGCTGCTGCATTCTCCTTTTTACTCCCACCCCATTGTATGTTACGGTGGTCTGGGAGAAATGGATCATAGTTGAGCAATTAAAATAACAATTTTAGGGAGAACTTCAATAAAAGTGGTTGTGCATTTACATATAGGAGTGGATTCCGTGTAGGTGTTCCCCAGGGTTCTGCTTAGCTTCTTGTAATGGGATCAGCTTGTTCTGTTGCAGAAATATCACAGCAAAATATGTTTGCATGTAGACCAGCATTGAACTGTTTTCTGAAGTCGTATTTATCTAGCTTTAGTTTTTGTTTTCTAAATACTAAATGAGTCTTTTCAAAATGTTTCCAGTATTGACTTCAGTTTGTGAGGGATCTATAGTCAGTTCCTAAATTAAGAATTACAGAATAGGAGCTAAATGGCTTTGAGTGTCATCTATAAAAAGTTAATAAAACTGTATCACAACTGTAGGACATGCTCTTTTTCATTTTTAGAAATCTCAGGATTTTGTAAGGATTTTTGTAAGGCTTTTTAGATATATATAATATAGATAAGATATAAGGTATAGATAAAATACCTTACCTTTGTAAGGTATTTTAGAATCATCCTATCTAATGCATAAGCAATACTGAAGCTGAAATGCCCCTGAGCTGCAGAGTCAGGCTCTTAATCTTACTGTAGAAATCTTGCATTCCTGTCTGGTGGTACAAATTCAGGTCTGCAGAGCTTTGCGTGTAGCCTTGTGATTAGGTCAGGCTAATGTGAAAATGTTGAGTTTGGATATTTGTAGGTAGAACAGATCTAGAACCTAGTGTGTGGTTTCAATGGGGTGCCTTGACCTCAACAGTGATGTTATAGGCTCGGTAGATTCCAGTGTACTCTAGTATTCTAGGCTATAAACTGCATTGGTTTAGGATCATCTGTATGCTCTGTTCAGACAATCCTCCCATGAGAGGAGAAGTCCTCCGGAGGAGATAACTGGAGGCGGTAACTTCATGAGCTTTCCTATTGCTGGAGTATGAGCCAGCAGGTAGTCCTGTACTTGTGTAATTACATCCAGAACGGATGGACTTCTGTCTTTCCCTCCTCAAATATATACACAGATTTTCGTGTGCTAGCCATAGTGAATCCTTAAGCGCTCTTTATCTAACTTGTTTGCAAACTTTATTCCTGAACTGGACAATACAGTAACATTCCTTATTAATAATTTACACGTTTTTCTTTTGCACAGAAATTTGTCCAATTTTATCTCAGTGGAAATAGATTTTAAAAAGCTTAAAGCAAAATCAATTTTTTCAAAGGGTGAAAAAACACTTCTCTGAGGACACTTGAATAATAGTCCTCAGGTTCTCTGGCTTATTGTACTGTGAAATCAGGTGTTCATATGCTGGGGCAGGCGGGGTGGACCAGGTCCCCTCCAGAGGTCTCTTCCAACCTCAACTATTCTGTGATTCTGTATAGATTGCATCTCAGTTTTGTCTGTACCAGATCATCCCGTACAGCTGAGCAGGTCTGGTGGTCAGAAGACATCAGTTCTTGTACCTTCTTGAATAGTTGTTGAGCAAGTTTTGCATTCCTTTATCATACTGGTTTCAGTTCTTTACTAATTATATTAAATTTTTCTGTCTTAAGTTTGCTACAGTTTTTTCTTCTGATATTTTAAATTATACAGTAGCTCAAGATTATGCTTGGTACGTGTTCCTAATAGTAACGTGTGTGGCAACCATCTCCAAAAAAAATTGCAGGCTGGCTTTCTGAATCTCTCTTTTGTGGGTTTCAAGTATGCAAAATGCTATATTTGGGTTTAATACTTCAGTAACATTTATGTTGCTTGCTTTTGTAAGTATGGGTTTGGGGGGTAGGCTCACTTTCTTTACTGTCTGAAAATATTGCATTTACATTATTTTTGAAGTATTGATTCATTATTATTCTGGCTCTTCATCTATATTGACATGTAGTTTGCAGTTTCTTCTTTTCAGAGAAAATACCCAGCTTGCTAGTTGAGTATCTCATAATGTCTCAAGGGTTTGTGTATTGCCTCTTTTCTTTTTGTGTTATAGCAACATTTTTTCTGTTCCTTCATTCACTGCTTTATTTGGTGCCTGAAAAAGGCTTATGAATAAGTCTCAGCTTTACTTTTAGATTTCTGTATGTTTCTGTATGTTTACTCAGCAGCCCCCTTGAGTCATGCACTGGGATGCTTGTTCTGTGACCAGCAGATAATTCCGTCAGTGCCGACCCCATTCTTTAAGAGTGTGTGGGCTAGAGAAATTGTTCAGGCAGCAGCCTCCTGCTGGTTGATAACCCATGGTCACCACCAGTCCTAGCTTTTACATATACATTACGTTCATTTGTTAATAGAGACATCATATGTACTGCTTGTGTATAGAATGGTTGTGATGCACGTGCTCAGCAGCTCGATGATGAGGCCACAGTGTGAAATATTTCAGTGGCCTGTCCCACCTGAAAACTCTGGGAATCACTTCCAGGCATCCAGTTTTGCCTTGGGAAATTCTGAGGAGAGCGATCATATAAACTGTATGGCTTCTTGGCACAATCTGCTGTTGAGCACCACTTCCATTGATCCATTGATTCTACAGATACAAAGAAACTCATGAATAGATGTAAAAATAACATCTGCTGGTCACTGTAGTGGTCACTGCTATTCTAGTGGTACAGATTTCCTTTTGTCTGTATCTCTGAAAAGAAACAGAAATATAAGATTGACACATTTAAAGCATAAAACTTTTTAACCTTATCTCAAGCCTAGTTTTTAATTTATGTTAATTGCTGAGTCTGTGTGGCCTGAGATCCTTAGTGGGTAGATCTGTTTTCTCCTTGCGGCTCTATTGGAAGAATCCACTAGAATTTGTAATGGCTTAGTGCAAACCGGTTGCTATTACTGGGGTCTGGGTTTCGAACATTCGGTGCAATTTGATGCTTTTAGTTAAATGATGGAAGCAAATGGCTCTGTTCTTACACTAGCAGGGTAAGACTTATAGAAACATGGATCGTAAATAAAAATAGTAGTATAACCAAGTATCATGGTAAATGAGTCAATACTAACAAGGAACAGAGTAGCTGTATAAACCCATGTAACTTGACAGCTGCTGGCCTAATAGGAGTGTTAGATCAGCAGTGGCTTGTTTGTTTTCCTGGCAGAATCAAAAATGAAGAGCAACTCGGTGTGTATGTTTTACAAGGTTTCCCTGGTGTTCATTTGACTCTGGTCACCTGAAAGCTATAGCATTTTTCATGGGTTTTTGCACGTGATGGGGGGAGTGCAGGGGAAGAGGACAGAAGGAAATAGAAGGAAGCTTTCTATGTACATGGTGTGTGGGTTTTTTAGTCAACAATAAAATTGTATTTCAGTTCAGCAAGAACTATTAATAGGTGCTGTAGAAATGGATATATTGTTTTTAAATTTAATTTGAGTAATCAGGTGCTAGCTGTAAAAGCATTATTAATTAATTGTCTTGAATAACTTGAAAGGAACCTGGATTTAAATACAGTGAGTTTAGACTATCTCCCTTTTCTATTTATTCTGGTGCTTTGCAATTTTCTTTTCTGGGGGAACATAAAATAACTATAACTCAGAATAGTTGGGCAACCATTAAAGCAAAGGTGTTTTATGAAGTGTTACCAAAAGAACAAGAGTTCATAGATATTAGTGTAAAAAAAATATATATATATGTAAGTGCAGAACTGGTTTTGACTGACAAGTTGTAGGTAGCAAAAACCTGAATTTATAAAATTCATGGGGGGTAGACCTGTATGTTTGCCAGAAGTTCTGTAGCTCCAATATCAAATTTAGTTTGGCATGGGTTGGTTTTTTTTTTCACTTGTTTTTTAAAAGCTCTGGTGGGCATTCAGACAAATAATATGTACGAATGAGTTTGAATTTCTCCCTGAACTTGATTGTGGCATACATTTTAAAAAAAAAAAAAAAAAAAAAAACACCACCAAACAACAAAAAACCCCCACCACCCCTACCCCCACTTCAACTCAACCGAAAAAAACAACCCAAACCCTTCCCCATAAAACCCAAACAAAAAAATTGAATAGAGGAACTGTAGAAGTTCTGTTAGTTATGTTGAAGGGGCTGGAGGGGTGGGAATCCTTTATTTCAAAGTCAGAATAGTTGGGTGATAGTCATCATACAGATGACTCGGTACAGAAAATAAATGGTCTGCTACCACTGCGCAGATCGATATTCTCTCAGTTCACACGCTACTAATAAATGACTTCTTCCACATTAGGGGGGGGCAGGGGTTTTCCTGCCATGTAAAGCTGTTACTGTCCTTTATTTTGCCATTAACCCCACCCCTAGTTCATAGTTTCTCTTTCTTTAGTTTCCCCTCTTGGTCTATTGTTACTTGAAGTACCTAATACATAAATAAGAAATTTCTTCTCCTGAAACAGTTTAAAAGCATGGACAGAATTCATAGATGATGACCTCAACATTATGAATGCGTCTATAGGTTGTATTTAAATACGACTGAAGAGACTTGATGGGGGTGAATTACAGGAAGAATAAACCTCACTTTCAAAAATGGACTTGTACTACCTTCCTTTGAGTAATTTACTTCACTTCTAGACATTACTTGAAGGTCTGATAAATATTTGAAGAAAGATCAGTACATAAGACCCCTAGTAAAAAAAAAAAAAAAAGCTATCCTATTTATGGTATTTGGAGGCATGCGTTTCACAGGTGTAAAAATTTGCAAGCAGTCATGATCTTGAAGCTCTGTTCTTCCTGCGCTTTAGTGGACTTACAGCTGTCTTCACTGAGTGGCCAATGGTGCACTGATGTTGGGTATGAATGAGTGTAAATAGTTCGGGCAAGGTCCATCAACTGAGAAATAATCTCAGTTTGAAAGAATAGACTTTCGGAAGTCTTCTCATTGGTCTTGTGGATGAGTGAAGTTGTGCTGCCTCTTTGTCTGTAATATTTGTCTCTTTGTTGATGAAAGCGCTGCCTTTACATACTGTTTTGCTGTCTTCATGCAGATAGTTTATCCAAAGAAAATGCAAGATGATATACTTTGCCTATCATTATGGTGCTGTGGGGGTTAATCGGTGACATGTGTTCATAGTATTTTTCTGTGAAAATTTCTTAATTAACCAGTGAGAAGTCATGACCAATTTTGGGGGCCAGAAGGGTGGCAAGCAGGTTCTGATGTTAGTTTCAGCAGTGAATACATGTTCTGTTGTATTGTCATGAGGAACGAACAGAGAACATGCACTACAGTTGAGGCTAGCCCCCCAAAAAACATGGTAGATTTTGGAGATCCCAGTCCACATTACTGTACTGCCTTGTCTGAAGCCGAAGCTCAAGCTGTGGTCTAACACAATGGTTTTCATGGTGTATTCTTTCATTCTGCTGTTATTGCAGACTCATGACAGCTAATGCTAGAGATCTGCATATGTAGCAGAGACCTCTCCAGGATCCACAGATTTAAGAAGTTGACTTTTTTTTTTTCCATATGCCAATTTATGCCTTAAAAACTAGAATATTTAATGTCCTTGTAGATGCTCTGGACATTCTTTTTAATTTCTGAGAGGTTCTGTGCTTATCCCAGTGAGGAATGGGAAGAATTTTGATACTGCAAAATTTTCACAGAGGCTGAGAAACCATTCACCAACCAACACTGACTCAATATGCAAAATTATTCTCAGAGAGGTGTTGTGTTGTTGCTACAAAGAAAATTATTAGGATTATGCTTGTATAACAGCAGGATTTGCCACTGTGTATGTCATTTAATGCTGTCTGTTCTGTATTGCTTTTGTCAATGAATCAAATGTGAGAACTGCTCTAAATTGGTACCTTTTGTTTGAAATACACTTGAACTTGTTTCATAAAATTATTCTGTCTGCAGAACCGAAAAATAACCTGAAAAAAATAAGTTAGGGACTACTTAAAAGAAGAAAAATATGTACTCATTAGAAAATAAATGTTTACGTTTTCTTTTTAGGTCAGAAGACTTGTCTCCACTTACATGGTGTCTTTCCTTACCTATATGTACCGTATGATGGTTTTGGACAGCATCCAGAATATTATCTTCGTCAAGTGGCATTCAGCATTGACAGAGCACTTAATGTGGCTTTAGGCAATCCATCTTCTACTATTCAACATGTTTTTAAAGTGTCATTAGTATCTGGAATGTAAGTATGATCTGTTAGGATTTTTGGTTATTTGTTTTGAAATGTTTTTGCAGTTGTACTACATAGAAGCACTTACTGTGGACTTGGTTGACTGCACTGCTTTTCCTTTTTCTTTTCCCCTGTGTGTGTCTTCGTACAGGCCTGTACAACTACTAAATAACACTTCTCGCTTGCTTTGACTTTAACATAATAACAGGTTTTCCCCCAAACACTTGACAACCATTTTTTCCTAAACTTGGATTCTAGTGTCTATCACTCTTCCAAATCTGTTTCTTTTAGCTTTTTCTGTCTCTGCTATTACAGCAGTGCTTTCCAGCCAGCATTTTCGACCTGTCTGGGTTATTCTAGGTTCCCTGTGACCAGGCGTGTCTTGCAGCAGCCTGACTTTAGGTCTCCTTTTCTTTGTTCATCTAAGATGGCCCCTTCAGGAAGCACATCACAGAGGTCACGTTTATCCATCTGATTCTCCCAGCAGCACAGGTCATGAAGTGGAGGCTCTTAAAAATTAATTTACTTCTCTGTCAAGCTGACTGTCGTGTTTTATTTGGTGCAGCTTTCTGCTACTGCTGGAACTATATGCTATTATTGAATGTTAACATTTTAAGGACTCTCTTAATCAATTTTTATTTAACTTGCATAACATAACCAAGGACTGAAAAATATGTCAAATTGTAGTGATTAATAGGAGGCTGTCCTGAAGGAACACTGTTAGTCTGTATGTGCGTTCACTTTTTCATCTTCAAAACAATGTAAATGCTAATTTTCAGTACTGTGGAGCACTGTCTTTTACTTACTTTTTTAATGGACTTTTGAAATACATTCTTTCTAACTGTTAAGTTTAGGAAGATAATCTTTCTGTTCCCAGCCAGCTTTAGTGGTATCTTCTAGATATTGCTAGTAAGTACCTGTAATAACTTCTTTTCATTTCTACTCAGAACTTTCTGATGTGTTTTTGCAGTAACAAGGAAGCTAACCCACCAAATTTCTTCTTTTTGTTTGTTTTGTGAGAGCTATGTGAATTGTAGTATTGCTCTTCATCTCAAAGTGAAAGCTGGGCAGAGTAAACTGCTGAAGACAATCTTCGAATCAATGAGAAAACAGCAGACAGAGATTAGGACAACCTGTGTCTTTTTCACCTCTCTTGCTTTAGAGCTTCAAAACAGTCATTACTGAAAGTCAGATGCTCATTGCCTCAAAGAATTTCTTTAAATCTTGGAGATGATCTTATCCCTTGTCTTTTGCGTTAGCAGGAAAATAATGTAATAAAGGTGTTTGCTAAACCTTTACAGGTTTAATGTAAAATTTTTGTTGCATTAACTTCCAAACATAACAGAGGTCCAGGAATAAAAAGAGGCAAAGTATGCTGTCCTTATGCATTGCGAAATTAAAGTAGGTGTTCATAGCTAACCTTGGAACTGTTGTAAATCTTGCTTTCCCTGCTGCCATGTCAGTCTGAGGATGGATCACTTGCCATGCAAGTGCTGACTTTTTTTTTTTAAGGAGCTTTTCATTTGTGTGCCTACAGCACATTGAGTCATTACAACTCAATGTATATAAGCTGTCATTAGGTTTATACTATCATAAGAAAGTGATTGATTCATTATACAAGATCTGATCTCCTCCTTTTCAGCTTAACAGCTCTAAGTTTGTTGTTTCAACTTAGCTCAGTTTTAATGTCATGAGCATTTTTTAAAGCAGTTCAGTCTAGCTTTTGGAGATATTAAATGTGTGCATATTTAACCATATTAAGGATAGCAGTATTAATGCTATAGTTGTGCAGTTCTGCTGAGTTTGCATTTAATTTAGGACTGAAACCTCTCTTAGTACTGAACTTTATTTTTTTGACTTTGCAGGTAAGCATCCCAGCTGCATTTTTTATAGTATTTTTGATAAAGAGATTTTATTTTATTTTGTAGACATAACATTTAAATGTATGCTTCCCTGAATTTCTGTTGACTTTGGTTGTGATTACTGCAAACTGTAGATACTTGCATTCACCCAGTGTGTTGAATTATGGCTAGTTTCCTTAACATGCTGTTTTACAAGCATGTTAGATTAGATTAGAATTCTAGATGCTGAAAAGTCAGTAATTCAGTCAAGTAATACCAGAATTAATGTTGCCTGTTCAACCTCAGTTTAGTCTTGACATATTCATTATGCTATGTATTCTTTAATTGCATTCTCAAATCCTATTTTCTTCAGGATTCATGCCTCATTTAGTGCACAAGATGATTAGTAATCACTGAAAAGGGGCAGCTATTCAGTCTTCTAAGCTGTTCTCATTGTTCAGTTATTTATATTACACAGCAGGTATTTACTCATTTACACCCAATCTGCAGAATTAATGTCTTTAAGGACTTTGTTACAGCATTTGTCAGAACGGCTGAATGCTGGTTTTGAAGCAGTCCAGCACTAATAAATTTATTAAAAGTATTATTATGATGATGTGCCATTAGCGTGTTTACATGTGAGGAAAGTGAGAAACAGTGTTAAGCCAGAAGTGCCTTCTAGTGGTTTTTTTGTTGGATTTTTTTTTTTTTTTAGATACTTTGACATGCAAAGGGCCTATCCTCTTTATCTTTATATAGTAACATAATGCTCCCCTTTAGCCTTTCATTGTTCTGGATATGCAGTTTATCTTCTAATTTTTTCCCCTGGATTTTAATACTCATTATAGTAAAATGCGGTTGAGTAAATGCCACAGCTAGCTTCTTGCTTTTACTTCTTCCTCTCCAGGCCTTTTTATGGTTACCATGAAAAGGAGAGACAGTTTATGAAGATTTATCTTTACAATCCTGCAATGGTAAAAAGGTAAGGATGTGGTGATACGAAGTTCTGGCTGATTTCCTTATATCTTGAATTTAAAAGTCAGTTTTGAAGCAAGATTCACTTACATCTTAACAAAATAAAAGCAACAAAATTATTGTCCAAAATTTTCAAAACACATAAGAAAATTGCTAATTCTAAGCACACCAATAATCCTTTTAAAGCAGTAGCATGTTAAGAAAGCAAGACCAAAATATACTTGTCTTTATTTGTCTTGTATTAACTGTAATTCTTGAACATTTGAACAAATTTGCATCAGGTTACTTTTCCTGTAACTCTTAAGAAAAACAATATAGTACTCTTTTCATATATTATGAAGTAGATTTTGGTAGTTTTAAAGTTTTTAAATTCGAGCACCCATAATTAAATTTTAAATATACTTGGAAAGCTGGGTAGTTTTTGTTATTAGACAGTTTCTCTATTTCTCAGTAGAGTAATGTTCTGTTAAGTGAAAGCACAGTTGATCTCAATCTTAGTGTCACAGTGGTTGCAGTAAATTCAGGAATAAATAAGGAGGAATTATTTCTCAAGCATAAACTGGAAATCCCTTGGGTGTGTGGTATTGCCTATCATAACTGGGTTTTTTTAAAGATCTAATACATGATCATGAGATAGTATTGTCTGGTTTTTGTTCTAGGCTAGTAAAATTTTGCATGATTTTAACTTTCTGTCTTAGCTGAGTCTATATGGATGTATAATGTATTGGGGTTTTTTGTACTCTGGAGATTCTCATGTTTGAGTTGCTCCTGTCCAAATAAGGACTGACACTTCGCTTAAATTATTCCTTTAATTTTTCTGTATAAAACTATTTTTGAACACAATTTGTTGCATTGAGAAATGCCTAGTGCTTTTCTTTGATTTATAGATATATCCTGTTACTTTGAGATAAATTTATCGCACCAATTTATAATTATCCAAATAGCTACAGTTATTTTTTAATGCGTAGATGTTTAAAAGAGCAGATTTGTCATGCTTCTAGGAAGTTGTTAAAATACTGCTTCTATGTATACAGTATGTAACTTTAAAACCATGCAGGACACCTTCATATATATGTCAAGGAGAACTAGAGAGATTTTCAAATTTATTACTGGTGTGTAGGCATACAGCTGCTTCAGTTATTCTGTAGAAAGATTTCCATGGACTATAGTGGCTTTGAACTAGTTGCATGAATAGTACATGATATGATGTTTTTTCAGAGATTTTTTTTTAAGATGGAGGATTCACAGCTCCTTTTACTAACACTCAAATATTGAATCATTATTAGCAGAGATCAATTTTGTGTGTCTGATACTGCAAAAATAAAATTCTTAAGTTAAAAATACAACTGAGGCAAAATTTAAGAAGTCTAAGTATTTTATATTTTGATAAAATCAAATCTCAATCTTGTTGTACTGGAATAATTTTTGGTTTATGTCCTAATTTGTCTTTAATTTTAGAGTATGTGAGCTTCTGCAAGGTGGAGCCATAATGAACAAATCTTACCAGCCTCATGAAGCCCATATTCCCTACCTCCTTCAACTCTTTATAGACTACAACTTATATGGAATGAATTTAATAAACCTGGCTGCTGTCAAATTCAGAAAGGCAAGGAGAAAAAGTAAGGTGTTTATTTCTTAAGACCAAATAATTGTCTTGAAAGCTAAAAACCACCATTTTGAACAAAATGTCACTAGCTGTCAGACTTTTGCCGTAGTTGTGGCTGAATAGGTATCATGGGTTGTTTCCCCGTAGTTTGCTTTCTGCGTAAAGTCTGTGTGTAGCTTTCTATCATTTTCCTTTTTGTGCCTGTGTATTGGGATTGAGGAAGAGTCTGCTTCCTGAAATGAGATACTATGTATCAAGAAACGTGTTCTGTCAGCAGTGTAGCTGTGACCATTTTCACAAGATAACCACACCTCTTTACAAGTTAGAAGATGAAAAATAGTTGGGTTTTAGTTGAAGAATTTATGTGAAAGATAGCATGCTAATACTGTTGTTTTAAATTTTTTATGTTTGTTTTTGATCCCTGTATCAATTATAAATCACTTTTTTGGTGCAGTAGTGTCTTTACAAAATTATGGCTAACCATTATGCTCTCCTGACAAATAATGTTTTAAATTAAAATGCTTGTCTTTGTACTAAGGTCATTTGCTCTAAGGTGAAATTTGAAATATAAATATCTGAGCAAAGCAGGTATTTTAAATTTTCATTTAAAAAAAATAGTTTTGCATTTTGAATATACACACTTAAATAAAACTTAAGTTTGACAAGAACATCCATAATGTTACCTAAATACTTCAGTATAAAGGGGAGATAACAGTAGGAAAACCATGTTGTCTTTGGCACTTAACATTTAGAAAAATAAGTATTATTTACTTACTTCATAATTGTTCCTACAGCTAAAGCAATTGCTGGAAAGAATAGTAAAGTATCTTTCTGGTAAAAAGAGCAAGTAAGAATCATGCTGACTATAATTTGTCCCATTATTTTTATGCATGTATTTTCAGACAGCAATAGATTAGTGCATGGGCTTTCATAACTGATTCTCATCAAAGAAAAATACTCTTCTCATACTCAACAATAGGCCATGCCTTTTGCTGGTGTCAAAGCTGTAGGAAGACAAAAGCTCAGCCACAGACAGAGCATCTTCAGGTTCTTCGGTCCTGAGGAAGTATAGTCAGGTACCTTTAGTCTTCCAAATGTTCACAGCACCCTTCTGGAGGCACGCAATGTGATTGTATCGGATACTTGCTCCCATTCTTTTCCAGAGCTCTTTTCCCTTTCTCTTTCAGATGATAGATGAAAGACATAAGCTATTTATATTCTCCTTCATCATTTATTTAAGGATGAGGGACTTAGGTCTTGAATGGGAAAAAGAGGATGAAAAAGGAGGATGGGCTGAGACCAGTGGACTTTATTCTGGTAGAGGAGATTCCAATAGGATAAAAGCAAGAAAGTGACAGACTACCTTGTCCTGGCTTAATCAGATAACGGCAGCAGTGCTCCTAGCAAGATTCATACTGCTTTGTGTGGCTCCACATCACACGTGTATTGTACAAGTAGCCTGCCTCAGTCTGTTGCAGTCCCCAGGCGAAGGATCACTATCTACTACTCCTAGCACAGCAGCTGAGCAACAAATGGTTTGTCCCTGCTATAACCATATAGAGGCAATGCTGTCAAGAAGCTGGTCGTTGCACAGCAGCCCTGAGAAGCGCAGTCCTTTCTAAGCTCAGACCTGTTGGAGTGTTGTAGAAAAAACAGCCTCTGCTCACGACTGACACGCTACTGTGTTTTCTAGAAAACACAGCCTCTGCTCACGACTGACACGCTTACCTGCTTGTTCCACAGCTGCTGTGTCTTGGGGGTGTGTGTTCTTTTCAGTTGAGTGTAGTTTGTGCCATGCAGGCCATGCTGAACATTGTTTCTTAGATGGCAGTAAAAACCTTTGCCTAAAGATGCACAGCAAACATTTATTTTTCTTCCCTTGCAGATGATAATATAAAAATTGGTCTGGCAAGGAATAGAAAATTCAATAATAGATCTGTTCCTAAATTTAAGTAAGCAGCCTCAGGAGCCTGTTTCCAGTGGTATTTTTCTCTACTCTCAAAACAGTAGACTGAAGGCTGAGAGAGGTCAGCAGGGAAATTTGTAGTAGCAGCAATACTGTGCTTTCATCAGCCTGTATCCAGAAGATGCAGGAGTTCTTTTTTCAAGTTCTTCTCTTTATGGATAGTGAGGAAGAAGGCTGCAAGTTCATTCATGTACCACATGCCACTAAAAGTATTGCAAAACTTTTATTTTCAGTAGTTGAATTGTCTTCTGTAGTATGATTCTGAAAGACCTTGATGTGTCACTGCTACTGTCTTTAAAGATCTTCATGTCAAGAAAAGTGGAATATTGAGTGTCCTTAAGTCTCTATCCCTATGAGTAACTTTACTGAAGAAACAAACTGATACAGGAATTTGAGCCTCAATTTTTAGAAGTATTTAAAAGTAGGGTTCTTAGGGAATAAAAAGCTGCACTGAAACTACTCTGGTGTGGTATTTGAAACACATACGATTTTTTTAAAATAATAGTATATATTTTACCAGTTGGCCTATAATCTTGCATAGCTGCTGTGATGTATTTTCCTTTACAATATACAACTATTCAGTCCCATTTCATCAACTCAGAATAATCAAGTTGCAAATGAAAAATAACAAGATGTTTCCGTGCATAGGCAGCTTGCAATTTACTATAGAGAATTAGCTGATAAGTCACACAGTAGAAACATGGCTGTGTTTCTTCCTGGACCAGCTCTGCCCAGGGGCAAGTCATCACTTTTGAACAGCACGTACACAAACCTATGCTAGGTTTGATCCAGGTCTGTGCAAACAGGATCATGTATTTTTTGTTGTCTTTCTGGAATCACCTCCTTGGGCATCACAGTGCATAGACCATCTTAGTGCAGGTGTGGCTGAATGTGAGCTAGCTCCTGCATAAACGCAAACATGTCTTTTCACTGTGCTTGAGTGCCACATTTCCCATGGCAGTTCAGCATCTGTCTGCCATGTCAGTGCACTTAGGAGTCTGATGTAAGGGCGGGGTTTGCAGGAGCTAGTCTGGGTGCAGTAGGGTTGGTCTGGAACACGTAATTAAGCCTGTTGGATTTCAGTTACTTCTATTTGTAGCTTCTAAGGCACTTTTTGCACGGTATTTCCCAGTTGCTTCTGTAGTAACTATATTATTCAGGGCTTTTTCCTACATGAGATATCCCTATCCCTGCTATTCCAAGTAGTGGAATTCACACTGGCAAGACTCTGTTATGAAATTTACATTAAAATTATAGATTAAAAATACCTGTTATAATAAACATTTATTTATTGAAGGCCTCTGACAATTGAATTGTTCAGTTAGTGTATCTAACAAATGCAAAAGTGTTTGATATTGCTGAAAGGTAAATTTAATACAAAAAAAACCTCCTAGTGTGTGACAGCAACATAGCTGAGAAAATTCAAGGTTCAAGCTGGTCTGTCACATGGAAGTGGGAGACTGAGTAATTTTCAAGGTCTTCTCCCATTCTGCTTTCCCCCAACTCCATTCCTGGGCTTTTTTCTTTCTTGTGCCGCCTCCTTTGTATGTTGTCTTTCCTTCCTCTGAAGAGTGAAGGTTCAGGAGGAGACCACAAGGGAGGTAGTAAATCTTCGAGGATTTCTCCAGCATGACTTTGGAGCACACTTCCTTATGCTGAGACCTCCAAGCAAACCTACACAGTGTTTTCTTTATTTCTAGGTCAGACAACATTTGCCTTCATTGCAGGTTTCTACTTACTGGTACTGCCACTGCATCTGGAACGTGTTGTGTATTCTCTTTCAGCTCACAGATAAGAAAGAGGAAAAGCGTGAAGCAGAACTTAGCGCTTCTACGTTCCACTGGGATCTGACCTGGGGACCCAGACCCCTGGGAATTCTGAAATTTACATCAGTCTCTGCATGATTTACTTTGAAACTCACACAAATAGACAAAGATTGAATTTAGGTTAAAATATGACTAGAACACAGCAAATGTAATTCTAAGAATATCAATGTGTTGAGAATGTATTTTTCTTTTTGTGTGTACCTACATGTTAGAAAGTAAGTTCAGTCGTTTAAGTGATAGCATAGTTACTTTTTGAAGATGGCATCCAGTGCTGTTTATTCTTGAGGAGCATTTGGATTGGTAGTATTAAATAATAAATGCAATTATATAATGAAATGTGTGTGGGGGAAAAAAAAATATTGCTGCGTAAAAGAATTAATTTCTCTCTTTTTTTTCTTTCTAGGTGATATGTCAGGTGTAAGTAAACATCATAGAATTCATTTGCCAGAAAATTCAAACAGTGCATCTTTCACTGAATGGGAAGAAGATGAAATACCAAGGTCAGTATGCCAAAATTTTTTATGTATGCTGTATTTTCTTTTATGCATCAACTTGTATATGCTGCAGGGTTCTAGTCTCTCATTTAAGGGACCCTTATGTGTTTGATATGTTTAAAAAAATAAAAGTGCTAATGTGACACAGACTATCATTATTTAGTTTCTTTTTATGGTTTTGGTCATCTGACACTTTCTGGTATGTGGTTGTAAAAATCTAACTGGGGGATAACAATAGGAATATATGTGGCAAATTCAACTTCCTGGTCTTCAGAAGATACATTTCTAGGTAATGACTACTGATGAAAAGCTAAGTGAGCTTAATAGTTATAGAGAATACTTACACATCAGCTCACAGATTCTGTTTTTGTAATCACCCTTAACTAACATGAACAGTGTGCTGTCAGAGTATTCCAATTTGTCCATTTCAAATAGTAGCTATGTGAGAATCTCAGCTTAGCATTTGCTTGTCCTTCTGCCATGCTCTTCCGTTTTTCTAGACATTTTCTAGCCTACAGCTTGTAATTTGTAATAGCTTTACTTCTGTAAGAAAAGGAATATATCTGGGGCATTGGGGCTTATGGGGCCGTGGAGGGGAGAGAAACAGACAGTATCTGGTGCTACCTTGATTTGTATAGTTTACCCGTAGCAAGTTCATTCTTTAAGCTACTTTCTAATGTTTGACAGGTCATGTAAATACTCTGTCATCTACTAGTTTTCTCAGTCATTGAGGGAGTAGTTCCTGTCATTTTTCTCTGAATAGCTTATCAGGTTTAATACACCATGCTGCTTGCTAGAGTTATGTACAGGAGCATTCTGCCTTAAACCGTACTGCAGACCTTCCTAGTGTGCAAAAACCTGAGCTTGTACAAGGTAGTATCTGCTTTTCTGATTCTGCTACTCCTACTTTAAGGAGGGTTTTGAAACAACACTAATCTAATGGTTGTATTGTGATTTTACTTGTGGTCAATTCATATCCAGTTGTTCTTGGGCTATTTCTTCTCCTTTTTGGCTGCATACTTTGTTCCTAGTCCATTTCAATCTTTATTTAGCTCAGTTATGTAAGCCAAGTTACTTAACCTTTTGGGAGTTTGGATCAAAAGTTGGACCAGGATTATCTGATGTCACTTTACACAGATCTGGGGAAGGCAGATAAAAAGAAAGCAAAATAACACTTCCTGGCTGTCAAATCCAGAGAGGGTTGAGCCCAGCATAGCAGGAGCCAAGGGTGTCTTCCCTGCAGGCACTCATCCTCATGGCTGTATCCACAAGCTTCTTTCCTCCTCCTTCCACACTTTTGTGTATACAGCCAGGGGTGCAGTACCTCATTTGTGCCAGTCCTTCTCAGACACATTCCAGCAGTGGGATGTTAGCAATAATGGGGCAAATACCAAGCCTGTCCATTTCCCTAGCATTCACTCTCTGTACTTTTGCCAGTAGGAGTCTCTTTCTTGACTGTAAAGCCTGAATACTACATAGTATACCAAACAAATTCTCTCTAGTGCCATACGTAATGATACTGGTAGTTCTCTCCCTGATATGCTTTACAGTCTCGTTTACCATGTCACTTTGGCTTATAAAGATTTTAGGATTTATTAGTACAAGATGTTTCTCCTTTTCCTTTTTTTCCAAGTGATAATCTTCCATTTGGAATCCCCTATAAATTCATATAGTGTTTTGTATCCCATTTTTAAATTTCATCCTGTTTCTATTATTTTACTTCTATGTTATCTTGCTTTCATTTTATGGTACTGTGATCTGGTTATGTATCCAGTGTGGCTACCAGCTTGCCTTATCAGCTTATTTCATTAGTACACTGCTGCATTTCCTGCCAACAATATTAATGTGATGCGAAGTAAACTTGATCCCAGAAACTAGTCTATATTCAGTCCTACGAATCAGCCCTCAGTCTTTTTTATATAACCAATAGGAATTTCACCTTTCGCCAGCTCTTAAAATGCTTTAATAATTTAGGAAATAATTTACATCTCCTCCAACTGAAATTGTTTCCCATTTGATACTGTGTCAAACATTTCTTTGTCTAGAAAATGAATTATTTTATTAAAGGTGTTCTATCATGGCTGTCTTCCACATCCTGTAGGATGTACATGCCACTGCAAATTAACAAACCTAAACTCTTTTCCATTCCTGATTTTACTCTGTTCTGTATCTAAACAAAATTATTAGACTGTTATAATTTCTCCAGGATTATTTATGGGAGGCATCAACTTAAACCAGTGTTCTTGTAATCAAACCCATACTGCAATTTGTCCCACTTTCAGATCACCTTCCTACTTTATTTCTTTTAAAATTCTGAAAATTTATATCTAGGTTGGTTTAATGGACTCATAATTGTCATGATCAACCTTGCTGAGGGTAAATCTGACCCAGATAGTATATCAGATATCTATCCAAGGAAATGCTTATAACTGTTTCCTAAAATGATTGTGACTCAGATTTTTTTCCATACTGTTTTTATTCTTGCGGTCTACAGCATTGATATCCGTGAAGCTGCCCTTCTTCCTTTATTTCTGTCTTTCCTTAACAAAAGTATAGTCTCTATTCCAAACATTTGGTTTCTGTGTATAGCTGTATCAACAGCTATATTGATTTCTAGTTTCATGTGCAATACCAGCACAGGCTCCTCACTTTATTATGCAGTCTCTTCAGTTCAAGTTGAGATGTTTATAGCAAAAAATTTTTGCTTACTGTATTTCGCCATTTGACCGTTATTTCCAGCAGCATTTGAAGTTTCTCCTATGTGTCGGTACTGAATTTCTAAGTGTTCGCTTGTCCTTTGTATCAGATATGA
>NW_009661369.1:2410834-2489305 GCF_000708025.1 Charadrius vociferus
AAAGCACAAGGGGAGAAGACAGAGAGATGTTGTTTGAGACCACAAAATTTCTAGGGCTGCCTTGCATTGATTGGGATGTCTGTTCAGACTCATTATCCTGGGTTTTGTGTACATCGGGAATAAATTTTAGAGACAGTCCAACACATATCTGCCAAGTCCTTGCTGCAAGTGGCAGTGGACAAGTGCTCTGGTTTAACCAAGTAGTGTCAGTGATTTGGCATTTCTTGACTTTGGAGTACAGTATATCAAGTGGTTGAAATCTGATGCTGGATGCCTGGTAGATAATATGCAAAATATTATTCAAAAGTTATGTTTGTAACATTGCCAGCATTTTGGATGGGTAAATGCCAGTGGTGGTTCCTTCTTTCAAAAAACATTTGAGAACTATGCCTAAGTTTCTTGGTGACTGAACTCACTTTTCAGTACTAGATAGCACCTTGCTATTCTCCCACTTCTCCAGAACAGTATTTAGTCCAGCCATGTCCTGTCTTGCTCCTGGTAAATCTCTGCATTACTAACTTGTGGCTATAATTATTAAGCCAGGGACAGTTCTTTTTATCTAATTATAGAGTGATTCTGTTATGAAGCAGACAAATGTCCAAAACCACTAGCTCCCAGGAATCCCTGATGTTGTAATGCTTTTAGGTACGATACTTGTCAGTGTTGCCAGACTGGGACCTATAAAACCCACCTTAAAATAGGCAGTAGTCACCTGAGCCTGACAGTGCTATCCAACAGTTTTGACAAGAGGAGTTTCTCACATGAGACACGTTTGTTCTCTCTGAGGTAGCTGATAATAAATGATGAAATGCTTTCATGAGTTCCAGTGGGAAAACTTTCTGGTAAACATCAGGCTTGGAGTAATCTGCCGGTCAAGTCCACCACTTGGACACGACGTGTTAAAAGCAGAATGATTGGTAGAATGCTTTTGAGAAACACTTTGTTTTCCAAATCCTAGATTTGCTGTTGAATGCTAGTTTATGTGGAAGTGGAGAGATCTGACACATAACATTATCACACAGTCTGGCAGTTATATGATGGTACAGTTTTCTACTAGGTTTGTGGCTGTCATAATTGCTTTTCTTGCTTGTCAGGGTGTACATGTTTTTATTTAGCCATTTGATTCTTAATGACATATGTGCATTATTCAAGTCACTGGAACATCCTGCAAATAAATACATTTTTTTCTTCCATGAACAGAATATGGAAAACTATTGTGTCAAAGCTTATAGTCCTTATCAGTATAGTTGAGTGACACATTTCAGATTCTCTGTGGGGTTAATTTTTTATCCACTATCCTCAGTTTAATATCATAAATACCTGAGATGTGATCATCACAGAACTTGTTTCCCTAGGCTGTCATTAATGTTGGTGAATTGAGATACTGACTTTGATGTCCATTCTTCAAGGTTTTTTGAGAGCTTCACTCTAGCTAATTGTATGGAGTGGGCACTTTTTTAATTGTGTCCACTGTTGCTTTAATTCATTGCCTCATCTGAGGAACCAAACCTTGGTACTTTCTTTGAGCACACGTTTCATCCTACATTATTATGATTATTATGCTAGTGGATAGTGCCAAAACCTTTTTACTTTCTTCAAAAATAAGGACCATTCTGTCTATTCTCAAAATAATTTATTTGGAGCTTTTTCTGCAAAGGTAAGATGGATTTGTATTGCAGTTTTTCAGCATAGTGTGCATCTCAAGTAGTCTAGTCATGGCAGCTCAGTGTTGTGCAACCTTAACCTTGATTTATCTTGCTGCTTAGGAGAGTACACTTTTGTTCTCTTGCAGCTGGGTTGCTTCCATTCCTACGCCACCTCACTTAACCCTGCCTTTCATATATCTGTATTACAAGTTGTACCTTGTGAACAGTTCTATCTATCTTTTTTACAAAATGAAACATAGATGCTATGAAAAGCTTTGGCTGGGACTTGCTAAGTCATCTTTTCTAGCCTTGTTCTAATACAGATGTTCTCAAATCATGGTTTTGACATTACATAAAATTATCTTTTTCTTTGCAAAACTGATGCACGTGATGTGAGGCAGGTGGTTAGTCCATTGTATAGGGCAATCTGAGTCAAACAGACCACTTCTGAGTATATTCCAAGGTATAAAAACTGCTAATGCCCAGAAGTAGTTCATATTTTCAACTAGCTACAGCTAGGAGAACTGGGCATGTTCTGACTTCTTCATGCTCTCTTCTTTCCTGCTAATTGCAGCGCTGTAGCTGCTCAGGAAATATGGCTTGATCTGAAAGAGCAGGAGATACAGTTGCTTCGTATATTTTCCTGTGTTGTGCATGTTTGTTCCAGGTGAGCAAAAGCAGCAAACCTAACAGCTGATCAAGGTATTGACAGTACTCATAAAGTAGTTCTCAAAGAGCATATAATTGTGTTAAATAACTGTACTTCAGGACAGTTTGCACTCCTCCTCCTCCCTCTGACATTTTTGTTTTAATCAGCATAAATTGAAATGTTAGAAGGGCCAGTTAAAGCTGCTCTGCTTTCATATGGCCTTTGAGGTTTTTCCTGAAGTGGGAACAAATGGCTCCTTGGCCTTCGTGGCTTACCTGGATGCTGCAGAAGTTTGTAGTCCTACTGCCCTGATTCCTGCTAGTGCAAGTATCTAGCAACTCACCTTGACAAGGATGTTAAACACTAAGTAATGATCCAGTTGTATTCAGAAGACATTTTTCAAGTCTTATGAGAATCTTTCTGTATGTGTCAGTTGTCTTTATTAGACCCCACATCAGTCTTTGGAGTGTGAGGTTTTGACTGCCAGCCCTTGCCTTAATCCTGAAAACATTAATGAGAATTATGATCATAAATTCTAAATTTGTTTCAAAAAAAGGCTCTTGTTAGCTCAGTGTTTTTAATTTGAGTAATATGCCATGTCAATTGGAATACTGTAGTTTTTGACAGAAAGACTCCTTATATCTGTTTGATTTAGAGCTTGGGCAAAATGAGCTTTCCTGTTTCTAATCGCCCAAATCATTTGAATCTTGGTGAGTTGCAGACAAAGAACATGCTTCAAATTAATATGATTATGGAAAAAGACTTTAGTTACAGTGACAACTATGAGTTTGTTTTGAATTGAGCAATGTTGAATTTCATGTTATTTTTATAGGATAAATCCATATTACAATCTCTTATAAATAATAAATCTGATTATTTGGAAAGCTCTTGGCCTATTCTGTCTATGGTATTGATCAGTTCTCAAGACAAATCACTGGCCACACTCTTGATGGGGATGTGGAAAGCCAAGACACGTTTTGTTGACAAAAATGTCCTAACTAATTAAAGGGGAAAAGAATAGAAAGCTGGCTTTGTCAGAGGAAGGGTAAGTGTTTCAGTTTATGGTTTTAGTCATCAAACAAAGTCTTCAGAAATAGGTCACTAACACTAAAAATATATTTTGTCTTAAACTCTTCAAGAATTGTCTGTCTTTCTCTCTCTCTGTGTCTCCATCCTTTTTTTTTTTTTTTTTTTGGATTCTTTTTAAAGAGGAAATTAGTGAAAGTAGGAAGCTCAGAGCTTTGCGGTTGTATCTACCAAACAAGTAAAAGATAGATCTTGACCAGATTTCTGGTCATTTATGTGTGTCATTTAGCAAAAGAAAGTGTTAAAACCAGAAACTCTTCTGATATAAATGACCATTGTGTATTGTGGTCCATTTTCACTTGTTCCGAGAAACGCTTTGATTTCATGAAGGGAGCAGATGAAATTTTTGTGGCGTCCTCCCTTGTTCTTATTTCCAAGTCATTTTGCAGTTCTTTCTTATTATGTGATCAAAATGCAAGTTTCAGCTTGCCTGCAGTTCTTGTCGCCCACTGCGCAGGCAGGCGCTGTTTGAATACTTTGATGAATATGAGCGCCCAGAGTGTGTGACATGAAAATTATGCATTTTGATCATATTATGGACTTGTTTCTCAGCTGATGGTGTGACTGGGAAGGGAGAGTAGTGATGCTAATGGATTGTCCTTAAAGGGTGCGTTAAGGCATGGGCAGTCTACTTGTGCTAAAAGGCTGAGCTGCTTTGGTTTAGTTCTATCATCTGCTCACTTAATTTTCACAGTAAGTCTGAAACAGTACTGCTGACTGGAGGGATTAGTAATCATATATTAATGCATAGCATCTTACAGTCATTAATGAATTCTACATCTGTCAGACTACTTTTGGATGTTTAGAACAAAGAAATATCCTGCTCTGCCTTCTTTTGCTGTAACCAAGTGAAACATATGTTTACATACAGAGTGAAAAATACACTTACTATGTTAATGCAGCCACAAAATGTGACATCACAAATATTAAAAGTATGGCTGCCAGGAAATTATTCTGGAACATTTATTTTCTGTGCTTTTAAACTGTATGCTTTCAGAATGTTAAGTGTCAAGCAATTTCTAAAACTGACTTTCAGGATGCCTATTCTTTTTTTTCTTATCCCTTCATTAAAAATCCAGTTGCTGAGATTTCTGTTCTGTTTCTCGGTTTCATATTACGTATAAGACAGGATTTTACTTTCTAATAAAAATTCCACTATTATAATGTGATACAGGAAGAGAGCAAACAGGATTCTTGAAAGCTGAGTCTGCTGTAGAGAGGTTGAGGTTATCACAGTAAACCCTATCAGCCTTACATAGGTGAATATTTTTCTTGCCCCAGAAGTAAAGTTATACATCAGATGAGCAATTGAACTAGTAATACAAATTGAACTTTGTATTACTGTGATATATAGAAAGAGTCAATGACCAAATAACTAGATCTCCTTTCAGTCCTCTCTGTCTTTTCCCTTATAAGTGTCAGTAAATTCTAGGACTGGTTTAATTTCTGCTTACATTTCCAACACTGTTTATTCCCATCTTGTCCGGTTCTTTGCCTAAACAGTTAAGCTCACAAGCTGTAAGTTTACTGGGGTTTTTTGTCTTAAAAAAAAAAAAAAAAAAAAGAAAGAAAAAAGTAGTGGACTTTCCCAGAATTTCGCTCTTTTATGGTTAAAAGTAATTTTCTGATTTCCTTGTCAGGTCTCGGTGTTCTCTCTAACAATGCAGGAAGCTATTTCTGCATTATGCAAAATATAGTTGGTATTTCAATTGAATGATGTTATTTCTTCATAGGTGGACAAATAGATACAGGTGTAATAAAGTAGTTATAGCCTAACAATTTCAGTTTTCTCTGCATGCTGTTGTGACCTAACAGCCTTAGAAAGCAAAATACTTGTTTTCCACTGCCTTTCTTAATCTTTATGAAGTTCATGCACTGTTGTGAACCTAGTAAATAATTCTTGCTTTTGTAATCACAAATGAACGGGTTTGGTATCTTAAACTAAGTCATATGGTACATGGATATACTTCAGAAATACTAGATCTCCATTCTACTGACAGAACTGGACAACAGTCAGTAAAAGCTCATATGGTGGTATCTCTTCAGATAAGTAGCCCTCTTAATTTGTTGTGTTGTGTGTTCCTGTTCCCCCCACCACCCCTGGCTCTTTTCTTCTCAGTTTGTGGAGGAAAGGGTTGTTCTTTTCGGGGAAGCAAGGAAAGCTGAGGGCCAGCAGGAAGTGACACAGGAGAAATGTTGCACTTCTTTACAAGTACTCCTTTGTTCTGTACTTCACTTACAGCATGGACTCTGCGTGGGCTGAGTATCTCAGGAGTTCTGGTGTGATGGTAAAGCAGTAGACCACTGAAGCTACCTTGAAAGCAGCCCTTTACCTTCAGTTTGGGTTCATGCTGTTTAAAACAGTTTAATTTCTGCAGTGTGTTTGAGAGAACCACCTGGTCTTCTGCTGCTTCAAAGTCAGGAAAACTATTTTAGAGCTTTCTTGCAAGAGACAACCTCGCTAGCAGTTTTAATTAGCTCTCTACTGAGCAAATCTAAGTGCTTTGCCCATAGATAACCTTCTTAAGGAAGAGGGTGTGTCAAAACTATCTTCAGTCCTAACTTCATGTAGTCTATAGTTTTCTGATGGTCTGTACCATAGACCTCTGCAAAAGAAGTTTAGAAGTAAATATTTTTCTTTTCTAGAAAACTACAGATTGAGAATGTGATGAAGGGGTCAGTTTTGTGTTTTTTTCTTGGCATGCTATTTTATCTCTTGATAATAAATATGATTCCCTGAAGCCTTTAGAAACTCAAAATATTTTTGTGGTTGAGTTCTCTGATATTTACTGAGAAGTCATTAGATTTTTGTTCTTACATAGGATCATAGAATAGTTTGGGTTGGAAGGGACCTTTTAAAGGTATTCTAGTCCAAACCCTCCTGCAGTAAGCAGGGACATCTTCCACTAGATCAGGTTCCTCAGAGCCCCATCCAACCTGACCTTGAATGTTTCCAGGGATATGGGGTGTCTACCACTTCTCCAGGCAACCTGTTCCAGTGTTTCACCACCCTCGTCATAAAAAAAATTCTTCCTTATATCTAATCTAAATCTTCCCTCTTTTAGTTTAAAATTATTATCCCTTGTCCTATTGCAACAGGGCCTGCTGAAAACCTTGCCCCCAATGTTCTTATAAGTCCCCTTTAAGTATTGAAAGGTGATAACAAGGTCTCCCTGGAGCCTTCTCTTCTTCAGCCTGAACAACCACAACTGTCTCAGCCTGTGATCATCTTTGTGGCCCTCCTCTGGACTCGTTCCAACAGGTCTATGTCTTTCCTGTGCTGAGGGCTCCAGAGCTGGACGCAGTACTTCAGGTGATACCCCACCTGGAGTGGAGTAGAGGGGCAGAATCATCTCCCTTGACCTGCTGACCACTGTTCTTTTGATGCCACCCAGGATGCGGTTGGCTTTCTGGGCTTCAAGCATACATTGTTGGCTCATGTCCAGCTTTCCATGCACCAATACCCCCAAGTCCTTCTTGGCAGGGCAGCTCTCAATCCCTTCCTCCCCCAGCCTGTATTGATACCAAGTGTTGCCCTGACCCATGTGCAGGACCTTGCACTTGGCCCTGTTCAACCTCATGAGGTTTACATAGGCCCACCTCCTGAGCTTGTCCAGGTCCCTCTGGATGGCATTCCGTCCCTCAGGTGTCAGATGCACCACTCAGCCTGGTGTCATCTACAACAGAAGTGAAGCAGTTTAATTTTACATTTCTTTCATATTTCACATTTCTAGGTAGTTAAATACTTAATATTCAGAGGAGGTCTTGGGGATATCCAGCTTTTAATTACATCGTCTATTACCTCCTTGCGCTATAGTGGCTTCTATTCAAAGTTTATAGAGAACATTGAAAAAAATCATGAATTATATCTTACGTTCCATGCTGAGATTTTTGATGCTCTGTTTATGTCAGGGAATGTAGGAATACAAGTAGATGTTGTAAGTAAGCAATTTATTAACCTAGACAAAGGGCTCTGAAGAATAGTGTTATTTTAACCATGGGGAGCTTTGAGGAGATTGTCTACATTTCTCTAAAAATTTTCAAAGGATAAACAGACTTCCACGTAAATCTGGGAGCAGATTTCTGTTTTCTTTACTTCCTCCATGTACTCCTTAAAATTAGTTCACTGACAGTAACAGGTGGAAGTCCACTGACCTTAGCAGATCTGAAAAAGCACAGCAGGAAGATGATCGGATCATTATACAACAAGCTTGAATCTGCTTCTAGTATTTTAAGTCTTTACCAAGCCAATTATCCTTAGTTCTGCTTGTGTTTGGGATGCTAATACTCTGTTTATATTCACCAGGCTACCCGTAACTCCCCTAAATAAATAAAAAAAGTGAAAAAAAAATTCTTGCTTCTCTTCTGTTAAACTGTTTTGCATTGCTCTGAGCTGTGAATGAGAGAGAAGCATTCTTGCCACTGTGTTCACTGGCTGCAAGATCATGCAATGCAGATGGTTCTATTGGCTGAGAGTTCTATAGAATATTTCATCTTGTGTTTGAGGAGGAAAGCATTATTGTAATTGCTGTAGTATTTAGAATTGCCTACTACTTCTTTTTCTCTTCTCCCCACAAAAGAAAAAGCTAATCTCTTTAAGTTGAAGATACAAATTTCTCATCTAGATTTTAATATCTCCATTAATTTAAGGACTTGCTAGTGAGGATGGGAACTGGTTGGTAATTCTCTATTCAGGTACTCGCCCCATTCCCTCTGAAATACTGTAGATGTTGGTCCAGTTAGAAAACAGTGATGATGCATGTTTCAAAATCAGCATATTTATAAAGTTAATCTGTGGTATTTATGTTGTCACAGCTCTTTAATGTTGAAAGGTGTTGAGCCACAAAGTACCTGTGAATTGGAGGTGGATGCAGTAGCTGCTGACATTTTAAATCAACTGGATATTGAAGGTGAAGTGTTAATAACTTTCCATGTAAAATGTTTTAGGACAGGAACTATATTATTATCTTTTTTTAAGGCTCAGCTTAGTTAAGCCACAGTCCAGATTTCAGTGTTAGTGAATTGTTGATCTGCAAATGTATAAAGTTAAAAAAAAAAAAAGATTGTTGAATGGACTCTGAAAGAAAACAAGTTATAAGAATAGCCTATTGTCAGAGCAATAGAAAGAGACTTTTGTTAATGCATAACAGAAGGTTTCAGACCTATAAGGAGAATAAATGAAATGCCAACATGAATTATGCATGTGTGCATACATAAATCTATACATACATACACACACATATTTGGTGAGAAGACCAGCAAAAGCCAAAGGTCTAGATAACAAATAGGACATCTAGAAAACAAATGAAGTTATACCTTAACTTTTACTTAACACTGAATCCTGAGTAAAGCAAGGATTGCAATTAAAAAAATAACAGATTAGAATGACAGATGAAGAAGAGTGTCAGAATCTAATTTGGGGGGAAGAATGCTTCATCACATTGACAGACTTCCCTTCATGTATTATTGCATATTTCAGCCCAGATTGGCAGGAACCCTGGTTTGCAAGCTATATGGGAAGATGAAAAGCAGCGACGGAGACAGAAATGTGAATCTTCTCAGATTAAGACACCTGAGTCACAAGGTAAAAAAAAAAAAAAAAAAAAAAATTTATGCAGCTTTTCATCAAAAACTTTGAATGTGAAGCAAGCGAGAGGTAGAATGTAAATCAGTGTACCAAGTTTGAGGGCTTTTTAGATGTACTGTTTTTTCACTTCCAAGCTTACTGTTTGCCCAGTATGTGTATTCCAATTTTAAAACCAAGATACGTAACCTTGCCTAAAAACATCATGATTCAGCTAGCTGCAAAGCATTTTAGACAGAATGAATGATAATGACAGTTAAGATTGCATATTTTATTATGGAAAACGTTTAAATGTTTAAATACTGGCAAAATTAGATCTCTTATCCTGAAACTTTCTGTGGTGGTTTATGCACAAGGACAGTTCCTTTGAATTTCTGTGGAATTATAGCTAAGGTAATGTTAGATGAAAATTCTAAAAGGATAGACAAATCCTCTATTTTTATGTAAAATTCATTGCACAGGGAAGACTGTGCCCTGCAAATTAATTGCATAACGAACAGACCAGTTCTTTGCATGTTTCTTTTAAAATATGAATGATATTTGGCGAGTAAGCCAGAGGATTGTAAGAAGGAAGGAGGCAGGTTCCTGGCTAAGGCAGACTGCTTTCTGACTGGCTTTTTTTCCTGTGTTTCTGCGTAATACTATTCAGGCTACATAAACCAGACTTTTCAGATTTGGTCACCGATTGTTCTTTTCCTGGATGCTCACCTTGGTGTAATTGCAGTATGATTTGTAAATGCTGTTGATACTTGCAGTTGCAAATGAGATCAATGAGAGTATGTGAAGTATTTTTAAAGTGTTTAAATACACTTGAAAAATCAGCCCTCAAATTTGGCACTTAAAATTAGTGGACACTTCAATTTTGAGCCTAATTTCCTAATAGAATTAGTAATTTTTGTTGCTCTCTGTGTTGAGAGGTCAAAGTAAAACGGAATAACAAATATTTTTCAAATTTTAAAGACCGTGGATTTGTGCCAGCAACAGAGAGTGAAAAATTTTTTCAGAAGAGGCTTAAAGAAATCCTCAAGCAAAATGACTTCTCTGTGTAAGTGTTTAGCCATTTGCCATAAAGTATAATATTCTATGCAAACCTTAAATATGCATTTAAAAATTGGTTTTCAATTAACTAGAACGTTGTCAGGATCAGTGGACTACAGTAATGGATCAGAGGAGTTCTCTGCTGAGCTAACACTACATTCTGAGGTACTTTCTCCTGAAGCCTTTCAGTGTACACCAGCTAATATGGTAGAAGTGCATAAAGATAAAAAGATGAACAAAGGTGAGTATTTTTAATAGCATAATTGTTTAGGCATAAATATATGTCATGGTTTGGCTGTTTGTACTATCAGCAGAAGTAAGCCAAGGATGATCTGATTGTCAGTTATGAAAAAATGAAGAGTAGTTTTGCATTTATTTTCATCATTATTAGAGTAAGCTTTTTTAAAATTGCCATAGCAAATAATGGAAACATACATGACTAGTATAATCATTTTAAAGTGGCTTGCTTTGATAATGTATTGATGTCTGTGACTCTGAAGTTTTATCCTTTCTCTTTTTGTTTTTCTTTTAAAGAATCCAATAGGATGCATACTGATAAAGAAGAGAAAGCAGTTATTAACGAAGAAGCAATTTTAAACATTGTGGAGAATAGTCAGAGCTTTCAGCCTTTGTCTCAAAGGCTAAGTCAGACTACAGTTTTTAGTGAGTATGATTGGAATGTCTTTTCTTCCAAGCTGTTGTACTTTTCCAGTCTTTGTTGTGTTCACGTATGTTACCCGTCATGAAAGAAAGTTAAGTGGTTTACCTCAGGAAGTTTGTCAAGCAGATTGAGACTTCACAGGCACACACCCTACAACCACCCCCAAAAAAACCCGCTTTATATTTTCTAAAAATGTCACCAGAACAGTGTATTTGTAGAGGCTACTGCGCTTTACTGGTTCACTAAGCTTGTCCTCTTGGCAAGATCAGCTCAATGCAATCTCTTATGGGTATTACTCTTCCTTATGGTCCTAGGGTTATAACACTAAAACTATCAGAATAAAGAGGATTTTGACTGTCTATCCATTATACTCTTGCAGTTCCTGCATCTTTCTTACATTATGGTAGAGAACATGCTCATAGGCTATCTTTAGAAGGTCAGCTGTCTGGAGATACTGGAGGATAGTAGGTTGATAATCAGAGACAAGTTGCAGCAGAGCATTTCCCAAAACTTATGTATACAAAAGAATGGTTGAAGGCAAAGAAACAAGAAGTAGAACATTAAAGAGGGGGAGAACCCCCCCTCCAGCAAACAAATGGGAATGGCATGAGGGGCAAACAACAGTAAAATAACACAACAAAGGAACTTGTATGAAAAGCTACTTCAGGTAGAAGTAGTTCAAATACTCTAGAGGAGATGAAAGGCACATAGTTCATGCTATCTATATATATACATTCTTATGTAAACATAAGGTATAATGTTAATATGCCCTACAGTTGATCCTACAAGGTGCGGGGGGGAGGATCTAAAACCCATAGCCTCCATGCTTTTGATACGTATATGGTGTGAATATGTGCATTGGCAACAAGTTACAATATGGACAACAATATATATCTATGGGTAATGCAACATACGGTCTTTTCTTGCAAAGAAAGTAGGAGTGGATCAAGTGAGCTTAAGAGTACTTTTCAGTGCTGTTTTATTTTGCAGAAAGTAGGCAAGATTTTGGTTATGAAAGTTTTATAGGCAAAGATTTGGATTTATCAAGAGAACTATAAGTAAAGAAGTTATGTGGGAGCTAGCAAACATCGTCATGGATTTATCTTTTTTGGAGTGAGAAGGTTGTGCTGAGAGGGTGAGAAGTGGCTAAAATAATATATAGGGTACATCTTATGCCAATGCATTTGAATTGCTCAACCAAATAGTGTTGAAATGGTCTTTTTCCAATGGTTATGGAATCAGATGGAGATTTTATGACTCTTTATTTTTTGTCGTCTTTTTTTTTTTCTTCTTCTTCTTCTTATCATGGAGCTACTAGCTGCTGGTGTCTTGTGTGACCATGAGTAACATGCTGCGTCTCTGAGTCTCTTATGCTCTTTCACAGCATGGACTAGTCTTTACTATGCCTATGTAGAGTCATAGCATCACAGGGGCCAGGAAGCGCACTATTTCTACTGCTGCTGCTGTGAAATGCACAACAAGGTTTATATTAATGGGAAGTAAAGGTTGGAGTTTAATGATGGACCTCACGAAGGGCAAAGGAGCTAAGAACAGAAAATACAATTGAAAGTGGGTTAATTCAGAACTCTGGCAAAGGGGATGGTTTCCATTCTAAATGGTTGCATGGTGTCTTGTGAAGCCTTTGTAAAATATGGAAAATGCCTTCCTCACCAATGTTGAGACTTATTTTATATGATTCTCAGGATCATTGTAAATCATATGATATTTCCTGAGGAAGGAAAGTAGATTGTAGTTCTTCAGCCAGAGGAGGAGAGAAGTAACAAAGATGCCTGGTAGACTGGAGATCATAAATTGGTTATATGGTCAGATGAAAGGTAAGCAGGAGGAGAGCGAGAAGAAATTGTGACTTGGGAGGATGTTTAAGAAATAAAAATAAAGGCAAGTGCATGAGTTAGCGTAAGCTTGGGTCAAATAAAGGAAAATAAAAAATAAAATCTAAGGGAGGAGTGAAATTAGATAAACTTCCAGTGTTTAGAGGAACCTAGGAAGAGAATAGGTTATAGTGAAAAGAAAAGGGAGATGAAGTTAAGCATTATAGTAAAGGACAGAAGGAAAGATGAACTAGTTTGTCTAAATCAGCATCAACATTTCGTGAGATGTGGTGATTGAAATTCTTCCAAGTGATACGGAGGGAAGTGCCCAACAGAGTTAATGCAGCCATTGAAATGGTGAGAGCAAGAGAAGACAGCGATGCTTCAGAAACTGGCACTTGTGCTGAAATAAAAGGGGAGACTGAGGCTTTACTGAATGTGAGGAGGTAGTAGGAGGGTGGAGAGAGAAAAGTGCTTCCACTAAATCTACTACAATCAGAAGAGGATGGCAGAAATAAAAAAAAGGTTGTCAAGATTCTAGATAAAGAGCTAGAAAAGATAACAAATCATAAAACTTGAGAAAAATGAGATATGAAAAGAGCTTTGTTTCTGTAGCCTGCCTTGCTTTAGATGGTAACGAACTAGTAGATTTTAAAATGTTGAGGGGGTGTTTTGGGTTTGTTTGGTTGGTTTTGTTTTTTACTGGTAGATTGTAACTAGTCATTTACAAGTAGAACAAATACAGATTCTACTTGTATGGGCTTTTTCTGCAGTGGACAGTAGTGCTGATGAGGCCATGATTGATCTGTTGGCTGGATTGGAGAATGATGGATATCAGATGGGACATCACAAAACACTCTCTCATCATCGTTCTCTTGGAAGCTGTCGAAATTCTCAGAACAGCGATGATGAAGAAAATGAGCCACAGTGCGAGAAAGAAGAAATGGAACTTAGTTTGTTAATGTCCCAAAGGTGGGACAGTAGCATTGAAGAGCCTGGGCCAAAAAGAAGGTATATATGTGATTTTTCTTTTCTTAATATGTTCTATTCTGCTAGATCATTCCTCCCTCCCACCCTGTTCTCAAGTGTGCTATGAGCCCAGTGAGCTGTAGAGAGGTCTCTGTTGACAGCATTGGAAAAATCTATGCAGATCTTGGGATAGGATGCAGTTGTTCAGATGGTGCTGTGAATTGTCAGTTTTATATGGAAATAAAGATTAAATGTTTAGGTTTGGCTAGACCTAAGCTTCTAGTTTGCTGTTTGAGGAAAAAATGAGTAGGTTTTTTGTCCTACAAGTCCAAATGCAAAAAAACTTTAGTTGTAACCTCCTTTTAAGGTCACACCTTGGATGTAGTACAGATGTTAACATCGATCTTGTACAACACATGTGCCTGCAACTTTTACTGAAGTGAATATTTAAGAAGTATTCTTATGAAGACTGACCCAGAAGACAGAAAAACACCCATTTGTTCCTGTGGTCAAAGCTTAAATCAAAACATGAATGTTGCTCACTCTGCTGGACTGCTAAAGGTCAGCAGCTTGACTATTTTTAAGGCCAAGGTTCTTGGAACACCTTCTCAGGTTGTAATGACCTTTTGTACAGTCTGCACTGACAGGCATTGAAAGAAGCTAGATCTAGTTTCTCTTCACCCCTGCTTTGGACAGACCTTCTGGTATTTATAATTCTGTTTGAAAGATGAGAGACTTCACAGGCATAATGTTGTGATATTTGTTTGGGGTTTTTTTACATCAGAAATCATAATTTTACTATGATTCAGAGAGCAAGAGAGGCGTAGAAATGTTTAATCTTTTATTTCCTGAAGACATACAGAAAAGTTGTAACAGTATCAGAAGTTAGATCATTAGTCTCCTAGTTCTAGAGATAATTCATCTCTAAAGCTACTTTTCCTATTTGACCTTTGATTTTCTTTGGTTTTTTTCCCCACACAGTAGTCTGGAAAGTTGGAATTTCCATCTAAAACACTTAACTTTAATCTTCAGTTTAGTTGTAGTTTCTGTGTAAAACCAGCCTATATCTTCCAGAATTTATTAGCTCAGGTCTGTATGGGCACGACTGTACAACTTCTGGAGTCAGGTAGGATCCTGAAGCAATTAACTGCTTTTATGGAATAAAGAATCCTATTTAAAAACTAATCAGACTTGATGAGCTGGCTCATGCTCATAGCTGCCTACATCTTAATCACAGACAGAAAGCACTAGGGAGAATGTGCATACCAGGTGCTTCCACAGGGAGTCAGCTGCTGTTCAGAGGGAATTACAAGGTTGGTTTGTGATCTCTGCAGAATTTGGACTGACTTCAGAACAGAGCATGGGTATCTCTGCCCCGTGCATGATTCTTCTTATGCATAAAGAGCCAGTTTAAGTCTGACAATGGATCTAATCTTATTCTGCTCAGGCTCTTTCTATCTGTACTGCTTCCTAATGCATCCTACCGTATCCATACTATCACTTTTCTGTTATTGAGTATTCACCAATCATCTGTTCCCTCAGAAAATATATTGAGATAATGAGGAGTAACAATACCCTACTGACTGAATTAAATGGTTTGGGTTTGATTTGTGCTGAACTGGAGAAAAAAGCCCATCAAGACCTGGACTGGTTTATCATGCTGTGTTACACAGATTTTCCAGAAATCTAAACTGATGGGCTTGAATGCAGAGAGATCCAAGTTATTATCTGCAGAAGTTGTCTCTGGCGTGACTGAGTTTACTAAAGATTTGCTTCATGCACAGGATTATAGTGTAATTCAGGTTGGAAGAAACATCTAAATGCTATGTAGTCCGGTGCCCTGGTGAAAACAACTTTGGGTAGATCAGTTACTTGAACCTTGACCAGCCAAGGCCCTGAGCATCTCCAAAGACAGAGGTTGCATAGCCTATATGGGCAACATGTTCCTGTGTTCGAACACCCTCATAATGAAGAATGTTTTCCTGTACATAACGTTCTCTGAGGCAGCCCTGTGCTCATTGCCCTTTTCATATCACCACGTACCTCTGAATCTGGTTTCATCTTTATACCCACTCATCGGATACTTTACAAGTGCAAAAAGATCTCCTCTTAGTTTTTTCTCAACACTGAATAAATCCTGTTCCCTTACTCTCTCCTTATGCGTCATGTGTGCCAGCCACCAGTCTCACCGGTGCTCCTCAGCTGGATTTGCTCCAGTTTGTCAGTGTCTGTCTTGCAGTGGGATGCCCAAAACTGGGCACAATACTCCATATGCAGCCTCACAACTACTGAAACTGGCTACAGTCTCACAGTCACAGTCCAAGATGCAGCTGGGCTTCCTTGCTACAAAGGCACACTGCACACTCTCATGTTCAGCTAGTTGAACCAGGGCTTTTGCATCCTTTTCCACAAAGCCACTTCGTAGCCAGCTCTCTCCCTGCCTATAGCTGTGCATGGGGTTATTTCATCCCATTTGTGCGATGTTTGGGTTTGTCTTTTTCGAAGTCCCTGAGGTTCCTGTCAGCTCATTCTCCAGTCTATTGAGATCCCTCGGAATAGCAACCCTTCTCTCCAGAGTGTTGATTGCTCTCCCCAGTTTGATACTCATTTGCATATCGAGATGAATGTCTTTGCACTGTACTTCTGTGTTTTGGAAATACAGATGAGGGACATCTAAGTTCACTTAGATCGTGGCCACTGTATACCTAGCTGTGCTTGTTAGTTATGTCTCTCTTCCAAATCATGCTGCGTCAAGACTTGAGATAGTCTGGAAATGATATAGCCATATTTGAGCCCATTGTTCCTGAACTAATAAACATGGCTTGATCTAAGTTGGCTCAGTGCTGACCACATTCAGATATCTGTGGGCTTATGATACATACAATTCGTGCTCTGGTCAAACTCCACAGATAGAGTTCTTCAAAAGTAGATGGTATTTAGTTATTCTGGGTTTTCTTTCCTGTGACTTCAAAACCTTTGTATTTATACCTTTTAAGGTACTACACAATAATGTTTTGAATATATCAAGCTACTAGGATAGATTATTATCATCTTAAAAACAACAAACAAAAAACAAAACCACTCCCCCCGCCAAACCTTAGTTCCTTAATATTTATCTGGATTTCTCTCTTGTAGCCACAGAATAGATTATTTCTATGAAGAATTATGTCCAGCTCATGCTTTATTTTACAGAAGAAGAAATCAAATCCTGAAGTGCTTCTGGAGTTGTAATATACCAGGGAGTTTGTTTTGGGTTTTTTTCTATAGATTCTTTTTCTCCCCGCACCCCCCTCCACCCCCCCCGTATAAAGCCATGCCAACTTAAAAACCTGAAAAATTCATAGAAGCTTTTCTTTGTAGATGTACTCCCCCCCAGCAGATTTATGACTGTAAAAATGACAGTGTAAAAGCAGCTTAAGTATTAGCAACAGCAACTTCAGAATGTTCAGGGAGGGATGGAAACAAACATTGTTTTGGTGTTTGTGCTTTAGTTAAGCCTGCCAGGAGAGAGAATTGTTATAATACAGTAAAGATTCCTCTCTTTTTTTTTTTTTTTTAAAAAAAAAAAAAAAGGAAGGAGGAAACATCTGTTTGCTAAGAGCTAAACTGAAATAATTTTGCGTGGTTGGTTTAGTCTTCAAATTTCAAGGACTTTTAAGCAATGAAATTAAATTTCAGTAAAATTGAAATAAAAGTAGGCATCTAAATGTCTTCTCTCTAACTTAAGCTAGTGAATCCTGCTAGTTTTGTCTGTAGTTTTTAAATGGTTTGCTACCACTGATGCCTCTTAAAATAGTAACATTGAATAATATTTTGAGTTTCTCAGTGAGAAATGTAACAATTTTTTGTTTTCCTTTGCTCCCCTAAATTACACAACCACATAGCACCACACCCCTTTGATTTTGAGATTCCCTGTGGCTATTGGTATTTTCTAAGAGAAGTACTGTGCATTAATTAGTTCCTTCATTTTCTCTAGGTCAGCTGGCAAAAGTACGCATCAAAGTTCAACAGAAGAGGATTCATCTTCAGAGGAAGAAATGGAGTGGAGTGGTAACAATATGCTCCTAACTAATCTCTCTATACCTCAGTTAGATGGGACTGCAGATGAAAACGGTGGTAAGTAAAGAGGAAAAACAGCTTTGGAAGTTGAGTTATTACCTGGGTCATAGTTTGTTTTCAGATCAATTTTCTAATTCTCGAAAGTGCTAACCATTTTCAGTGCTTGCTTCAATTGGATGGAAATGCTCTCTATGGATTGCAGAAGCAGGCCCTTAACATCTTCCTTATAAGCCAACAATATTTTAATCTCAATGCCCTCAACGAATTATCAGAATCTGCTTTTCGTATTGTATTAATGATCAAAAAAAGGACATTGTTTTATTAGTTTAATGGAAAAGATAGTTACCTTGTTGCAAAGGTGTTTTTCTGTTACTAACGATCTGTTACGCAAATACGGTGTTAAAATTAATGATTCTGTAGGATCATTTATCCTGCTAGGATTTCATGTAAATAGTCGATGTATTATTGTGTGAATTTAGATGGTTCTTCGCTTTGCAAGTATTTGCCACACATACTAAAATACAGTGAGCCTTTGTTTCAGCCTATGTTTCATTCAGCAGCCTGCATGATACATCTTGGGATTGCCTGAGTTAAAACTATGCAGTAGCAAAGCTGGTGCAAAAGAAACTGCCTTTCAAAACCTATAAAAAATTAAATTAATCTGTAGAGATATCTCTTGCCATCTCTTTATAACCTGCTGTCTTTGATCAAATAACCTTAGTTAATACAATGCATGCTTTGAGGTTAGGCAAATATATAAATATTATTATTTGTTTCATTAGACAATCTATATATTTTCGCATTTATAAAATTCTGTTGAGCAAAACAATCTAAAATGTATGAATCTTGGGAAAAACACATATCACTATCCAGGTTATTCTCATGATTAGGTTCACTTTTCTTTGTGGTCTAATCAACAGTAATTGTTCTTCTTTGTTTAGAAATGTTGTATTAGTCATATTTCATTGCCTTTGAAATTTGTGGTTAACATCACTTCGTGCAGAAGCTTCTTTCTTAATCCGTAGTACAAACTGTTAATGCAAAATCTTGTTTCTGCTCATGTACGTACCTAATTTCCTATTTACTGCATTTGCTCTTTTGGACTGGAATGTAATCCTTTACAAAATTTCTGTATTGGTTTCTCGCTTGAAGCTATTTGACAAAAATAAGAAATATCATCTATTACTACATAAAATACATGTGTCTTAATATATCTATTAGCAATTCTGTATTAGAGAAAGTGAGCTATATGATCTTATTACATAGACAACCACAGCTATTCTTTTGTGTTCACTGTTCAAAGCAAATTTGCGTTTTCCTTTGCTTTTATAGGTATAATGGTAGGGTTAATACGTGATTTGGTGTGCTACTAAAATGATTTGGTTTTGCAAAATATACAATTATAATTTCCCTATTTGCAGTACTTTGAAATCTAATGTAAAAAGGGGTGCTTCTGGCTAATGATACTGTATCTTAAATCATTGTTTGAATTTTAGAATATTTTAACTATATGAGATCACATGCAGAAGAAGAATGGCACCTTAGAATGAGTTTATTACTGTGAACTTTTACATCAACTTCTTATAATAGGAGATACAGTGAATTAAAGACAGATCTCGGTCCAGTTCCTCTAAATTAGAAAATGCTTATCCACACATGAATCTGGGTCCATAACATCTGACTGACTGACAAGTACTTTTGCAATTTTTATATCTGAATAGTAAGGTATCTTCCAAGTGTTCGTTGACACTTCACCCCATTTTCTTTGTTTTCAGTTAATCATCCTCATTCTTTGTGTCGACTCCTACCCTCAAAGAATCATAGGCAGCATCTCCCAGCTGTGTTTCACAGCTCAGGGACTGTGCATGCATTAGAAAATGTTATTAGAAACAGATTGAGACTTCCTTTTATTTTTCTCACCCGGCAACATATAAATTGCTAAGCAGAAGGCAGCATGAGTCTAAGATAATCCCCAAATTGGTTGAGATTTAACAGCAAAGGCCCAAAGGATCCCCTGTCTAGTATGACAGCGTGCAGCGTGTGCTTCCAGGTCATACAGCATGTTTCATAACTCCTGTCACCCTTCAACATTTCAGCTAAAGTTGTGGACACATGAACAAAATGCTGCATGCCAGGAGCTCTGTGGTAACTGCCTCTTTGCAGAGGAATAAACTCCTTCAAATTACTTGATGTTCATTGTGGTTATGAACAAGCACACAGCTGCTGAAAACCAGTTGTTAATTTGTTACTTACCACCTGCCTGTCCACACTTACTCTGCAGTAAATGTGGTGAAAGTATCAGTGAAAGAGAAATTCTCAGGTATCATGTAATAAGTCTGCACAGAGCAGTTACTGCAGCACATGCTGGTCACAGATCTGTGTGGGAATGTTAATGCATGAATATGAATTCATCATATAACTAAACAGTGCAAGCACCTTGCATAAACACTTGAATGGGTGGCAAATTGCTCTGCTTTATAAAAGTGCAGCAAACCTCCCTATGCTTAGTGCACAGGACAGTTAATACAAAGCCTTTGCCATGTTGTAAGATAGTACTTTAGCTTTATGTGCAATGACTTTTCTATATGGCGAAATTCATCTAAATAAGTTCTTTGTTTTTCAGAGCCAATGAGTATGCATACTTCTCAGGGACAAGCTTTTCTAGAAATTAATCTGGTTATATTTAGTTATCTGAAAGTGATTTTTTTTAGAAGCCTTCTTTCAGAAAATGAGCATGAAATCTTTGGCAATTGTATGCAAGCGTACCATTTAGGAGTAGCTGACAACAGCTGAGACACAAATGTACTGACAACATGATTTTGATAAGGCAACTCATGTACTCAGGGTCTGTAGTTGTCATGATCATAAATGCAATGTGATTTAGAAGAAGTTTGTTTCTTCTTTGGATGGGAGGGCTTTTGGGAAAATGTCTTGAAAGTAGTTAATACCTTAAGTTTTGGTGTTTTTTATAGGAAAACTAGAGTAAAATTGCTTGTCTTCTATTTCAGACAATCCTTTGAATAATGAAAGTTCTCGAACTCACTCCTCTGTCATTGCAACAAGCAAAATGTCTGTAAAGACCTCAATCTTTCACAAAGATGCTGCTACGCTAGAACCCCCATCTTCTGCTAAAATTACTTTTCAGTGTAAACACACAAGTGCCCTTTCTAACCATGTTTTGAATAATGAAGATTTAGTAGAAGACCTCTCACAACCAAACACAGAAACAAGACCTGAACTTTCAGTCCATTCTCTTACAAAAGAAAGCACTTACTCAGCAAAGTACCCAGCTCCATTCAGCAATAGTACCCATGCAGAAAACTCTCACAAAGAAAGTAACAAGAAAGATACTTTCCCAGTTCCTTCATGTGAAAATAATATTTTTGAGTATGAAGATGATATTTCATCAGTGAGCAGACAGATACCAAGTAGGAAGTATACTAGTATCAGAAAGGCTGAAAAGGATGTCTCTTTTATGCATGTGGGCCGCCACATTGGTGACAGCATGTTGAATAAAAACTTATTTAACTTTTCCGATTTGAGCCACTCCAAAGGTAAAATGTCCTCTGAAGTAAACGAAAAGTCCAGCAGCGCAAGTATAAATAGTTTTTTTCCAGCAACAGTTACAGAAAATTGTGAATTGGTGTCTTGTTCAGGAGGCAGTCGAACTGTGGTACATTCACTTGAAAATAACACTGATGAAGGTGGCCTTAATAAGCTTAAAATTAGATATGAAGAATTTCAAGAGCATAAGGCAGAAAAGCCAAGCCTCAGTCAACAAGCAGCACATTATATGTTCTTTCCTAGTGTTGTTCTTTCTAATTGTCTCAGTCGACCACAGAAGTTAGCTCCCGTGACATATAAATTACAGCAAGGCAACAAACAGTCCAGGTTGAAGCTGAATAAAAAGAAACATAGTTTTATCAATCATCACCAGCCTGCAAGTGTAAATGATGTTGCATCAGTGAAGGAAAGCTGCTATACACAAGGTAATGCTTGTAGTAACATTCCTGATAAGGATAGTGCTTTACCTAGTGACTTAGTTCAAGTTCCTCTTGAGGCTTTTGAAAACAAAATGCCTACAAGTACTGCTAATTATACTGACTGCCAGTTTGCAGATGGATCTCTTGAAACTGAGCAGTCATTTGGATTATGTGGGAATAAATACACGCTCCGAACGAAACGGAAGGTAAATTATGAAACTGAAGACAGTGAATCAAGCTTTGTCGCACACAACTCAAAAATTAATCTACCTCAACCGATAGAAAGTGTTGAAAGTTTGGATGGGTCTCAGAAGTCTCGAAAGCGTAGAAAACTTTCTAAAAAATTGCCACCTGTTATTATTAAATATATTATCATCAATAGATTTAGAGGGAGAAAAAATATGCTTGTTAAACTAGGGAAAGTAGATTCTAGTGAGGAAAGAGTAGTACTCACAGAGGAAAAGATGAACTTATATAAAAAGCTTGCACCTTTAAAGGACTTTTGGCCAAAAGTTCCTGACTCTCCTGCAACCAAATATCCTATTTATCCACTAACACCAAAGAAAAGTCACAAAAGGAAAGCAAAACATAAGTCAACCAAGAAAAAAGCTGGAAAACCACAAAGAACAGGCAGTAAAAATATTAAAAGAACTTTATCTTTCAGAAGAAGGACTCATACAATTCTTTCTCCTCCTTCGCCATCCTACAATGCTGAAGCTGAAGACTGTGACTATAACTATAGTGATGTTATGTCTAAGTTAGGTTTTCTTTCAGAGAGAAGCACAAGCCCAGTAAACACATCTCCACCTCGTTGCTGGTCTCCCACTGATCCAAAAGCAGAAGAAATTTTGACCAACCTGGACAGAGAAGCTTTATTTAGTAGGGGGCCCAATATGTACAACAGCAAGACTCTTAATTCTAGCGTAGGAAAAAATAGTCGAGCAAAAACTCAGGTTAAGAAATGTAAAAAGAAATTTGCTAGCCCCACTGTATCTACCAAGAAAAAGAAAAAGATTAATCAGGCTGATAAAACAGCAGATGATGGAAAGAAGAAACCTAGAACAAAACAAAGACAAAAAACAGCTGAAAAAGCATCCTCAAGAAAATGCGTTGTATTAAAAGATGAAAAAGGAAGTATTCACTCTACTGCAGAAGTGAAATTTATGCTGAAACATCAAGATCTGCCTGAGATTTCTTACAACTCTGTCAAGTCACAACCACTTCATAACTGGAAAGACAGTTCTCTTCCTTGATCAGCAGCTGATGCACAAGGTAATTCATCAGGCTGTTTTCATTCATTGATGGAAATTGATAAGCCTGTAGATGCACAGTGTTTACCTGCTCCACGAGAAGACCCTCATGCATCTCTTGCATCTACTCCTGTGGCATCTGAAAGGGAAGTACCAAAAATGAGCTCTCAAAGGCCCAGGACTCAAAGTGCTATATTTAGAATGAAGGATTCTGCTCTCATTCAAGACATATTTGATGCATCTAATAACTCAACTCAGGTAACACCGAATGCCCGCATCTCTAAAGATAAGATTTCTGCAAAAACAGAAGAGATAAAAAATTTGCAAAACAGATATTTACCACCAGCTGGGAAATTAAATAAAGCTTGTGACTCTTTGGACACAGTGAAGATGGATCAGTTACATGCCACTAACTATGTGCATTGTAAAGACAATAATCAACAGCAGATTTTTTGTTTACCAGAGGCATCTAAGCATTCTGATCCTTCTTCTTCTGTTCTTAAGTCATCTGAGGAGAGCCCTGGGCCACTTCAGTTGCCTAAGAACTGTTTTGTAACATCTTTGAAGACTCCAGTGAAACAGTTAAATTGGGATCAAAACCAGAGAGGATTTATTTTGGATATGTCACACTTTAAACCTGAACCAGTAAAACAAAGGTCTCAGTCAGAAACAACCATGCAACAAAAACCCATCTCCCAGTATAAAAATAGGACTATAGTGGCCCCATCAGCATTCAGTGAAGGACAGTCTGGCCTAGCTGTTTTGAAAGAGTTACTCCAGAAGAGACAGCAGAAAGCTCTGAGTGCAAATGTTACACAGGAACCATTACCGGCTAAAACGCAGCTAAGCAGGAATATACCATGCCCTCTTGAACAGAATAAAGCAATCAAAAGGTCACGGTCAGTCGCATCGCCAAAAAAATCTCGTGCTCCCAGGAATACAAAACCTAGAGAAAAAACACCAAAACTTTCAAAAATGGAGTCTTTAAGCCAGCAGATCACTAGTCGCATTGATCACGCTGTGTCTGATGACAGCCCCGGGTTTTTTTCAGACCCTGGTTTTGAAAGCTGCTACTCACTTGAAGACAGCTTGTCTCCAGACCACAATTACAACTTTGATATTAATACTATAGGGCAAACTGGATTTTGCAGTTTTTATTCGGCAAGCCAGTTTGTCCCAGCAGATCAAAATTTGCCCCAGAAATTCTTGAGTGATGCAGTTCAAGATCTTGGTTCTGGACAAACAACAGAAAATGACTTTCTGTGTCGTAATGACCAAAAACCTGAGGAGGAAAAGCAGCGTTCTTCAAGCACAAGTAAATGGATACGGTCTGGTTCCCTGAGCCCTGAGCTTTTTGATAAAACCTCACTGGATAATAATGAGAACCACTGCCATAGCCAATGGAGGAAAAATGTTCATTCTTCAACTTCTAGATCTAGTTCTGTTGATACCTCTTGTACGCAAGAGACTGAGGTCTGTTTAAATGAAAAATTCAAATTGAATAGAAATACAGTAAATAAAGAGAGATTTCTTAACCTTCCTCAGCCAACCAGCTCAGATTGGATTCAAAGCCACATTAGAAAAGAAACCACTTTTGAACCTTGTCAACCACTTGATTCAGTTAATACCTCTTTTACATCCATATTGTCTTCTCCTGATGGTGAACTTATAGATGCAGCTTCTGAGGATTTAGAATTATATGTTTCAAGAAACAATGAGGCATTAACTCCAACTCCAGATAGTTCACCAAGATCAACCAGTTCTCCCTCACAGTCCAAGAATGGAAGTTTTACACCTCGTACTGCTCACATTCTTAAGCCTCTCATGTCCCCACCTAGTCGTGAAGAAATCATGGCAACTTTGCTGGATCATGATCTTGCAGAAACAATTTATCAGGAACCATTTTGCAGCAATCCTTCAGATGCTCCAGAAAAGCCAAGGTACTGTGTTAAATGCATTTCTGTCCACATATGTTTGTGATTATATTAAACTTTAACTTATTCCTGTAAACAATTTTATGCTGTTATGTGGCACAGATTCATGAAAGTTTCCGTCTGATATACATACATTTGAAGTTGAAAATTACTGTACTTCCCATGCAAATACCCATTTTCATTCATGACGCTTTTTTTTTTTATTGCTTGATGTTATTGTAGTAAGTGGGAATGTGCCTGCTTGGTTTGTAAAAGATACTTCCCGCAGGAGTTGCATAGAAAGAAAACTAGTTAGCAGGACTTGCTTGTATATCATCTTGAGGACTGCCTGCAATGCAGTTTAAAAAAAAAAAAACAATAATTCAAACTATTTTATTCACAGGGAGATTGGAGGACGACTTCTCACAGTGGAAACTAGACTGCCAAATGACCTGCTTGAGTTTGAGGGAGACTTCTCATTAGAAGGTCTACGTCTCTGGAAGACTGCATTTTCAGCAATGACAGAAAGTCCTAGACCAGGATCTCCTCCCCGTTATGGTCACTCCACTGTTAACAAAAGAGAAAGTAATAGCCATAAAACTAGTGAAGACAAAAAAATAGTCATAATGCCATGCAAGTGTGCTCCAAGCCAACAGCAAGTTCAGATATGGCTTCATGCCAAAGAAGAGTATGAACATTTCAAGAAATTGCCTAAGAATCATCCTGCTGAGCTGGAAAAGGTAGCTGAGAATATCAGTTCTGCAGTATTGTCTGAAGAGAAATCTATAGAAGTAGTAAAAGCAGCTAAAGATTTAAATTTATCTAGCCTGGAAGGTGAAAGACCTATTGTGCCTACAAAGAATTCTCCTGCTTCTGTGGCAGAAACTACAAAAACACAACCCAAGGAAACCTGTGATAAGTCTATAAGCACTATAGGAACATCTATAAATTCTACAAATGACATAGACTCTAATAAAACTCCATCTGAAAGCAAGACACTTATTATTTCAACATTAGAACATGACAAGGAAGAGGAGGAGGAAGATTATTACGTCAACTACAGTTCACCAGATTCGCCAGTACTTCCTCCTTGGCAGCAAGTGGCATCTCCAGATCCCAAGCAGTCCAATTTAGAAGACACAGAGTGGAAAATCCAGGATGTTATTTTGTCTTCTGTGGAGGGAAATGATGTAGCATCTGTTGGAAGTGCACAAAACTCTCCATCCACCCAAGAGGACGTTAGGACATCCTTTGACACATCTCCATTTCCGGTTAATGACGATCCTGGAAATCCTGAATGTGTTTGCCTGCATAGTACACCCATTGTGCAGAGAAAAAATCAAGATGGAGTACCTGAAGTCCTTGGGTTTACTCCTTTATCTACAGGTAAATCCATTAAGTGATTCTAATGATACACCAAAAAAAAAATCTGAATATGATAAGATATTATATGTCTTTTGACATAATGAGAAAATAATCATATCTCCACAAAAATATATTTAAAACTAGTTTTGGAAAGGAAAAGGCCTGTGCATTATTGTTAAAGTAACTATGAATTATAAAAAAAACTCTAGAAGGGTGCTGTTCTATTTGTTTTTATATGTAATATTTGTTTATAATGTTAACCAAATGCTTCTGCTTGTTTCCAACCTGTTGTTTAATGTTTAGACAATATTATTGGGGCTAAGCAGTTTTGCACTGATATATGTTTACAGAACCAAAAGCCCAGAAACTGAGCCACAAGAGGGGAAGTAATACTGATGGTCTTCGAAGAGTACTTCTAACCACACAAATGAAGGTAAATTTAAGATTTTATGTACAGATATATTTTTATTACGCTACGCATACACATTTCCATTATTTTTTTCTTCTGTGTTCTCCTGTGTTGTTTTGTTCTTTTGCTGTTAAGATCTTGAAAATACATTTTAAATGGTAGGGTGCAATCAGTGTACACTCAAAGTTAGGAAGAAGAAATCAGTTTAATTTGCAGGGGGAAGAAAAAGTTGGATATTGAGAGTATGTTCTATGTTTTAGGGTAGTGAGATGCTACTGGAACACCAAAGAAACAGCATATAGGGATGTTGTTTTGCTCTCTCAGTTGCAGCATCCTTTTTAAGTTCTATTATTTCCCTTTTATATGTGTGTGTGTGTATATATATACACACACACAGATGTGTATATTTACATATCTGTGTGTATTAGTTTTTAGGCAATGTTCTAAGCATTTTCTGAAAACAACGTAGGCAGTGAATGGCACTGGTATTCTGAGAGAGTAGAAAAGGAATCGATTGCATAAAATGATCAGACTCATGTTTTGCCTAAACAGTACTTCTGTTCCCCATGTTACACAGCTATTTAGAATCATAGAATGTTTTGAGTTGGGCGGTCATCTAGTTCCAACCCCCCTGCCATGGCCAGGGACACCTTCCACGAGACCAGGTTGCTCAAAGCCCCCGTCCAACCTGGCCTTGAATGAACACTTCCAGGGATGGGACATCCACAACTTCCCTGGGCAACCTGTTCCAGTGCCTCACCATCCTCAGAGTAAAGAATTTCTTCCTCGTGTTTAGTCTGAATCTACCCTTTTCCAGTTTGAAGCCATTACCCCTCATCCTATTACTACACTCCCTGATAAAGAGTCCCTCCCCATCTTTCCTGTAGGCCCCCTTTAGGTACTAGAAGGCTGCTATAAGGTCTCCCCAGAGCCTTGTCTTCTCCAGGCTGAACAACCCCAACTCTCTCAGCCTGTCTACATAGGAGAGGTGCTCCAGCCCTCTCGTCATCTTTGTGGCCCTCCTCTGGACCCGCTCCAACAGGTCCATGTCCTTCTTATGCTGACGACTCCAGAGCTGGATGCAGTACTCCAGGTGGGGTCTCATCAGAGTGGACTAGAGGGACAGAATCATCTCCCTCGACCTGGTGGCCATGCTTCTTTTGATGCAGCCCAGGATGCAGTTAACTTTCTGGACTGTGAGCGCACATTGCTGGCTCATGTTGAGCTTCTCATCCACCAACACCCCCAAGTCCTTCTCCTCAGGGCTGCTCTCAATCCGTTCTCCGCCCAGCCTGTATTTGTGCTTGGGATTGCCCCAACCCAGGTGCAGGACCTTGCACGTGGACTTCTTGAACTGCATGATGTTCGCACAGGCCTGCCTCTCAAGCCTGTCAAGGTCCCTCTGGAGGGCATGTGGGACACAGAATGGTGGAGTAGATGCATTACTGAAATGACCCAATAGTCTTTTCTTTTGTTCTCAAGATATTTCACCCAGTTCAAGTGGGTACTTGAGTGTACCCTTAATTCAGTGCATTAACAAGTGTTGACTGAAACAAGAGGGTTTTGATGAATTGTTGCTCAAGACAGAATAGAAATTTGCTGGTGCCTCTGTCCTCAGGCTTCTATGAAAGTCAATATGTGTCAGGTTTGGGTTTTTTTGTGTTTGGTTGTTGGGATTTTTTTAAGTATTTCAAACTGCCTCTTGCTTTTTTGTCAAGTTTCATTAAAATTATTCCTAAAAGGCAGAAAGACACAACTGTCATTTCCCTGTTGAAAAATGACATGAGGAGATAGTGAAAGCTTTTTTTAAAACTAATTGTAGTGTAGCATTTGTATTTTCATTGATAAATTTGTATTTAATATTGTATATGAATTTATCAGCCTATAGTTTTTTCAGTATTATACTGTGCTTTTTTTTTTTTCTCTTTCCTCTCCCCCCAATAAGAATCAATTTGCTGCTCTTGGTGCTCCAAAGAAAGAGACTTCTCAGATTGAAGGACCATCTTTAAATAACACTTATGGTTTTAAAGTCAGTGTGGAAAACCTGCAGGAAGCAAAATCTTTACATGAGGTAACTTACTTTTATGTTATTTTATAAAATGATAGTTTATCAGACCAGTTTTATAATGGAATAATTTAAAAAATCTTTTTCTCCTTGGTCCCTGCCTGACTTAAAATTAATCAGTGTGTGATGTCTGCAGCTCTAAGTCATCGCTCTACTACTTTCAGCTTGATCTCCAAGTGCCTCTATTTAATAGTATTGAACTAGAATTTCACGGTATTTTTGTCGAGAAGGTGGTGAACGTTCCTTTAAAAAATGAAAATAAGGTAAAGATCAGAGGGAAGAAATAATAAATTTTGTATAAAAACATTACTGGCAAAACTAGTTGAGTGTAACTTTCATGGATGATCATCTTAAGGCATCTGGCATCATTCAGTTGGGCCCTCCCTGTATCTCTGTGTGTTATCTTCTGAAACTCTTGGGCAATTTCTACTACATTTAACAAAACGGTACCTGTCTCAAAGAGTGTCTCTACATATTTCATGTAGGTCAGTGGTTGGTCTGGGAAGAGAGTTCAAAATTGGTACTGGAGGAAGGGATGCAATGTGAATGCAGTAATGCTGTGTTTGGCTGCTAACTGGCCAGCCAGCATGTGTGCTCCCAGACAGTCACCACATCTGTGGCTTGGAATTAGCTGTTGACCAATTTACAGATGACATAGAGAGATAGAACTTTTATACACTGAGTAGATGACATAAGAGAAGCCACAAGAAACTATTGATTTTGCAGGAAATGGAGATAGAGCTTGACAATAAAATTCCATTTCAGTGATGGCTGTAGTGATTTAGGATGCAAATCTAGAGGAAATCAGGCTGCCGCCAGGGCAGCTTACATACTCAGAAATATTTGTAACTTTTCTCTTGTAATCCCTTCAACTTGCCCATTAGTCCACGTTATTAACTATATTATGCAAAACAACAGAGCAACAACACAGCATTCAAACAGTATTAAATACTTACGGTATTCATTGTAGAGTCAAAACTGTACAATATATAGGGATTAGCGTTTTATTAATGCAAACCATTCTACAAAAAGGTGTAGCAACATGATGCGGAAGTTCATTAATGTAAGTGAAGGAAACGTTAGGTATTCTCCATATCTTCCTGTAAGTGTCTTAGTCTTCATGCTTGTTTGCACGTCTTGGTGCGAGTGGGAAAGGAAAATAAAGACCAATAGTGATTCTTTTTTCTTGATCAGTCCGGAAACTTAGTTCAGCTTAATATGCAAAGCTGTTTGAAAACATTACAGGAATTTACAGTTGTTGAAGTTGAGCATTTCTGTTTGTTTGTATTTTCTGCTTTTGGTAGAAGCTAGTACTCAGAAACAAACACTGAATTTTAATAACTGACTATAAAAATGTATTAAGTGGTTAATCTTTTTTTTTTTTTGTAAGATAATGCTTTTGCAAAAAAGTGAGATCCAGAGATGCATGTTTAATCATTTCTATTAATTTTCACATGTGACCTCTTAGTTACAATATAATGTCACCATATAAATGTTGCAATGAATTCATTTACACTGATAATCTCCTCTTAAAATTTTTTGAAGAAAGCTCCAAAACATACTAACTGACTGTATTTATTTGTTGGTAGGTCCAACACCTTACCCTCATCAGTATGGAGTTACATGCTCGAACCAGACGAGATTTGGAACCAGACCCAGAGTTTGATCCAATCTGTGCTTTATTCTATTGCATCTCATCAGACACTGCACTGCCAAATACTGATAAAAAAGAAATCACTGGTGCTATCGTGATTGATAGAGACAGGACACTCGCAAGCCAAGGTTCTTATTTCTTTTTTCTTAACATAATTTACAAAATGCTTATTTCATAGTAATCAAACAGTAGCAAGCAAAATATAATCGAGTATCTATATTACTATTTAGCTCATTTAATTTTGTCTTGTTGACTGTTGGATGAATGGCCATATTAAACATAGAGAGAGTTTTCCTGCTTATATCTTCCGAAGAACTATTGCATGGGCTGTAAACCACAGATAACCTACGCATATGTGAAATACCTATGTTTGCGTACTTGTGGACAAGCTCCTGCATTGTTCTAAAAGTATAAATAGGAAAACCTGCCTTTAGTTTCCTACTCGAGTTGCTGGATAGCGACAAGTAGAAAATGTTAAAAGCAAGACAGTATGTTTTATATTTTACTTAAGGGTTATTTTTGTGGTTTTATCTGATCCTTTTAGGATCTAAACAGGGGCCCTTATCCTATTGTACCTTTTTGGCTTTGTTTAGACCAGTGATACTCAACCTGTGGCTCTAGAGCCGGATGTGGCTCTTCATGGCCCTACAGGCGGCTCTCGCAATGTAGGCGTCTGATCGGCGCTCCACTCTATCAGGCAGCGCGGGGAGCACTGAGCAAATGGACCAGCAGTGTGGGAGTCGCTGAAGTTCCCCCTCCCAAAGGGGGAAAGAAAAGGAGCTGCTGGGATCCCCCCACAGGTAAGAGTAGAGATCACCTCCCACCCAGCAGCTGTGGGGCAGAATGGGGAAAAACTCGCCCTTTTGCCCCTTCCACCCCTCCACCCCACTCCTTCCTAGCAGCCAGAAGGGGCTGAAGACAGAATGCTGCTGGGAGAGAGGATGCTAATGTGTCATGTCGTGATGTATCAATATGTGATGGTGTTGAGGCAGCATCATCACACATTGAAGTGTCATGATGGGAAAAAAAAATCACACTGTTGATACTTGATTTTTATGGTGCTCTACAACTCCATTTAATAAAGAAGTGGCTCTCCAGCTGTTAAAGGTTGAGTACCACTGGTTTAGGCTAGTAAAAAAAACAAAAACAAAACAAAAAGTCCTCTTTCTTTCAGGGTTTCTTTGGCATTGCAAATATGTATTAAACCACAAAATACTGTCTAAAATTCAAGTGTGGACAAAAACCTACCAAAAATAAATTTAGCATTAAGGCAACAGCTCCTTCTTTTACCAGTTTATTTTCCAAAGTATTGTAGATACTGTATCATCTTAAGCTAAGTTCTTATTATTCTCAGTTAAGTTTATTTTGGTATTATATGCTTGTTACTATCTTGAAAAAAATTATCTCCATTACCTTACTAAGTGAGTTTTTCCACAGTATAGCCACTATGGCCCCCTAGGTGTGTGCCACTGATAAATTATCAAGAAAAAGCTCTCTGTAAAGAGGTCCAATAATATTTTGAAAAATCGAAGGTTCTGATCTGGTTTTGTTAGTGAAATAAAATTATATGTTTAAATGCTATTGTGACATTCCTTGCTTTGATGTGTGCTGTCAATATTTTCTTGGTTAAAACTTTGACTTCCCTGTGGAGTGACTGGACAATGAGATACACCTTTTTTCCCTCCCTTTTTCTATAATTGCTATGTAAGTTACTCATTTTAACATATATTTCTGAAAGCACACTTTTTTTAATTCTCAAGATTTTAAGAGTGTGTCAAAGTAGAATGCCTTTTAAAAGCTTCACATTGCTGCCTTAATCAAAGATACTGCTATCTGTTGTATAGAGAAAATGAAAAGACAGAGTACGTGTTGCATATTATTCATTTAAAGAGCTTTTTTTGTACAGAAGGCAAATGCTGAGTTCCTGCATGCATCTGAATTTAGCTATTATTCACACATTATCAATGTAGACGCTCTTAATGTGCACTAAGTGAGCAGTTGTTCGTGGTTTTCTGTTTCTATTAGTAACTTAGCAGTGTTTTTTTTAACTGTGCTGAAAAAAGAACTCTATACTATGTTATGTAGCGTTTTCATTCCATTTTGCATTTTTGCAAAGCACTACTCTAAGCGAGCAATTAAAATACATATGAAAATACTGTGTGAGCTGTCATACAGTCCTTTAATATTTCTTATTCAAAACTAATTTTCTAATAGCTGGACTCTTATACATGTAAAATGGTGAAATTTCTTTTGAATCAAATGGATCTATAACTGAGAATTTGTGGAAGATTACCACTATGGTAGAATTTTACAAATTGAAAAGAACAAACTTTTCCACCCAAGAGGAACAAAATGAATCCATGGAATTAATTGTGATAATAATTAGTGTTAAAGATAAAAATAGGTTGTATTCCATACTTCTTTTCAGCTGTATGTTTTGTTCTAAAGCAATATTGTTGATTGAAGTAATGTAATTCCTTCTAAATTGTAATGATTTTTTTACTTTATTTTCTAGGGAGCAGAGACCAAGCCCCCTTGCTCACAAGATCTGGAGTTACAGGACTAGAAGTCAGTTACGCTACTGATGAAAGAACTCTTTTCCAGGAAGTAGTGAATATTGTAAAAAGGTAGCATATCTGTACGTTCTGCTTTTATTTTTCAGGCTTGGTACAGCAGATTTAGTTCCTTCAACCCTTGCCAGTCTCCCAAATACTGATTTTCGTTGTTGTTTCCCTTGAAGGCTTATTTCTAGAGTGGACAAGCATGGTGGTCTTTCAAATAAAAATACTTTTTGCTTTTCCTTTTCTCTGACAGCAAGAACATTCAGATCCTCTTAAGCACCTGAGTTACAGTCTTGAAACTAATCAGCCATATAAGTAATCTTCTTTAACATACAACCTTTCCTGTTAGTCCCAGAATTCGTTACACATCTCTCTCTGAAACTCTCAGAATAGTAAATATTAACTGTGCTGAAAGCTGTAGAAAACCCTCAAATGGGAAGAATTTTCCTAGGCACTCTGAGGCAAGACAGAAAAAAACCTACATGATACTGAAACTGCTATGGACAGAGTAAAATAACCAGTAGTTGAAAAATCAATTTCCTTCATTAGTTTTGTCTTCTCTGAATGGAAATCCCCTGCTCCATCAGATTGGGAAAACTGCTGGTTTTCCCCATCTCCCCCAAGACTGGGAAGCCTGTTTGGTAGCCCTCTCGGCTGGTGAGTAGGTGGAACTGCAGACGTCTCTCCAGGCCCTACTGTCAGAGGTGCAAAGCTGTAAAATTGCAAGGAAAAATAAACAGATTTAAACTATGAGTCACCCTGCTGGAATAGAGGCACAAGAAAAAAATGTGTACTAGGCAGAGTACATTTGCAATTCTTTCTCTCTCCAACCAGAAAACCTCTGATGAGAAAGACATTGACCAACCCCATGAAGCCAGAATACAAAAAGAGTTGCTGAATGCAACCAGGGTGGGTCCTGACAGAGCAGCAGATCCCTGTTCAGAGAAGACAAAATTCAGGTAAGGAACATAATTTTATTTTTCTCTTTCTTGGAAATCTAGTGCTCCATCAATCTTAGGAAAATTACTGACAATGAGAAGCTGCCAGTAAATGAAGAATTTTCCACCAGTTTAAAAAGTAACAGTACATAAAGAGTGTGAGAGAGAGAACTTGGCAGTTAGAACATATACTTATCAGTGAAGAACAGAAGAAGTCTACATCTGTACATATTGAAGGCATTATGGAATGAAAAAACCCATACAATTTTTTGTAGTACTTCAAGATGGAATGTACCGATCACCAGGTTGCTGACTGAGAAATCTCTTCTTAGGAGATCTTCTCTTTCAACACTGTGCTAGTATACCTTTTTGACTCAACAACTTTATCTTCAAAGATTGAGTTAGTTAACTTGTATTCCTGGAAGATAAAAGATTTGATCTGCTAATGGAGAGGCAGAGAGCTGTCATCATCTTGGTCTACTTCCCTCCCCCCTCTCTGCACTATCACTCAGGAATCAGACTTTTGCTGAACTCGCAACAAAAGTATTTTTAAAACTTGGACCACATCTACAGTTTGCAGCTCTTTCCCCCCTTTATTTTCTGTAGGCTAGGCAAAAGAGAATAAGAAGTTTTGCTGGAGTAAATGTTTTAAGTTTCTTAAGCACAAAATAAGTGTCTAGGCCCAGAGTAGCTTTAACTGAAGGAAAAACTATGCGAAAAGTACTTGATTAAAAAGTAGCGGACTGCAAAAATCTTCCTCAATGGGAAATGAACAAGCAAGCAGATTTAATGAAATCTTCAGCATGAGGAATTATTTTTTAAACAATCTTCTGTTGCTATTCTTAGTGTTATTTTTTCCAGCACGAGCTAGGTACTCCAGTTGTTCTGGTAGGTGCACTTAATAGTAGGTCTGGTAGGTTAGAGAAAGAAAAGAATCAGGCCATGCTTAAGAAGCATTACCACTTGGGGTTCATGGAGCAAAACTCAAAATCACCTTAATTTATCAGCAGAGGACGATATCAGTATCTTATATACTGATGTATGTATCAAACTAGAGGATAGTAGGTTCTTGTGACCAAATAGCGTGCCCTACATGACTGCAACTTGTGTTTGGTTCATGTTCTTGGCCTCTTTGGCTGTTGAAGGGGAGGGTGGGAGAGCGGCATTCCAGATTGCTGGAACAGTGAATATCTATTCAGTCTTGTTTGTCAATACCAGAAACAGACTTTTATCAACTCAGTGCACTGAACAGAGGGTACCTCACCTACGGGAGGAATTGTCTTATGCAGTCCAATTGAAGAATTCTTGTTCCCATTTCTAGTCATTCTCTTAGTAGTTGTCCTCATTCTTGCTCTTATTTCATATACGTGAAATCATGGAACATGTGTTTCGAGTTCCAGCCTTCTACTTATCTGTTTAGACATTTTGTTTTTATTCTATTCTGGCTATTGAAAATAAATGGTTGATTCTGTCACTTTTTGTCAATAGATGGAAACTCTGGAAGAACACCTAGAGAATTCCTGACCACTGTTCCCAGCACACTGATGAGGGAAAAGTGATTTCTGGGAAATGTATCACTTAGCTCATCAGTTTCTTTTTCCATCAGAAATCTGCAAGCATTTTGTCTTTGAACATATGACCCAGAGTATCTACACAAATAGACTTTATAATGTGCTGGTTCATATTGAGGTACACAGATCCTGAAGCAGAGAGTGATAAATTACTGAGGTTTTAATGCTTGCTGGCGTTTTATTCTTGGGCTGCACCACTAGCCTTTTGTCACACTGAAGAGCGTTTCCCAAATCTAACTTTTTAGAGCAGAGCTAAAGCTACTCTGTTACTTGTTCACTGAAGATACGTACTGCTCCAGAAAGTTCACTGGAGTCAATGAGCTGAAGTTGGCTTCACTGTGAAGTTGTTTGGCATGTTCTAGGTCTGAGTGACCACACTAAGATTAACATGTGTTTCCACCTAGATGTCTGTCAAGTAAACGTCAGGTTAAATGTTCTTCTGTGAAATTAGTAGATGTTGTTTCCGATCAAGTCTGGGCAGTTGGCAATTAAAAATAAGTCATCTTGAGGTCTGTAGACCAGAAGACGACCCGTTTGTTTTTCTGGAATTGTGATCTGTGATTTCATCTATGCTAAAAAACAGCAGATTCGTCCAAATATTGAGAAGAATAAGCACCTTTATTTCTTGGAGATGATTACTGAGAGTGATGCAGCTGTGAAATGGGAGTACTTACAAGTGTGAGTACCAAAATCTATGTAGAGACAGCTAAAAGAAAGCACATCATTGTAAAGGGAATTTGAGAATTCTCTTCAATTCTAAAAGGTATTGAAATACTGAGCTGCTTGAAGGTTGAGAGGCAGAGAACAGTTTGAAAGGAAGAGCCATAGAGGTGAGTTTGGAGGAGGCAGGGAAGAATAAACAACATGGATTTGCAACAAAGAAAAGCATAATTAAAGTGGTTCTTGGTACCCTGACAACCATGTTAGAGTTTGAGAGGAAGTTTCACCTACATCGGTCCAGTTTTCCCTTCTTTGGTAAGCCGTCCTCTGGCTGCAAACAAAAAAAACCCCAGGACTTCAGCTCAAAACTGGCATAAATCAGCTGAGAAACAACCTTCTTCCCATCCTGTGCAGCCAGTGTGGATGATCTACAAGCACAGAAAGCCAAGTTGTAGGCTCTTTGGAGTTGTCATAGGGGAAATTCATTATTTTTTTTCTTGAAATGGAGCCTGTACCTATATTGCCGTCCTAAAGTATTCTGTCATGCTGCCTGAACATCCTTCTTGAATAGACCCTCTCTTTATCGTAAGGTGTCAGCTGCGATGAGTTGGGAGAAAAACTGGAAGAATCTGTCTGCTTGAAAAAAGTAAAACAGAACCACCTCTCTGTCTGAACCTGAAAGCAGAAAAAAAAGAGTAAACACATTCACATAGCTCCCTAAACCAGTCAGCACAAAATGCAGGAAAGCTGACTGTTTGAGGGGGAGGAAGAATGGAATGCTACAAGAATGTTTGTCTTGGAGATATAAAAAAAGCGGGAAAACTAGAGATGTCCAAGCCTGATGGAGCAGTGGGTTCCCATGAAAGAGAAATTAAATGTCTGGGCCTCTCCTTCACTTTTAAGGCAAATTGTGCCACTCTTCTGTAAGTGCAGATACTACTAGATAGCAGAAAAAGGGCTGGTCCTGCAGGCATGAGAGAAGCCAAATTTGGGGAATTCATGTGGGAATGCACAGTCCCCATCTTTGTGACACACAGAGGATGTGGAAACAGGATGGGTTTGAAAAAAAGTAGTAGATTCACGGCTACTTGAGGCTCACCAGCCACCCACAGCTCTTTGTCCCCATGGAATTAGCTTCTGATAAAAGTACAAAACCAGAGTATAAAGTTGTAAGATTTTTCTTAAAGATTTTGGGGATATAACATTTGTAAATTATTTAGTTATTAATACTTAACTTTTAAATATTTTGTAAAATATTTTTCTTGTAAAGTATGATGCTAATCAGTTTTTTGTATTGGATACGCTGCATTATATTTGTTCTTCTGTGAATGCTCTACCAGCGTTTTCTGTTTAAAATAGAGATGCGTTAATCTAACCTTCTTTTCCCAGGCCAGTATCATCTTCTGTGGTGTTTTCCTGTAGAAAACTTTATTTAATGTCCTGTATCAACTTTATGGATTTTTATTGTCCAAAGCAAACTGGAAAAATGTTTTCAGAGATTTCATTTATGTATTTCAGTCACCAAGTATTCTGCTCCCATGCATAGTTACTGCTTTTGTGTGTACCATAGGTCTGGCCTAATTTTTTTCCTCTCCTTTTTCTCTTAATTTTAGCTGGAAGAAAAATAGTAGTCAGGAAAACCAGGCACATAATAGAAGGGAAGGCATAACTGGGAGCTTTAGTATTCATTCACGAAATTATCAAATGAGAAAGAGGAAGAGATGGCATAACAGCACATACAATTTAGCTAGAAAGGAAAATAATCGCGTTTCTCTCTCTGCAGCATGTATGAGTTGAATGCTAATGCTGTCATTTTTAAATCCTGCCAGTATAAATGCTGCTTTTCATCTTTGCAGAGAGACTGGCAACAGCATGCAAAGCAGTATCAGTGTCCATCCTTTTAACAAAAGAGCACTATGTTAGCAGACACACCTCTTATTCCTGTCATGTTAGTCCTTTCAAATATCAGTATTACAACATATTAGTTTCTTGTAGGTGTAAATGCTGGTCTCATTACAATTTCTTTTAATAAAACAGCTTAAACTGATGATGAAGAGAAACTGGATAGTATATTCTAAAAATTGCAAGAGGGGAGGATGGAAAATATAAAACTTGTCCTCTCCTTAGCTCACAGCCTGTCATCTTTGTGGTACCATATGAAAAGGGGAGAGAGAAAGTGAGAGAGAGAGAGAGGCTTCAGTTGAGCTGACATCAGCTAAATCTTGGTTTACCTGTTCTTTTTCTTATTTGGAATAATGTCATCTTTTAGCTCTCGGCATGTCATCTTCTCTAATAGCAAAAAGATTACCACAGGAGGTCTCAACAAAAGACGCACTGGTCCATTGGTACAGCTGGTGCATGGGATTGGGCTGCAGGAGAGGGCACTTCTGCTGCGTAAATTGAGACAGGGTTGATCAGCAAGGAAGTAAGAAGCAAGAAACAGCAGGACATCATGTTAGGTGCAAGAAATCTGATAGGTCTGTTAAACCTGTTGCATAAGGTAGACCTTATGCATATCAGCGCGGGAGTTTGGGGTCCCGAGTGTTGTTCAGTAAAAGGGAGTTCTATAATCTTACTTTGTGTTTTACTTCAAAGATAATCCAGAGATACACTTAACCAAAAATTATTTTGGTTGTAAAGTTAAGGAAATATCTAAGCATCCATAAGTTTGTTAATACTAATTATAGTCCTTGTGCATATACATTGTGAATGCATACAGATATACATACAAAATACGTATCCATGTAACTGCAGTATCTGAGCAACTCAGTTGCTGGTAGTGTTTATCATTTCTCATGCTTTCAGAAGGATACCACTTGGGATCCAACTTTTAAATATAGAAAACCGAGACTGAGGGACTATGTTTGCAGGGAATTTACAGTAGGGTTTGAATTCACCATTTACTAGCTACTCATAGCTTTGTATGAGAGTCTGACTGAAACTTAGACACCTATATTTCATTGTCAGTGTCTTAAGTAGCTGTGCTCATCACCATGTATGTTAAACGGAAAGAAGAGACTATCATTCTGCAAGAGGTGCCTAGAATATAAGGAATAATTCACCCTAAGAGGCGATTTCTTCAATAACAATAAAGAGACCAGCTTAGAAAAGTTAAAATGCCAAGATTAGCTGAAATTAGACCCTCCCCTTAATGCATGTGCAGTGTCTAGTTGGGAAGGAAAAGCAGAGTAAGTAACACACTGTAAAGTGATATCCTGTGACTCAGTAATGTGCCATTATAGGCAATCTCTAATGGCCTGTACAAGCAAGACTGAGTTCAAAACTAGCACGCTCTTTTTTTTTAAAATCTTTTGAGTGATAAACTTTCCAATCTACATGTGAATTTACATAAAATTGTGTTAAAAATGTAATATTTAAGTTAGACACAATTTACTTATATAAGAAAATGCATGTATCTGAAAACGTCATAAACTAAAGATGGTTTATGCCTTGTCCTATAAAACATCTTCCCATCTGAAGGACACTAGAGAAACAATTCTTGAGATTATATGCAGATGATTTACAGAGGTCATTTTATTCATTAGCTGAAAAGAGAATAGTAAGATTAACTCAAGAATTGATGAAACGTTGTGTTCAGTTGCAATACAAATAGGAGTATTTGCAGTAGTAACATAATAGCCCACTAAAATTCATTTAAGTAGGAAGTGAGGGAGGTAATGGACTACTTGGGGAAGGAAAAACCCAAAGCAACTGTCCTTCATCACAGGTGGTAGCTGCTAATATAGTTATGGCAACTTGCTGCTTCCAAACAATATACTCGTTTCTGTTCAGAACAGGCTTAAAAGAGCAAGCAAATTCCTGGCATGATTATTGCTTTATGTACCACATACACAGTTCATTACAAGTTTCTTATTCACATTTGCATCTATCACGGAACCCATCTGCGTAATGTCTTGCCCTGCGTAAAATCTGCAAGTATTTTCCATTTTGAATTATGTGAAACCGGTTTTCAAATACGAATGTAAGTGACTACTTCTCTAAGGTTTTCTTTCATTTTAAATAATCAGTAGTGTTTTGCAATGTGCTAGGACCGGGATAGTTTAGTTGCAAGAATTAAAATAAAAATATGTGATTTTTTTTTTTTTTTACATTTGTTCTATGACTGTATAAACCATTACATAATTCCTTTTTATTTCAAAGCTTAGGTGGAGCTATTCATAATTTTGGGACATCAGTTGGCAATCATTGTATATTGTGTGAAGCAGCAAATCGTCGTAACTGTCTTTGACACCAATTCTGTTGCAGGAAAGAACTGCAGGCTAGCTTCATTCATTTGTCCATAAATTGTTCCAAATAGCTTTGGGTTTGTACCACTGGTAGAATAGGCTACCAAAATGTCTTAAGTTTACTACTTCCACTCCTGATGATCATTTCCTGTCTCCAAAACCAAAGAATCATTCAACATTAACAACAGATAGCAAAATACCCTCCAAATGCAAAGTGCTAGTTCTTTTACTTTCTCCAGAATGCTAGAAATCGAAACCTTACTTTAGAATCTTCTGCTTTAGCCAAAAATTGTATCAAAACCATTTCTTCACAAGTAGAAGTAGGTAGTGAAAGGGATTTTTGTAACTTTTGCTGGCTGGTACAAAAGCCCAAATTGTAATAAAGAGATGATAGTCATGCTGAGTAAGAAGATTCAAGTACTTTTCCCTTTATTTTTCACAAAAACATTCATGTCTGTGGCAGAAGAGTAGAGAAGCTCTTTCTACTCTACCTATTCTCAGAGTAGTTAGTTAGTTCAAAGTGAATTGTCATCTGCCTTTGGCTGGGACACACAAGCAAGGAAGACACTTTCATGATGAAGTCTGAAGCTTCATTTGTAGTATCTGTGATACAGCTTTAAATTAGGATTCAAGGAAGGGATATTCTATATCCACTTGTCAGGGAGTGTTGGCATTTCTTGATGCGTTTAAGGATGCCAAAAGTACAGAGATCCTGTTCGTAAGCCATGGCCCCTGCCTACCTCTTCCATAAACTAATGCCCACAAGTCTGCATCCTGGTGTGGGGTTGGGTGTAGATGTGGTACAGGACCCTCAGCCTGTTGTCCAGTCCTCTACCTCCTGACAGCTGCCCTTTTGACATTCAGTTGTACTGAATGCTGCCTGCTGGAACGCAAAACCCTTTGACTGAGTTGCATTGAAAGAAGCAGCTATTCTTCCCAGTGAAGTTTCCTGTCTTTTTTTTTTTTTTTTTTTTTAAATAACAGATATGCCATGTTACTTTGGCCAGTCTCTTTCTGCCCAGCCTGTTAGGCTCTTCAATAAATGACCAGATTATGACTTCTGGTTTTAATAGAGCCTACTCAAAAGGTAGGCATTATTAAATATACTGACTCCTGCCTGTGCTTTGACTTTGAAGCCACCTTGTTTGTCCTTCTCTCTAGTCACTTCTTCTCTGACCTGACTGGGAGATGGGCAGTGGCTGTGTCAGCAGGCAATTCTGCCTTTTCTTTTTGTCATACCTGAGCCAATCAAATTTTCCACTGGGCGTGAGATACAGCATAAAATGAGTTTTTCTTGTGTATCTTATAGAAAGAAGGTTATCTTAAAGGAAGAGGTATTTAAATAGAACTGGTAGATACGGTTGCTTTTCTCAATGTTTCAGTTTTGATAGCTCTCATTCAACTGCGAATTGTAACTTTCCCAATAAAGAGTCACCATTTAGGACGAGAAGTGTCCTCTTATTATTATAAGCTACACTGCAGTATGCATGACACCTTGGTATTTGCAAAACATTCGGGTAGCCTAGTAGCAAATTCTATTCTATTTCATAAAGGAAAATAGTACAACAAAGTTTGAGGACAGGACTATATTTCATTGCACAGCTGTGTTGTGCCGGTAGCTAGGTTTCAGTTTATGCTCAATACAGCTTGATTCCATCAATAAAACCTGATTAGACCTAGGTTTTGTTCTTTATTTGTAAAGACTGAAATAATAGAAGTATGTTAAAAAAAAAATTCCCAATGAAAATATTCCTTCTAAAAAAAATTTCAGTTGAATGTTATTGAAAATCCTAAAAGATTGTTTGCTTTAAATATTGTCTTCTAGTCCAGATGCTGCTTTCGTAGAAGCCCATTGTGGCTGCTTCTTTGTTAAACTCAACATGGTTAGAATGAAATCCTGTTTATACTCTGTTCATGGAAAATATTTTCTTAAATAATATGAAGCACATTTTCCTTTTCCCCCCCTTCTCTAGATATGACCCAGACATTTTGTTAGGCTATGAAGTCCAGATGCATTCCTGGGGTTATCTCTTACAGAGGGCTGCTGCACTAAATGTTGATTTATGCCAGATGATTTCTCGTGTGCCAGGTAAGTTATTGTATAGGGTTTCATTTCAGTTCCAATAGAAACAAGTTGAAACGTACAAATAAAATAAAAAAATAAATGCAGAGTATTTCTTCAGATGGACTTCTTTTTTTGTTGTTGCTGCTGTGTTGTTACAGATATAATCACACACACAAAAAAAATTGAAATACCAATGAGATTCTGGTTTTCAGTGTTTTTTGAATTTTTAAATTCCTTCTGTATTCCACTTCTGGGTATGTCCTGTATCCGTGAACCTAGACTCATTTTCAGTAGTCGTGTGTGTTAAGTTTTCAGTTCTTGGAGGTGCTTCTGCTGCCACACCTTCTCTTTGTTCTCCTTGGCTTCAGTCATGTGTACATGTTATTCAGGCTACCTACCATAATCGTTATTTGTGATTTCTCTGGCTGGGATACAAGGACATAAAGATGCTTGTGAGCAGCAACCATCCTGGTCAGCAGCTCTGTGATAAAATCCTTGCTTTCAATAGCCATTCTTGTACTGTGGGCAAATTTTACTGGCCCAAGTGCTGATGCTTTCCTCCAACATTCAGAAAAAAAATCTGTTTGGGTCTTTTTCATTAAAACCTTGGAAAAGTTATCCAGGAGAGTGGTAAGCCTAGTGTCTATACTTAGCCAATCAATACAAGCTATCATTCTGAAGAATGCAGTTAGTGAGTGTTGCACCCGAGAAGAGTCAAGATGACTTTGTAAAATTAAAAACTGTCTCAAAAATTTGTTGTAGCTCTTTGCAGCCATCAAGAAGATGTGGATGGGGGAGAAATGATTTTAAAAATCAAAACAATTGAAAAAGCTGCTTTTATCAGTGCTCTTGCCAAAGATCTCTACAGAAACTAAATAGCCATGAAATAAGAAGTGGTTTCCTGTGATCGTCCTATTAAAAACTTGATCCTGTTACTCTGTAATGGCTGAAAAAGCAAATGAAATGTTAGGAATTATGAAGCAAGGAAAATATAAAACAATTAATGTAAATGTAAAAATCAGTAGTGTGCTTGCACCTCAAATACTGCAGGTTTAGCCTCTTCGTAACCTTTCCCCCATCAAAATGGATATAGGCGAACTAGTAAAGATGAGAAGTCTAATTCATATGTGTTTGGTAGTTTAGTAAGTTAGGATTCCAGAAGAGACAACACTGGGTAATGAAGATAAAAGCCTTATGAAATCTTGAGGGATGTAAAGGGAAATATTAATTGGTTGTTCATAGTCTCTTCCAGTGCAAGACACAGAAATCATAAAATGAAGCTAGGAAATGGCAGATACACAAGAATTCATTTTTCACCCCGGGTTGTTGAACTGTTGAGGTCCTTGCCAGAAGATAGTATAAATGCTTAAAGTGTATATTGCTTTAAGAGGAGATAAATTCTTGGAAGAAAAATCCATTGGAAACTATTATATATGTGAAAATAATGTGTGGCCCAGGAAGCTGCAAATGTTAGAAGCTGAGAGAGTTCTGGAGAGATTACCAATAGCTGCTTCCCCTGTTCTTGAAGCATCTCCTTTTGGGTACTTGATAGAACATGATACTGGGCTAATTGCATCTTTGGGCTTACCCAGCATAGCAATAGCATCTCTTATGTTGGTATCTGGTGTGCCTGGTCAGGAGAACATGGTGTTTTAGAAGAGCCAAGTTCACACACTGCTTCCTTGAGGTTTGAATATTTGTGCACTCTTTTGATGCATTCAAAATCTTTTGATGCTTTTGATACTTGTGACCTGTTTAGAAAAGGTCTGACTTGTAAATACCACCCAGGGACAAGAAAACATAAGAACAAATTTGCATCTTCAGTCAAAAGTTGTTGGCAACTGGAGCTTGGTGAATTTTTAAATACTTAATATATGAAAACAGGAACACGTGACAGTTTAAATACTAATCGGCCATGAAAGGTCACAAGTTTCCTTCTTCAGCACAAAGGTATCAAATTTGTTCTGCAGGAATAATAACTGATTGTGTGAACCTTGTTATTAAATTCCGCTGATGGCTCAAATGGAGATGATACACTGGTAGTAATAATAATGTCTCTGGTACAGTCTTCAGATGTATTGAAGGATGTTCAGAAAAGCTTTTGACCCTTATACTTCAAGATTTGCAATGCCTTTGGTAAGGGGAATGGTGAGTGTTGCAGTCAAAGGTTTCTTACACCCCCAAAGATCACAAAGGTTTACTGCCCTACTTTAGAAGTATGGCTGAACAATCATTTTCAGTTTGGGACGGGTAACTAATATGTCTCTGCTTTTGTTCTCAAAGACCGAGTCATAGGTCTTGTCTTGCAGGACAGCTATGTCTGCACTGTAGTTGATGCAGAATCAACAGTTACATCAGCAAAGCTGTCGATAGTACCCATCTTCATGACATAAGCTGTTATTTAAGTTGCTACAAGTGGGATACACATGAAGAGTTCCTCTGAGAAGAAAGATTATTTCTCTGGGAACTCTGTGGTTCTCAATGGCGATGTCCCTATGTATTTCACAGCCAGACTTCCTTCCCTACGATTATGAAGTCTCACACAACGTGGGTGCAGTTCTAGTGAAGGAAAGCAAGGTTCTAGCACTTAACATCTTTGGACATAAAGTTCAAGTGGGCATGCAGGACATAGGCATGATCTCCACAGCACTGGTACTCATAGTACAGATGTTCTTGTGCCAGGCGGTAGGTGCACACCCAGAAGTGGAATACATAACAAAATATTTCTAAGAAGTAGTTTTATTGTAAGGTAAGTGAGTATTCTTTTTTGACTGAACTGCAGGAGAAAAATAAGGAAATTCACATCGATGAGCTCCTCCCAAAAATGCCATGCCTTAAGTGCGGGCTTGCATGCATGACCTCAGTACAGGTGTTGTGTTCTCGTTGCTTTGTGGCCTCCTTGTCCATGGTTTTGACCCATCTGTGTTCCTCTTGCTTTTCCAACCCCTGTACTTCATATTTCCCTCCCTTCTTCACATGCTGTATTTTCAGAACAGGAAGTGCTCCTTCAAGCAGTATGCTCTTCTTTCCTCCTATTGAAATAAAGATGGAAGGTACTTTTCCTTCCCTTTCCTGTGATTTCAACTTAACAAAAAGAAAGCTGGACTTCTCTCTGGTTTTGCTTTATTGGCTGAGTCTGGTGCTGCCTCTGCCATTTACAAGTGAACTATTCATAAGTCATTAGGACACACCACAAGAGAAGTGAGTACTGTGCCTCTGCGTAGTGGCATTTTTTTTGTGTGTGCACTGTGGCCTCCTTTTCCCTCCTTTGCATCACAGCTCAAAGTTAGGAAGTGGGTAACAGAGGATGAGAGGAGACTTCTTTTTATTTCATCTTATGCACTTGAAAGATAGGAAGAATGTCCAGTTCTGCTTCTTAACAACTTTTACAGAGGCTCACATGGTTCTGGTGATATATTCCACACACCAGTTGTAGAGCACTACAGGTTTTTGTGATTTTTGCGATGCTCATCACGTGCAGTGTCTTGTTCATCAGGGCAGTGGGTCTCTTCTGTCACTGCACTATACTTGTTGCCTGTCTTTACCAGCAAGACATGAAGCGAACTTAAGAAACATAGGGAATCTCCTAAACAAGTCAAAAGAGAACAAGGATGACACTATGAACTAACTGACAATTTCTGCCTCCAATAAAAAAAAAATTGGGGGGTGGGGGGGACACGACATGTAAGTTCCTCACTTTTGCAGGAGATCCAGCATGTGGAAATGGAGAAGAGCAGAAGAAAAAATGTTGCTGCTAGTGGGGCTTTTTTTCTAACCAAACATGAAAAGATAAATTGCTATTTTTCCTCCTTAAAAGTCTGAAATAATAAGGAGATTAAAAAGATGGTATGCATTTTGATAAAGCGTATGAAAGGTCTGCTAAATTTTGTCAAGGCTCTGTGAGTTATTGCGAAGGTCACTAAATGACCAACAGGTTTTCTTAACTGTAGTTTGATTGATATGATACACATTTGAAAGATCAACATACAAAGTGAGTGTATTATGTTATTTCACAGCAGTTCTGCAGAATTTCAGGTAATTTTTACTTCTGTCTTCAAGGGTAAATGTGTTTCCTGGCTGTCTGAGGAACTAATTGCTCGGTTATGATCATTATTGCAAAGCATTGCATATCCACGCTTCTAGACACTCTGTCCAAAATGTTCTGCTTTTTATTAGAGTACTGTACAGGGCTATCTGCTGAATGAGCAGTGGCAGACTATACAACCAACAGTAGAAAAATGGGTATGGGTTTAGAATTGTGGGAAAATTGCCTCAAGGTGCTTTCTCTTCCGTTAAACTAATAAGAAGGAACAAGACTGGAGGATCAAATAATACACTGTGTTTTCATATAGAATTTTAAATTATTGTACATTTTTAAAAAAAAAATCTATGTAAACTCAGGCAAGAATACCAAAAATTGTAGCCTTAGACTGACTGAAAAAAAAGACAGTTTCAAGAAACCTATACCAAAAAGACTGTCTTCTCTTGCGTTGTAGTAGTTCAGAGCATGAAAACAAACCAAGGATGGCAATAGGATATCTTTCCTGTACTGAGTTGCTGCCACCTTGCAGAAAGATTCAGAGTGCTACTTCTATCTTTGCATTTGTTCCTTCCTATTTCCTTCTCTCTCCATTTGTGCTATCCAGAACTCATGTCTACCTGCTCCCACGGCAGTGGGTTTGCTTTTAATGTATGAAAGGTGCTGAGTTTTCTCTCCCATGACCTGGTGCCGACTGTGTAAGATCGTTACAAGTGAAGCCTTGAGTTATAAACTCTTTAGGGCAGAAATCACTTTTGTTGTTGTTGTTGTGCACTAATGTGTGTGCAGCTAGCTCCCCAGTAACATTCACCATTGCTTAACCAATATATTCACTATGGAGAATATATTGCCATGGACACCATTTCAATAAAACTGACGTAAGAGTTATCTTCAGAGGGATGTGCAAGAGAAGAAAAACGTGGGAGAGTTTTATTTAGAGATTCTGTGGAAGACTGGTAAATAAATAATCTTCTGCAGTCAGTAACAGTCTTTATGAATTCTTATTTTTCTAGAGAGCTCAAATTGGAAGAGGGATAGCTTGATCTGGTCTTGACTGTCCTATAACTTGTCTAAATATATTGTCTTTTAACATCTTTAGATGAAAAGAAGGAAAACAGATTTGCGGCTGAGCTGGATGAATATGGATCGGATACAATGAGTGAAATAAATATTGTTGGGCGAATTATCTTAAATATTTGGAGAATGATGAGAAATGAGGTAAAGTTTTCAAAAGATTAATGTAGTTGACTTACTGTGTTTTTTTGATTGTTGTAGACTTTGAAAATTTCACACAACTTAAGTAACTTTTTGTTCTTTATTTGTACACTTTTTCAAATAGACCAGTCTGCCACTTTGTCAGAATGGATTTTGCATACCACTAAAATGTGAAATGTAAAATACTGAAGCCCTTATCTTTCAGTAATATTTCTTAATGATATTACTTTTCACTTCTTTGTGGGTTTTGAGAACAACTTACCTGTTCTAGCAATTTGTCTAGTATGGTGCTTTCACTAAATTAAATACTTGAACTTATTTTAAGCTGTCAGACTTACTCTTTTTTTTTTTTGCTGTTTATGACCTTATGTTTAATACTCAAATGGTTTGGTCTTTACAAATCTTGGTCTGACCAAATTCAGACCTGATCTTTGTGATCTACTCAATTCCACATATTCTTTTCAGTTGATGAGGGATGACTTGTAAATAGTTAGGGACTTCTAACTATAAATGTTTAGCTTTTTAACAAGGAGTACTAATAAAAAGTCAATACATTTAGTTGCTACAGTTTTTTTAAAAGTAGAGATATCTTTGACTATGGAAGACATCATGCATGTAAACATGTCCTCTGTGTTTTTCTAGGTGACTCTAATGAATTACACTTTTGAAAACGTGGGCTTTCATGTTCTTCATCAACGTTTTCCTTTATTTACTTTCCGAGTTCTGTCTGATTGGTTTGATAATAAGGCAGATGTCTACAGGTAATGTTCTATTAATGCAATTTTGTTTGTTCTTTTTAAGGCCAGATTCTTAACATTGGATAAGTACAAGCTGAAGTCAGCATAGGAAGAGATAATCAATTTAGCTCAGGTAGTAGGACAGCCTATATGCAACAGCATGAGCTTATTTACTCTGCTGTTCTGCTGTGTTCTGTTGCGTAGTTACAGCCTCAATACTTCATCTTTGTGTATTTTTCTGTTTACATAAAAACAAAACAAATTTCCAGGTACAGTTTCAACATATCTGAATAGATGTACTATTTTGAAGTTCTGTGAGGTCTTTATTTTGCATATACTATTCATCAAAAGGACTTCTAATTGAACTGTCAGGTTTCTGGTTTTATTTCACAGTGCATGTCAACCAAGCCAGGCTTAAAAAGAGTACAAAAGAGTGTATAAGACGTTAAGACATTCACTATAGCTGCTTAAAAATATCTTTATATGACAAACATCACACTGAGTTTCACTCTTTCTTGGAGTGATTTGGTATTGTGTGATATGAACTGTTCACAAAATTGAGTACTGATCTGAACATCATTCGTGACATACCTATAATTTTTGTAAAAGTTGAATACTTTTCAACTACGTGGAAACTTGGTTAAGGGCTAAAATTATAAATTTATGATCAACTCAGATAGGTGTTTTTAATACAGAAGGATGTTTCCACAAAAGTCCACTCTGTTATAAAAAAAGATGTAAACAGATGAAGAGAAACTGTTTCAGTAATCCTTTAGGGCAGTAAGGAAAACGAGATATAGTATTGTCATTGAGATATACCTTAACAGTAGTTTGCCGTAACACATTCTGTGTGTATCTTTAGAATACATAAGTGTATGTTTATGTGCACCACATTTTTTAAAAAGCCGTGTGAAAATATCCTACGTGAAATTTTATTTGCTGTTTTGTAACAAGCTATCATAAAAACACGTTTTTGTTAGTAGAAGGAGCAGCCCACTCTGATTGTTTATAACCAGGAGTTCACTTTCACAGATGGAAAATGGTTGATCATTATGTCACCCGGGTCCGTGGGAATCTCCAGTTGTTAGACAAACTGGATTTGATTGACAGAACAAGTGAAATGGCGAGACTTTTTGGCATTCAGTTCTTACATGTATTAACAAGAGGCTCCCAGGTAAGATTTAGTTTTCTTTACACGTGACCAAAACAAAATAGTCTTTACAAAATGTTTTAGTTCTTCAGTATCTTTTCAGTCAGTATATATATTTTCATAAGGTCACAGAAGACTGTTCTGCATAACATGAAGTTGAAACATAAAGAAAGGCAACTCAAAAGCAGTAATAATGGATTGAATGGTTAGTCTCAGAGATTAAAAATAGCTTTTAAAAATAGTGTCCTAAATGTAATCACACCAGTAACTCTCTTCTACTGACTTTGGGAGCACTAAATTTTCCCTTTGAGTTGGTATTTTTCACACTTAGATGAGTCTGAAATTGAATGCTTTTTAATACACTAAGAAATACAATTGAGCATATTTTAGAAAGATGAGATTATTTTCTTCCAGGGCAGACAAAGCTGCGTTGAATATGTTCTAAGTGGCCTTTCCTTTGAAGCAGACCTCCGGGTGAGATTTGATGATAAGACAAGAGGGGCTCTGGCTTTATTAAGTACATGTGTCATGAAAGATGTGTGTGGTTCTGTTCTTTTGATACGAGCATCAGAGGGAAAGGGAGCAGGGCAGAGTGAGAATTACACTACTTTGAGACCTCAGCAGTCTCCAGTAATACCAAAGGCTTTCCTTGCCCAGGTTCTGAGTGACTAACTAGATTTGGTTTTGTGGCTTCACGTGAACCCTGAACAGCACCTGAAATGAGACGCAACTACTCTTGCTCACGTCTCTGCTCTTCTGTTTTGTTCTTTCCCACCATAATTATTCTTTCCTACCATCTTTCTCCTTCCTTTTTTAATAGACCTTTAGGTGAGCTGACCAAGATTGATTACTTTGCCAACTTCTGTGGACAAAAAGACAACTTAAAAACTAATGTCCTAAGCAGACCAGCATTGTCTTAAGCCAGCCAGAAATGGGAGTGTCTGAAGCTGCAATTCCTTAACAGTTCAACCCAATTTAAAAATGTTGACATCTTTTTTCCTTTGGCTGCAGTTGCCTGTGTCATCTCTTGATCCAGTGCAGGTTCTTGTCAGACTTGCTGGTACTGGCCCTGTGTTTTGGGGGACTGGGGGTGACAGGGTGGCACTGGTGGCAGAACCATGGTGGTGTTCAATAGATATTTGCCAGTTTAGCTCCTTGATCTGGTTTACCATGTTATCAGAAAAGTACCACTGTTGGAGCGAGGGAAGAGAAATGCACAGATCGGGACAGGGAGGGTGGGACTGGCATACTGCCAACGTGGATGTGCTTAAACTGTCATGATTGCAGCCCGCAAAGACATTTCTGCCTGTCATTTTCTCAAATGGCTGTGAGTGGGAGTGAGCAACAGAAACATGCTGCATTTTCTATCCTGACTGTTCTTTTCTTGTTCCTTCTGTGCACGTATGTTTTGTTTACATTGAAACTTTCTAGATCACAAAAATGGCAATTGCAACAATTCCCAGTCACCTCAAATAACATTTTTTTTTCACTCAGAAGAATCATCGCTACCTTTTATGAAAATATTTCTTTTCTCCTTAGCTGAAAAAGTTGTTAAAATAGGACAGATTTCAGATATTTTAAGTTATTTTTTCCCATATTTTTGTATCTCTTATTTTTACAAGACCTTATTTAAAGGTGATTTTATTTTATTTTATTTTATTTTATTAAGCTATCTTGAATATTCCATAGTAGACTGAACCAATCTAACAGTAGATGGTCATAGGCTTATGGATTATTAGTCAGATGATTGAAGAACTTGCTGAAAACTAGCAAAAGACCCTAGCTCTTGCCAGATTGTCACACATCTGGACGCAAATTAGTGTGCAGTTAATACAAGACATGTGCCACTGCAAAACTACACTTTCAAACCCCAACCTGTTTGTAAAGTGGCAGTGTCTTGTTAAAGCTGTTGGTTCTGTAAGTTCATTTATAACATCAAAGTTAAAGAAATTATACCTAACCCATTTGGTACAATGACTGAATATGTAGTGCTTCAGGCAGAGGGCTTTTGAATAGTGATCTAGTTGCTTGCAAAGCACAGGATCTTAGGATTATATAGGATTGTTCTTCAATATTTTGGGATTTTCAGTCCTTTGCCACCCATGTATGTAATTTTTAGCTATCTTGTTTTTTATTGTGAATGGACACAGTGAATACCTGGCTACTAGTGCTTTTAAAGCCTTACTAAAGCATTGAATAATACCTAAATAAATAGGGCTGGGGTTTTTTTTTTCTGGTGTTGCTACCTCCACATATGACATTTTGTGACATCCTGAACAAGGTAAAAGTATTTAAACTTTTTGTTATTTTATGCTTCCTGTACTACTTGTGGCATCATCAGGGAGAAAGCGTGATGCCCAGTGCAAAGCAGCAGACTTTTGAAATGGGCTGACTTAGATTCTTCCTTTGGTTCTCTTGCTGCCAAGTACATTTCTTCTCACAGTCAAAAGCTTGGAGGCATAATTATCAACTTATACAACTCACGTGTCATTCCTCTGTTTCTCCAAATGTTGAAATAAAATTGCTGTGCAGATTCCTATGGAAAATGGTCACCAACTACATATTATACTTTTTCTTCACTGTTCTGCAAGTCTTAACAAAAAAATAGTTTAGCAAATGCTCATTCACTGACTGTAGCATGGCCATATATTGTGGCAGCCTGTTGGATGTTTAGTTTTTTAACCTGAGCTGGATGTTTATTTTTTGCATAGATAAAAATTAGAAGTACTTGATTTTCAATGATTAGGGCTAAATGATGAGGAAACACATGGAAAAGTTCCACTGTATGTGATAGAAAATATATGTTAAAAGGGTATGGCTATTTATTTTTGAAAACTAGTTGTCTATACTTTAAATTCAGGAAATGTAAGTGGGTATTTACACAGTTTTAATACACTCATGTTTATTCTGCATTTTTGAAGTTTTAATGATTATGTCCAAACTGTTTTGCAGTATCGTGTGGAGTCTATGATGCTGCGTGTTGCGAAGCCAATGAATTATATTCCTGTGACACCCAGTGTCCAGCAGCGAGCTCAAATGAAAGCCCTGCAATGTGTTCCCTTAATAATGGAGCCAGAATCCCGCTTCTACAGCAATGCCGTTCTTGTATTAGATTTCCAGTCATTATATCCTTCCATTGTGATAGCATACAACTACTGTTTTTCAACGTGCCTGGGACATGTTGAAAACTTAGGAAAGTAAGTTGCTATTCTTTTCTCACAAACTTTGATTCTGTAGTAACTTTAGTATCTTTCCTAAAGTATGGAGAACTCTCGCCTGTCATTGGAAACAGTGGGCATGTATGAATAGGACCATTTTCTGTTACACGATAGAGGTGATAAAGATCTATCATGTGGGTGTGTGCACATGTATATATGCACACAGACACATACACATTTCAATATGTATTTTTAATTAAATACAAAATTAGTTTCCATTCTGTTTAAAAAAAAAAATTACCCCGTATGTGCATGTGCACCTGTTCAATTATTGTGATGATGCTAGTTTTTAATATTGCTTCAGAATAAGTTAAAATGTCATATAAATCCACTACCTATTTTCAAAACTGGACTAGTATTATTGTGCTGCATGTTAACAAATTGTTGTTCTCTTTTAACAGTTGCAGTTCACTCTGGTCTTAACTATTCAAAATGAAAAGATACAATGAGTTATTCTGTGTAGTATCTCTTATTGAGCTTAACAGTAATTCTCTTAATTGGAAAAAAAAAACCTCATTGCTCATTATAATTACCTCTGTAAAACAATGGAGGATGCACGCGATGATTGCTAGGTGTCACCATCAGGTTTTCAAATTTCTGATTTGAAATTCTGAATTTGTAGGAAGAAAACATATGCAATGTGTTACTTGTTAAACATGCATGGTTTCCATAGGGGATTGCGGTATGAGTACATGCCTCCACCAGTGTAGCATTTGGAAATAATGCATTAATGCAGAGCAGAATTGGTAAATCACACATGTTGGAATTTAGCCATTTATTACTACTTTATTCTTAGAGCCTTTTGCATGCAGCTAGGAAATTTTAAATGAAAGTAGGTTTGTTTATACCTGAGATAATAATTGTGTTTCTATCCTTGCTGGCATTATCAGCATTTTAATGTGAGTCGAGAGTCGATGCTTTTCCTTGATCAGGCTGTAAATTAATGAATTGTCTTCATATTTAATTTTTCTCTTTATTAGATATGATGCATTCAAATTTGGCTGTACATCTCTCAGAGTACCTCCTGACTTACTTTACCAGATTAGGCATGATATCACAGTGTCACCCAGTGGAGTAGCTTTTGTCAAGGTAATGATGTTAGTGTCTGTGGCAGGCATTTTCACTTCCTGTTGGCTGACTAGCTTAGGATCAAATTGCTACTGTAGTTTATATTTTGCTGCATTAAGAGCAGACAGAAGGGGGGACGTTCAGTCTCTCATTTCCCGGTGTTTTTTGATATTTGTCAGAGTGCTGAACTTCTGGCAGTTCAGGAAATAAAATGTCATCTTTATGCTTTCATTTATACTGAAGGCTTATTTCATCTATAATTAAACTGTAGTTCACTTGTGCAGTTTGGGGATCAAAGAGTAATTATCTGCACGTAACACTTCAATTCTTGTCCTGTCTGTATAGCAGAATGCTTTCCTAGAAAAAGAGTCATGGTTCAGGAGATGAAACTCCCCGACTTGCTTTCTATTGTTCTCATTTTATGTTATGTGTACTGCTGACTGATTTGTAATGAATTAATAAATATGGCCTAGAGCTCTTAAATGTAATTACCCAATCACCAGCATACATATATTTAACATAAAACAAAAACTTTAGGTAAAGAATATTTGCAGAATTTTTAAAAGATAATATTCCTTTAGCATTTAACATTCTGAGAATTAGCAGTTAACCTTATTAACTGAAACGGGACTTATATTTATCTAAATATTGCATTAGCAGGTCTGGTGAAAACAAAGAACAAAAAGCTATTTACCCTGCCCTTAAGAGCTTTGCCTGCATTCTAGATTGCTTGTAATGTTTGTGGCAATAGCCAAACCGTTGGTGCCTAGGGCATCTTGCTAATTAATTAGTCTTCTTAACAGTGATTATCTAACAGTTCTGGGTTTTGCTTTTACTCCTATCTGTTTAGGTTGGGCTTTTTAACATAATTTTTTTCTTTGTTCCCTTTATGGCAGCCTTCAGTAAGAAAGGGTGTGCTGCCAAGAATGCTGGAAGAAATCTTGAAGACAAGGATAATGGTGAAACAGTCAATGAAGGCTTATAAGCACGACAAGGCTGTAACTCGAATGCTGGAAGCTCGTCAGCTGGGTCTTAAATTTATAGCTAATTTTACATTTGGTTACACTGCTGCTAATTTTTCTGGAAGAATGCCATGCGTTGAGGTAAGGGTTGCAAAAAAAAAATGCGAAAAACTGTGGAAAAGACACTATTAATAAAGTATAGTCAGATAACAGTATTATTACTTGAAAGATATTTAATCTAAATGCCTTCATAAAAGCTGTTTTTATTTGTAGTACTGAAAATCAGCAACTGGGATTTATTTATGATCCTTTAAAAAAAAAAAAAGGGTTTATTTTTCTTCTTCCCATTAAAAAGCATTTGGAGTTGGCATTTCTGTAGAACTCTCTCCAAAGGCAGATTGGATTACAGTTCTAATAGTGGGGAAAAAAAATAAAGTATTCTAAGTGTTTGCTAGTTTTCATAAAAGGAGAAATCAGCAGAATCCAAAAACTAGAGAAAATGATCCTTGCGATCATGTCTTGCTCCTTACACTTTTAATATGCCTAAAGAAGTTGAAACCAAATTTTCCTTTATTTTAATTCTTAATAATTTTTGATCGGTCTTTCTTTAATTCTGGCTATTTTGGAGTAATGTAAGCAACTTTTTTATTTATTACATGCATTTAAACCGTGAAATAAATTATATTGTTTCAATGTAGTAGTTTTCATAAACAGATCAAGCAAAGTTAGACTGTTTACCAAGAGCTAGTATTGGGTTTAGCAGTGGAATAAAGATTTTCAATTTCTCTTTAACTTTGCAGGTTGGGGATAGCATTGTCCACAAAGCCAGAGAAACATTGGAGCGTGCTATAAAACTGGTGAACGATACCAAAAAATGGGGTGCTCATGTTGTGTATGGTGATACTGACAGGTAATTAATGGTCTGCTTCCTACAATGTTTTAAAATCATAGTAGTTCTTCATAGATATATTTTTCTTTTGTCTCAACAAGAGGAATTTATGATACTGAAAAGAGTATGTGGACCCTCTTTGGGATATTGGTTACTGTCTTGCAGAATATGCAAAGTAAATAATACTTATTTTCTTGGAGTTTCTTTTAGGACTCTTAGAAAGCACTTTGAGGCTTTCCTTTCTTTTGAAAATTATGTGAAGTAGAAAGAGGGGGGGGATAATCTTTTTCAGGTGTGAATTAATATAAGTCTTATTTATCAAATGAGTATTTTTGTGTCTGTTTCTCATGCCATTTCTATTTTGGAAAATAGAATATTTATAATATAGTAGGCATTGCACATTGATACGTAGAGGAAGGCACTATTTTAAGCTTGAAGAGTGAATGCAATTCAGAAGCGGCCACCAAAGCATACAAAGATATGGTTACGCTGTCTGAAATACATCATATAAATATCTCCCCTTTCTCAGTCAATCTTTCATCTAAAGAATAGCCACGCTCTAGGCATATCCCTCTCTGGTGCTAGACTTGGATAATTTTTCAGCCATGGGAAACAAAGCTTGTCTGGCTGTCCTTCCGTAATAACTTGTGGATCCAATGACTGATTTCCGCCAGATCTGATGAAAGACTTGAAATTTCAAAGATACTAAATCCATAGTAGCTTCACAAAAAAAAAAAAAAAAAAAAAGTTGGAGAAAGGAAGTAAAATCTTATTGCTGCCTTTAGTGGGGAAAAAAGGCACACCCAGAGCTCTTTACAATTCTCTCCTGGGAATTCAAGTTTTGCAGTGCCCGGGAGCAGTAACGTTCCCTGCCTCACCAGTGAGTCACAGTGCCTTTGGCACTCCTGATCTCATACTGAACACTGAAGTTTCTCAGGTTTTTGACTTTTCTAGCTGAAGGAAAGGAACAGAATTGATAACAACGTCCCTGCTTTGACACTAGGAAACTATAGCTTATAAGTTTCAAGATCTATGTTCAACAGATTTATGCTTATTTCCTGTGTCTGATTTCTCGTAGCATGTTTGTACTCTTGAAAGGAGCCACAAAGGAGCAGTCTTTTAAGATTGGTCAAGAAATTGCTGAAGCTGTAACAGCAACAAACCCCAAACCTGTTAAACTGAAATTTGAAAAGGTAAAAGGAAAATATTTTGCTTCAAGCGTGTTGGGTGAAAACATTGTTATCCTAAAAAAAAAAATTAAATAGTGAAGATAAAAGACTTTTCTGGGCACTGACGTAGCATAAGGATATACAGCAGTCATGTGCTGTACTGTTTTCTGCGCGTATGTTGCAAGCTCCTTAAAGCCTCAGGGACCTTGTCAGAGGAGCGCTGCAGCATGACCAACAAAAAGAAATATTCCTGCTTTCCCATCAGGATGCCTGGTGGCCTGTTGCACTGGCAGCACCAGGCAATTTGAAATTCCCGTCTCATTAATTTTTGGAAATGTCTCCCTCAGTTTTTTATTATATATGTAGGATCAAACCAATGTGTGCAACTTGGTAGAGAAAATGTACGCCATCCCTTGAAGTGATTCCAGTGCATTAATTGCAAGCCTGATACTTATTCTTCAGCCACCCTTAGCACACTTCAGGATATGTCTGTGTGCTACATATACATGAAAAATCATAAAAATCCATTCCGTAGGCTTTTGGAAGAAGTATTAATGACAATAAACCTTTTATAGAAGAGTAAGGCAACTAATTTTGGTGGAAGTTTATAATTGGAAAGTCATTAGCAGTCAGTTCAGGTGCTCTAGATATTTTCCAAGTACGTACCTGACTCAACAGGTTCAATCAGAACTTCTAAGCCAATTGCCATTTTTCACGGAAAATACAGTAGAAAAATATTAGCAAGAAAAGTTAGGATGCCTATGGAAGGCACAGCAACTTCTCCTCACTGACTAATGTACAGGGAACCTTCCCACTTTGAGGCAATTCTGTGTCATTAAGCTGAAGGAGTAATTAGCCAGAAAAAAATGCTAGGTGCAAGGATACACTTGAGAAGATGTACCGACTACTTCACTTCAAGTGCCTGTATTCACCTGTGGGTCAAAATATTGAGTACTCTCCTAGGGTAGCTTCCTAGCACAGGAAGAGGAAAATGCCTCAAAGCTGGAGCATCTGTTCAAGAAGTGGCATACCTTTTACAGCCTGAGGCAATCTAAACTCGCTGCTCCCTCTTTCATGAGAGCCAGGAAGATGTGGTGTTATCTTAGTAACACTGGGAAGAAATTATTCCCCATTCTTTCTTTTAAAACTGGTCAAGAAATCCTGAAACAATCAAGAATGAAATAAGAGGTTGGAGAAAGCAAGCAATAGAGACCATAACTAAAAATCCATTCGTGAGGACATCTTTCTGCAAGCATAGGCATTTAAAAAGCATGCTTTCCCCAAATTAAGATGCCAGCTGATTTTAGGCACCTCATAATTAGATGAAGTTGGAAAACAGAAAGTTCAAAGCCACTACTTTTGCTGGGAAAGTTTTCTTCTCTGATGTCTAAAATTAAGTTGTTGTCTTTTCAGGAAAGAGATAATACAGTTACATTAAAGATGCTGATAGATGCAATCCAGCAAAATAAGGGTACTTAAAACAAATTAAGCTGTGTGTCACTTTTCATCTGAGCTTCAGGTTGCTTAGCCTTTACAGCTAGATGAAATAGAAAGTGATTTAAGAATGGAACACCACCGAATCCCATCTTCCTCAGCCATCTTTTAACAGTGCTTTGAACTACTTTATTTGTTTTACTGATTTAAAATAAAAAAAAAATAAAAAAAAAATAAAACTACCAAGAAAGCAAAGTATTCCTTAGAACTCCCTCTATGCTCAGAGCCACCTTATTTTCCCAACACGTGCCAGATTGGGCTATCTTCTTTCTAAACATTCCAGGTCTACTTGCCATGTGTCCTGCAAACTAAAAAGAGGTACGTGGGTTACATGTATGAAACACTGGACCAGAAGGACCCAGTATTTGATGCAAAAGGCATAGAGACAGTTCGACGGGACTCCTGTCCTGCTGTTTCCAAGGTAAAATATGCATTTTTTCCTGAATGAAATTATAGTATTCTGTTATTTCATTGTATATTTGTCCTTTCTCAGACTTTCTAGTCCTTGTGAGTTGTCTGAAACTCTGTTTTTCTGGTATGGGCCATTTGAAAGATAAATGGAAGGTCTTGCACAGCATTACAAGGACTTGCACTTTCCATCTTAACTCCTATCTTTCAGCCCCTAAAAACTCCATTAAAAAGCCCTCAGCCCCACTTAAGTTCTCTAGAAGACCGTTCTTGATCCAGTTCACTTTAACTGGAAGTAAGTATTACTCCAAGATGAGTGAAGCACACTGATGTGTGTGCTAAATAGCTGATTTACATAAGTCTAGTTTAGCTAAGAATTCATTTAAAATAAATTTCCTTACCTGTTTATTTTAAGCTGTGTATTGGGGGGTTAAAAAGAACAGGCTCTTGTCCTTAATCAGGTCAGTCATGCAGAAAGTTGTGGCGAAATATTTTAGACGATGAAAAAATATCTTCTCTCATACTCTGAATAACCTCTGTAATTGTTGAAACACTGTTAGTGCCAGAGTATGGATAATGTAATGAAAGATGTGTCAAACTGAGGAAAAAGTTGTCCAGTAATGTGTTTATGAATGTCTTTGAGCGGAAGAGAATACAACCTGTTGTCATATTAACATTCTAGTTCACAACTGATACTTTTTCTAAGCAGTGTATTAATATTTCCATACCATTTACTGAATTATTTTGAATGAATTCATAATTAATATTTTTTAGTTAAACATGTTTTTCTCACCTTTCTCCTTTGGTTGTAAAGATACTTGAGTGTTCTATCAAGCTGCTATTTGAAACACGGGACATAAGTCAGATCAAACAGTACGTTCAGAATCAATGCATGAAGTTACTGGAGGGAAAGGCCAGCATGCAAGACTTCATCTTTGCAAAAGAGTACAGAGGGAGCTCAGCGTACAGACCTGGATCCTGTGTACCAGCCCTGGAAATCACCAGGTAATGAGATTAAGTCCTAATCATAGATATTTTTTTTCTCTTGGCCTTTATAGTGCCAAGTTGTGGGTAGCAGTGAGAGATCTCCTTCGGATATTGTTGCAGCAGTTGGCTCTGTCTTTCTTCTGTGTGTGAAGAGAGATCAGGCATCAGGTAGTCCTAGAAAGTCATTTTGTAGTCCTGGAAAGAGCCACACGTGTTCAAGAGTAAAGTCTTTTGACAGGACGCTGTAACAGTATGTTCACTGCTGTTACTTACGTTTTGGGTTTTGTACAAGTGCTTGACTCTCCAAGATTGCCCATCGCTCATGGATATTAGATATGTTAAAAATTGTCTTTAAGTGCTGTGAAATACATTACCAGGCATAATTTTTCTTTCTTTCTTTTTTTTTTTAAAGTACCTTACTTAAAGTTACTATTTCATCCTGTTGATATTGTTTATCAGTAATAGATAATGTGAGCTGGCAAGCTGGCCCATTTTGCCACCTTCATTAATATAAAAGGACTTCAAATTAAGCTGTGCTTTTTAAAAAAAATAAAATTGAAGTCCTGGATTGATACCTGCTTCAAATTGAATTGTCCTTTGCTTTCTGGGTACTTGAGCTCTTTTTAGTACCCTGGTTGCTCTTTATTAAAATACTTCTTTAAGGAAGGGGTAGCTACAAAGCAACCTGCATGTAAATCCAAGTGACATGAAACAGAACGTACCTTTAGGGCTCATGTTTCAAGTTCTAAAATTTGTCTGATCGTGAGACAAATTAAAAATGAAACAACTCGGTCCCGTGCTTCATAATAGACACTAACTTCGGTCGTCTGGAGAGCTACTAATTTAATCAGATGGGGAAGTTTACAATCAAATGAAATAACTGTGAATCTGTCTCTGGATGCATTATAAAGCCTGTTTTTAAACAGGAGAATGCTTGCCTATGACCGTCGCTCGGAACCACGAGTTGGGGAGCGAGTGCCCTACGTCATTGTGTGCGGCATGCCCGGACTGCCCCTGATACAGCTGGTGAGGCGGCCCATTGAAGTCCTGCAGGATCCCAACCTGAGGCTGAATGCTACGTACTATATTACCAAACAAATTCTGCCACCGCTGGCCAGGGTGTTCTCACTTATTGGCATAGACGTCTTCAGCTGGTACCATGAGTTGCCACGGGTAAGTGCTTGAAAACGAACAGATTACAGATGCAGTGCATCTACATGGTGTTTGCTTTTGTCGTGTCTTTTGATGGAATGAGGTTTATATGAGGTAACAGCAAAGGTTATTTATTTTACAAGGCAGTGTTTGATGCCCAAACATGCAGACTTGATTTTTAGATCTTCTGTGTTGTTTTGGTTTTTTTCACTTAGTAAATCAATTTTTTTTGCGCCAACCCTTCTGTCCGGGGTTGATCACTTTGTCATTTTCCTGTTTTCTGACCCCTTATCGTGGAATCACAGAATGGGTTGGGTTAGAAGGGACCTTGGCCAGGGACACCTTCCACTAGACCAGGTTACTCAAAGCCCCATCCAACCTGGCCTTGAACACCTCCAGGGATGGGGCATCCACAACTTCCCTGGGCAACCTGTTCCACTGCCTCACCATCCTCAGAGTAAAGAATTTCTTCCTAATATCTAATCTAAATTTACCTTCTTCCAGTTTAAAACCATTGCCCCTTCTCCTATCGCTGCACTCCCTGGTGAAGAGTCCCTCCCATCTTTCCTGTAGGCCCCCTTTAGGTACTAGAAGGCCGGCAGATGGTCTCCCCGGAGCCTTCTCTTCTCCAGGCTGAATAACACCAACTCTCTCAGCCTGTCCTCCTAGAAGAGGTGCTCCAGCCCTCTGATGATCTCTTCAGTGCCCTCCTCTGGACTTGCTCCAACAGGTCCATGTCTTTCCTGCGCTGAGGGCTCCAGAGCTGGACACAGTACTCCAGGTGGGGTCTCATCAGAGCAGAGTAGAGGGGCAGAATCACCTCCCTCGACCTGGTGGCCACTCTTCTGTTGATGCAGCCTGGGATGCGGTTGACTTTCTGGGCTGTGAGAGCACACTGCTGCGGGCTCATGTTGAGCTTCTCATCCACCAACACTCCCAAGTCCTTGTCCTTCTCCTCAGGGCTGCTCTCAACCTGTTCTTTCTTTGCCCAGCCTGTGTTTGTGCTTGGGATTGCCCCAACCCAGGTGTAGGACCTTGCACTTGGTCCTGTGGAACTTCATGAGGCTTGCACCGGCCCACCTCTCAAGCCTGTCCAGGTCCCCCTGTGTGGCATCCCTTCCCTCCAGCATGTTGACCGCTCCATGCAACTTGGTGTCTTATTTTGCCGTAATTGTATATTTATTAGCAATACTTGTATATGCATCTATTTGGCTGCACCACCTTTTAAATCTCTCCATAATAGATGTTGGATGTCCTTTTTTTCCAAGATGTTCTGAAGATCTTTCCTCTTCATAGAAAAGGTTTCTGCCCAAGCAGCAGAAATGCTTTTTAAAAAATCAGTATCACTAGAAATTTTAAACTGACTTTCCTAAAAGCTAAAGAAATCACTGAGATGCAGGAAGAGAAATGTTAGATAGCTGGGTTTTAGTTTGTGATTCCCCTGACGAAAAGGGACAGAGAAAGATGACGTCTTTGTGTAGTTTGGTTACTGTGCTTAGTGTAGACTTCAGCAGCATAGTAATACATCATGTTTCCCACTGCAGAGTTTTAATATAGCCTTGATTTACTTCAATTCTGCTTCTTTTCTCTACCTTTCCTATGGCACTGTGACACTCTCACCTTAAGTATCTCCAACAAGCTGCTCTAAAAAGGCAAAAAGGAGCCCTGACTCTGCAAGGCCAGGGAGCGCCAGGGAGGTCATAGGGAGCAGAGCAGTTTGGGTGTCTGAAGAGTGAAGTATAGCGCAAAGCATAAGTCATGCAGCACCAGGAGTGAGTGCAGACGACACACTTCCCTGCGGGAGAGGGCAGTGGCGGAGCTTTATCCAGGGAAATCGGAGCATGAGTTAGAGCCACAGACCAAAGGACGTTGGCAGCTCTGTGACCGGGACTGGACCAGCACAAGAAGGCAGGATCCCGAAGGCAGCCACCGGGGCTGCAGCCAGGGCACATTTGGAGGTGAAGTAGATCAGCACCTACAAAGGAACAACTGCAGGAGGCAGAGTTTGGGATGAGATTGGGAATATAGCCTGTGACTGAGGATTTCTTCGGTTCCTCTTTCTCTTTTCTGGTGAGATGCCCTGCGAAATAGGTGTGGGTGGACTCTGTTCATTGTATCACTTCAGGGCAAGTGCTATGCTCTTCAGAGTGATGCGATCCATGTTAGTAATTTGTGTATGAACCCGTGCCCTGAAGGCTGTGTTGCACTTTCATACTTCTTTTTTAAAATATAGGCTATGTAATCTAGAAATAAGGCAAGCTGCTCTCTTAGAAGTTCATTACCCTTAATTCTTTTTTTTTTTTTTTTTTTTATTTTAACAGATCCAAAAAGCTGCCTCGACTGCCCGCAGTGAGCTAGAAGGACGCAAAGGCACAATCTCCCAGTATTTCACGACCTTACACTGTCCCGTGTGTGATGAACTGACCCAGTACGGGATCTGTAATAAATGCAGAAGCCAGCCACAGCATGTGGCGGTGATTCTCAACCAAGAAATCCGAGAGCTGGAGCGTAAGCAGGAACAGCTGGTCAAGGTATGATTAAAGCATTGTCACATGTCTGTCAGCCAGAGACAGGGGCTGAAATTTCAAAGCAGCGTGTTACTGAATACTCTCAGCAGAAATGGGAAGTACAAGCCGGGTGTTAAACGAGTTACAGCTTGTTTGCTTTTCCCATTGCCGCTGAAGGCAGCATAGCAGCTGTTGCTTTCCTTAGCTTTGCGTAAAACTGAAGGCAAAGGGGGCATCAGAACAGAAGATACTTTTCTCCTTTTCCTCTTTATTTTTTTTTGGTTTATCTTACATGGTTTGTAGGTGCCTTTTTATAATTACAGTGATGGAGATTTGTAAAAGTATGAAAGACTTACCTTTTTTGCATTAAAATACCCGATGGTGTTCTAGTAACAAAAACACTTGTCCCAGAAAGTCTATTTACTTATATGCATAATGTGGATGTGGTTTAGCTTGGGGGTTTTCTTGTTACCTTTCCTCTCGATAGGAATTTTCCAAGCTGTTCTCTTCCTTTGAGCTAGAAATCAATTAAGAGGGTAGGCTGACTGTGCTCGCGAATATATTATAGCAAAGCGGAATGCCTCCCCTCACAGAAACATATGCATATCCTCACCTAATTTTCGTACTGTCGTATTTTATAATGAATAAATATTTTTGATAGAATTTATTTTTAGCACTAGCATGTGAACCATTTTAAAGGCTTGTTGGAATTGCAGGGCTATAAATGTTCCTCTAGTCTTGGCATTGATTTGGTAGGCTCCCACGGGGCTCTGTTGCTAGAAAACCATTATAATTCACTGTTCATAAATATTGCATTGCTAAGGTGTGGACTTCTATTTCTTGCTGTATTTTGTAATATTTGCTCTGATCTGCATTGTAAATGGCAGTAAAGGAAGGTGATGCATGTTCTGCAGTTTTCCTGCGGTACTCTGAACCTTTTACGTTGTTTTTGTTCTGGAATAAATCAGAACTTGGCAGATGGCTCCAGCCTCACGGAAGGATCAGTGGGTTTGATGAGAACATTCTCTTGTCCCTTGCAAGAGGTCAGCAGGGCCGGGGATCCCGCTCTAGTCAGTGTCGCATGAGTCAACCTCTCTTTAAGAGCATCTGTCTTATTTTAATCCAAAGAGGTATAGATCCTTCACAACTTAAATTCTTGGCTCTCTGAGATTATAAACATGCCAGAGCCAGCAGGAAACTGATGTAACACCAAATCATACATTATTTTAAAATGCAATTTAAAATTACCTGCCATAGATTAAGGTCAATGACTTCTCCCCTCTACACAAACTGATCTTAGAAAGTGTCTCAGATACCACTTAGTTTGGTCTCTTGCGTTCAAACCAGCCACAGCCTCTTTCAGAAGAACTAGGGCAGACTTATTTCTGAGGTTCTTCTAGTGGTTACAAACCTGGAACGAACCCTTTTTACATCCTGTTCCTTTTGGTCACGGTTGCAGGTCAGAGAACTGGTATCCTCTCAGGGTACCACATGTGGGACTTGGCCGCGAGGGGCTGCTCCTCTCCAGCTGCTGTCAGTTTGAGTTTCTGGTCTACAGGTCACTGGTGCCCAAATAATTTTAACATGGAAAGAAGGAAAAGAACTAATTTTAAAGGCAAAGGATGCGATTTTCATTTGTTGTTGAAACTATGCGAATGGTAGGATAACACTGTGTAGAGTTTTGACGTTACAAAACACAAGTGTGGTTGGAAGCCAATTTCTGAGTGTTTGGAAAAACTGTTGGAGGTGGCAGATACTGGAAAGGATTAAAAATAAAAGAGCAAAGCAGAGCTCTTTAGTTTCCTGAAGCTTACCTTTGGGAAAAACTGTGCCTGCTGCTATTTTATTCCATCAGGTATCTCATGTTAAAAGTACTTTCAAGCAGCATTAACTACAGTAATGAGCAGTTCCATGGAGGAGGAGAGCAGTGGAACCCGCCTGCATATGTATTTCTGTCTTGGGATTGATCAGCTCTGACTTGGAAAGTAAAACTCTAATTGAAGCTTATCTTGAAACAGAAGTAGTTTGTTAAATCCCTTTCCTGTGTAGAGAATAAGTGCAGAATAACAGTTTTGTCTTTTTTCATTACAAAACTTTTATACAGGAGAAGTTTATCACGGATTTAACACGCTGCCCCACTTAAATCCACTTGACTTATTTACCTTATTTTTCCACATACAAGTAAAACTTAGTTAGCAGGATTGAAACCAGAGCGGTACATCCAGCTGTTGATCTCTGCCCAGTTCACGGTGGCGATGCCGGCCGGCACCCGCAGGGAAATGGGCAGCCTGGCAGGGGCAGGAGAGGCGGCAGCAGGGAGCGGAGCTGTTTGGCATCTCCCTGCCTTCGGGAACAGCTTGGTGCTGGCTGCCGCGGGGCTCTGCCTCTTCTGCTCATACAACGGGGGGGCGGGGGGAGGGGGGGTGATAGTCCCAAGTGATTTATGCCTTGGCTTGTGTTAAGTTTAAAATAATCTGGTTTGCTTTTTTATATGAACTCTAGATATGCAAGAACTGTACAGGCTGCTTTGATCGCCAGATCCAGTGCGTCTCCCTCAACTGTCCAGTACTTTTCAAGCTCTCCAGAGTAAGCAGAGAACTGTCAAAGGCACCGTATCTTCGCCAGCTACTTGACCAGTTTTAAATGATCTGTTACAGGATTCCAGGTGCTATTTTTATTTTTTTTTTCAGTGTTTACCACACTAAGACGATTGTGCATGGTGCTTTTTCAATTCTCATCTAGTCCAGGATTTCCATTTTAACTGTTGGGTTTATTATCTGAAGAATAATGAACGCTTAACCTAACTAAAAAGATAAAAACTACATTTGTTGACCTATGAATAGCTCACTTTTTAAGATGTACAAATTTCTTCTTTCTTTCATGTTTCTAACATACTGTTTTATAATGCTGATGTTGAAATAGCTACGTGTAACATCTTGTAAATCCATTTCAAAGTAGAAGTCAAGTTTACTTCCTGGAGGAAGGAGCACTGAAAACCTCTTGAAACAACAAACCCATTAGTGTGTGTTCTTGAACTGTCAGTATCAAGACGTGTTACTTATATATTATCCATTCACTTTATAATTTTGTCTGCGAAATATTTTGTAAATACACTTTTTTACTTTTCAAACAACTGAGTAAAATAATGTGCAATGACTTTTATACAGATAATTTTAAAGTCGGTTGGTATATCTCCTCCTAAGTTTTGCTCGATTCCAAGTAGATTGTTATTTTGATCAGACTGTGCAAGCAGTAGTACCATGTGTAGCATTTTGAAACATTATTTTCTAAAAATTGCTGTCTTGCTTTAGCTATTAATGGGGCATTGTGAGGAACTGTGCAAAGACATTTTTGTTACAAACCTGTGGGACTGTTGCAATACTTTAAATATAAAATTTTATTCCATTTTTGCTTGTTTTGTATAGACATTTCTATTGCTTCTAAATATGCTTAAAATATTTTCTTTCCTTATGTACTGTACAGTTAAATCTTATTTGCCACCATCTTGACAAAATGTGTATTTAGAATATTTGTATAACTGTATAAAATGGAAAAGGAATTATGTGGTCAGTGCATTGTTTTCTAAACTGGAAATCATTTTGTTTTAGAAGTTAATAATGGAAACCATATTAAAGTTGAATAAAATGATATGGTAAAAATTATACGCTTTTTTTATATTTACCCTCAATTGCGGGCACCTTTGTTTCCCTCATTTGGCACACAACTAGAAATGTGAACAAGACTGCTCAAATAACTTAAGAATCCACAAAAGAGTTTCCAGCTTAAGCTTTGGGATCTAAAACCCCGGTATCGGTTCTTGGAGGCCTTCCCCAAACCATAAGGGAAACACTTCCAGTTTTCCGTTAGCCAAAACGGGAGTAAGTTTTAAATTTAGAAGTCCAGAGTAGCTTTGAAAAATAGAACAAAACTTTATTTACATCAAGGAACCTGAGTGCCTTCTCCAGTCAAAAATTTATTACATTCAAGACACAAGTCAGTCTATTGAATTTCACATGATACAGTACAATGTAAACCCACACCAAGCAGAAGAAAAACTATTAAATATATAATAGAACACCCACAGATTGCGATGTGCTTTTATGCAAAGTAACTAAAATTAAAAAAAAACCCATCAAGGCACAAAACTCTGCCTACTTTTGCATTCTAGCATTGGTCGCGCACACAATAGAAGTGCAAATGCCAGGAGGAAGGTGGTAGCGCGTGCGGTACAATCCAGCATTTGGCAGTGCTTTGGGGAGAAATAAAAATATTAAATGATGTTTAACTGCAAGAGGTTACCTCTAACACCGGAGTAAAGGGGCGAGCGCTCATCTTCAACCCATCCCTCTTTTTATGGACAAAAACAGGATTCCTAATAATTTCAGATACCTAATCCACCGACCACAGCTCTTGTCCTGAACACAGAGATGACTTCTAGCATAAGCAAGGCAATGGTAAAGTAATACAGTTTACTTCAAGTAATTTCAACCCATCGTAACATGTAAGTTTAAGTGTTTAAGCTTTCTGGAGGATCTGTAACTTAAAAGGCACTGTAAGTAGATCCTCACTTTAACTGTATATGTCAGGAAGCAATTTACTGTGGAAGGAAATTTAAACACGTGACAACTAACATTCATTGTCTAAACACAAGCCTTGAGGAACACCAAAATCTAAGAACTAGGAAAGCTTCGGCCTTGAACGTCAAGGATGTCTAGAGCTGTTTTAATCTTAAATTGCTTTAAACATTTCATTTTCATTAAAGGGCAGCCCCTGCTATTAAAAGCATGTTTTTAGGGGATGAGGAGAACAAGTTCTGTTAAGCATAGTCCATTTCAAGTTTGAGGTCAGAATTAAGACAGTGAAGGCTCTTAAGCGCTCACTAAGCTAACTCAAAATTTAGATGTCACCCAGAGAAAGGCCTCCATGGATCAATCAGACGATTTAAGATAATTACGTGAGTTCCACTCTGTCTTCCTGCCACTGCTTTTTGGAGCCTGTACTTTTGGCAAAAAAGGCTGCTCTGACTTTGGCATTCCAGGCCGTTGCTCCATTCCTACTGCACAGGCCTCCTGCTTTTAAGGGGGAAAATGGGGATGGATTCAAGGGACTCGTGCAGGAATTAATACAGCCAGTTAAAAAAAAAAAAATAAATCTTTGTTTTGCACAGTATTTTTACATTTGTTGGGAAGACTTTAGTCAAACACAAACAAGTGCACATATATAAGCAATAAGTAGATAAGATTCAAAGAGGTTACAGCATATTTCCCAATGTGGCGTTAGTTTCTTTTTCTGCTTTTTTAGTACTTGATTATGCAAGTTGCATAAACTATCCCTGAGAACAATCTTACCTACAGGACATTCCAATTTGGAATTTCATTCCAAAGATAAGCATATGAACTGAGGGCTATTTAAAATTTTCGTGGTTGCCAGGTGTGTTTCTTAAACCCATTTTCTTCTGGCAATGTGATGTCATGTATGGGGAAACTTTTTTTTTTTTTTTTTTTTTTTTTTACATCGCCATCAATTCAGGTAAAGCCTATGGCTTGTGGTTACGGTGGGGAGTTGCCACAGCACCAGTTCCTCCTGCTAAACCCAGTTTTGGCCAAAAGAAATTTGGCCCTCCACTGAGGGGAAAAACTCCCACAAAAAGGCAGAGCAGAAGCAGTTATCAAATCCCACCTTTCCCAATCCACCAGCGGGATTTGTCCCGCTGCTTTCCACACACGCCACGCAGTTACTGTAGCCCGCGGGAGGGAAAAGGACAGTTGCAGAAACGCAGGTTTCATCTGTGCGCACTTGCGTCACCACCTCTGCCACACCACTTCATTTGTTATTGTGCAGAACCAACGAAACACACAAGGCCATACAGACCCACTCCTCTTGTTCATCAAATGCCGCTGTCACGTGTACCTAGAACAGGATTTGGCCTGATATTTAAAAGCTTTTACCGTTACTTAAAGCAAAGAAAAGAATCCTTCTGTAGCAAGTGAAACAAGTCCGTATTTTAAAGTGCAGGTCCATGCATCGCACTAGAAAAGATGCCACGGAAGTGCATGTACACACAAGGAGAAAAAAAAAAAGGAATCGGACAAAAAAAACCCACAACATTTAAGTGCCGACAGCAGAGGGAGAGGGAGGCCCTTCAACATGGCAAGATGCAAAAAAACAAGCATTTTCACTACAAGTTGATTCCTGCTTCTTACTAACTTCTCAGAAGAAAGGAAGAGGCCACAAAGTTCTAAGCTGCACACTCAGAGGACAAGAGGGGGAACAAAAACAGACTTGAAAATACGCTGAATATCTAAGGTCCTGTGCTATGCTACATCTAGAGGGCTTTTGTTAGTAAATTAAACTTTGTAGCAAGAAAAATACTCATAACAGTGCAAAGTAAAAAAAAAAAAAAAAAACAAAACCAACAAACGAGCACATTCTGATCACACAGCCTTAAAAAAAAAAATACTTAACCTACAACTCTGGAGTGTCAAGTAGACAAATTGCACAACTACTGTTTCAGAGTCAGATTTTTGCCATTAGCTGCTGCTTTTTTTTGCTCTTACTGGGGAGGGCTCACTGGCAGGACTGCTCCTTAACAGCAATGGACCTACAAATACAAACCAGCGCTGCTCCACTAGGAAAAGTCTGCCTGGACATCATCATCAACCCAAAGAAACAAAACCCAAATGGCACCAACCCAACTGGCCCGGAGCAGGTGATTGTGCAGCGCAACCTGAAAGGATTGTCACAGCAGTAATTCCCTCTCATTTGCAGATTTTCATTTTAACACATCACTACGTGAAAGTCTTGGCACGGGAAGCCAGAAAAGTCATTATAACCGTAATTTAAACAACTGGCGTAAAAATATCACAGCTCTATGTCAATACCATATATTAAGTAATCTGTTTATACATAATCTTATCTTCTTCATACATTTCTTGATCTCACTGGTAGTGCAGTAATTAAAATCATAAATACAATCACAAGTACTTTAGCCTATTTAAATTTGTCATCACTGTTCAACTCGTAAATCAGAATTAAGCATTACAGCAGATTAATACAACCCATTTTGTCCCCCTTCCCATACTCCACTTTTAAATGACCCAAAGGCATGGTTCCACTCCTAAAAATTAATTTTTAATTTTTTCTCATCTTAGTGACAGAACCAGGAAATTATATAGTTTGCCAATAGCCCCACTGCTTTACAGCTACTGGGCATCACCTGAAATTTGACTTGATTTCCTGGTTTACGTCACACAAACTTCCAACGCAGTAGAAACATTCTTCTTTCACGAGATAGATAAGAAAGTTCAGCATCACAGGTAACACATTTCTCTCCTCTCTCGAGATGTTTTGTGACCAAGCACCTCAGAACCGCACCTTCCACCCACCTGCAAAAAACTGAGTGGTCCGAGCAGTCCCCTTCTTTCCTAGTTAGTTCTCGTTACAGCGTATATTACTTAAATGCACTCCTCACATTTAGAAAACATCTCATGTTTTAACATTCTCAGTATAGTCTATACATTTTATCACGTTACCCCATTCACACCACGGTGGACTCTCCCGCTCTGAGACACATCGCTGTAGACTGAAAATGAAAGAGGAGAAAGGGGCAGACAAACAGAAGTGAACACGCTGAGCTCTGCGCTGCTATAAAAGGATTCTTGAACCACTTTTCAAGAACAGCTGCAATTCAATTGCATTTCCCTTTAAAAAAAAAGAAAAGAAAGTCAGTTTTTACTTTAATCGTTCTTCTCCCGGTCAACATTCACGTTTTTTCTCCCAGGGGAGCCCCCAGCAACCACTGGAGAATTGCACAATACATCGTCCAGATGGGGCTGGAGAGAGACTGGGGTTGGAGAGTCCCCTGGTATCTTTCGGGAGGTCTCTATCACAGAGTTTCTCAGTGTGTCATTCATTTCTATCACCTCAAAGTCTGCTTCGTTCCACTCTCCCGCATCCTCCTCATCCTCTTCGTCCTCATTAAGCCCCGAGTTTGACAACAAAGCTTTCCGGTCCTCGCTCTCACTCCTTTCTTTCAAGTCGCTCTCACCGGGAGAGTTGGCCAATTTGTACATCAGCGGGAAGAGTATAACTGTCATTGCAGAAGTCACCACGGCGGTGTACATTACCACAGGGACGTGGTGAAACCTCCCTTGAAGATACCCCACGGCGGCAGGCATGCACATCTCGCCCAGCGCGGCGCCGATCACAAACAGAGAAGCCGATTTTCCTTGCACGACCGTGTACTGTTCTATCCAGGAAATGCCGCTGGGAAAGATGGTGGCCATTGACGCTCCGTACACGGCGGTTCCAACCCACAGGGAGGCTGGGTACCTCGCAAAGAAGGCCAGGCACAAAGAGGAGACGGCAGAGCCTACGATGCTCAGCAGGATCATGGTGCCAGGGTACAAGCACGCGGCACAGAATATTGCCACTCCTCTGCAAGCGGCAAACGCACCCCAGAAAACAGAATTCAAAGCGGCTGCTTCGTTTTCTTTCATCTCGGCAAAGACCTTTGCGTAAGTAAATATGTAAGAGCCATAAGTGACCTCCGCTCCCACGTAGAAGAGGAAGAAGATGAACAGGAGAGTGATAAGGGCATAGTGGTATTTGGCAAACATGCACTTCTGCAAAGAAGCCTTGGATTTGTCTCGAGCTGAGCTGCCCTTTGAATACAAAATAAAAAAGAAGAACGAAACAAACAGAAGATAGGTCCCTATGACAACATAGGACCACAAAAAGTCTGCACCAAGACGGTGTTTCAGTGCTGACGCAGCTGATGCTGTCGGCACAGACCTCCAGACAGACTGGTTTGTGTTTTCAGCCACTGGAAAGTCTTTAGATTCGGAGCCTCCCAAGGCCATTTTAGCCAGGATCGGAGCCACAAACGCGCCGGCAGCAAAACTGAAGTGTAAGGCCTGCATGTGTGGCCCAGCCTCTGCTCCCCAGGTATTCAGTGCCAGCACATTGCCACCTGCAGATCCGAAAGAGGAGGATTCAGTCAGTTCAGTCTGAAACCAGATAGCAGGTAAAAAAAAAAGACAAACCAAACCCAACCATAACCTGTGCTATTAATTCAATTTGCAATAATACCAGGTTTAGCAAATACAATAAGGAAAATTGTAGTTAACTGAAATTCTGCCCATAAGCACCTTAAACCCACATGATCACTTGAACATTACAAGGGGATTCACAGCAGTGAAAATGAAGAGCCACACACTGGCTTCATCCAGCAACAATGGCTGTACTTAATTACCCTACTTGACAATTTGCAGCATATGTCAGCCTTTATTCAAAAGAGCAAATTTAACTGCTTCTCATTTCTGTAAGTTTTAAAAGCTACAATGCACAACGCGAAGAATCAGGGGCCTCATTAAACAACATCCTGGGAAACATCAAGAATCACTTCCTTCTGATGGGCTGGGACTACCCCAACTGCGTTCAAATGACTTTCCAGAAGTGAAAAGGTTTAAAATAATACCACTGCACAGACCAAACTACAACACCCTCAGATCAACAATAATGCTAGAAAATAACATCTCAGAGAGACATCCTTAAGTAGTCCTTGAGAAGAATGCAGGAAAATACGAACAGTAACTAAATTCCTGTGCTACAGTACAGCAACCCTTGTCACGCAGCACTAACACGCTTCCAAATTAATTCAGTTACACTCTACCGCCTTGCTCTTTGTTTCTCCTGGTGGGAAGTCTCCCTGCCTCAAAGGTCTGACTTCTAAGCAGCACACCTACCCGCTGAAGGCATTCTCACAATAAGCCGACAGGATTTTCCCATATGAAGAAATTTTTAAACTAAGTGCCATGTATAACGATCCTACCAGAGGCAACAAATACACCTCTGCACTCAGGTTAACCTGGGCCACGCAAAACCATCGTTTTCACTACTGGATCCTGTATCATGCTCTCTTCAGTGTTAACAGAGCTCCCTCAAGCTCCGCAGAATTAGGTCAGATGCTTCACATGTGCACCCATCACTCCTCTGTGTTGCCTATCAGCCAGGCCACCGAAACCAGGCCCTGGCTGGGATGCTTCCAGAGCTGTTGGTACAGCTAGGCTAATTCATCAGCCAGCTCTTATTCAGAAATAAGCCTGCCCTGAAGCTGGTCAACCAGATCCAGTCATACCTTGCTGGCTAGGAAGCAACCACAGGCTCCCTGAGTAAGCCAAAAAAGTCAGCACACTGCTGGCACGTCACTGGAGAGGTGCCGGGTGAGTGGCTGCCTGTTGCGGCTTCACCACCGCCTCCTACAGCAACACCAGAACACTCCACCGCTGACATGTTCTTGGTTGTTTCCTGATCCCCGTCTGCAAGTATGTGTTACCCAGTCAGCTCTAAGCGTGCTTAGGTCTCTTGAGGTGGCCTCGCCTCCTGATCCAAACTGCCTGCTAGAGCCAGCCATCACTAACTCATCCTTTCTACGCCACGCCTGATGAACTAGCTTCCGTGGGAAGTCCTTTTTCATACTTCTGGTATCACTGACGTTTCCAACCGCACCTGTAGACATTTGCTGTAAAGCTTCACTGGCACATCTTCCTCCAATCGGAAGCTTCTACTAAGAAATTGGTTTTCAACAGGTTTCCTGCAAAAGTGTTTTTTCCAGGCCGTTTGCAGTATGCACATGCCACAGATGCACAGCTTGTGGCACAGAATAAATTTATATTCCCAAACACCTAAATGAGGCTGGTCAAGCAAATATTCTTTAATTCAGGGAGATGGACGACATGGTTCTGTAAGTGAGCTACAGCAGTACATGCCTGCTGTGACTCCCCAAACACCACCTGGTGTGGTGGTGCAGCCCCCCAGGGCCACGTTGCAACGTCAGGGCAAGCCAACATTCTATTCTTGTCTTGGTTACAAGTGCAGTGAGTTGGGACAATCTGGCACTCCCTAACCATACCTGAAACTCCTGCTGCCTGGATCGTAGCCCGATCTGGAAGGTACCAGAATTACCCGACAAGAATTGTGGCCAAAAATGGAAAAACACTGACCAAAATCAATCATCTCATGATCCTACAAATAGCGATCCTAAGTGAGACACTTTGAACTCTCCAAGATTGCAGCAGACTGTGACCCAGTATCTCCCCCGTGAGCTGAGACACTTGTCAGGGTAGATTTCACGAGGGTCAGAGATCATCTGATGACAAGATAACGATGAAGGAGAAGGGTTCAAAGACTGTCTGCTGACAAATGTCAAGAAAGGAGAAGAGTGAGTAATTCACTACAATTAGATTTGTCGAGGTTCAAAGATTGTTTGGTACCAATAATTTACTACAATTTGAAAAAAGAGAAAAATCTCCTTTTTCTAACCATAGGTTAACCTCTATACCTGTCCGTCTGTGTGTGATTTGATTTAGGAAACCCTGTCCTAAATCTTATGTGAACCTTGCCATTCTTGAATCTCTAATTAAGTCGCTGTTTTGATTATACCAAATTTTGTTAAATCACTCTGTTAATATCGTTAAATATTATACAACCTAATCCTGTGATTTACCGTAACAGTGTTAATAAACCTTTAATTGCTGCTACCTCGAAGCTGTGTAGGATCCAAAATCACTCATTCGCGACACCTGGCCAGGTTTAGGTGGCCAACTCTCCAACACCGCAACTGTGAGAATCTCTCTCTCAAACACCAGGGCTTCTCAGGACTACCTTAGTTCCAGCTGGCACTAACGAACAGTAACCCAACCAGCTTCCTGCAGATGAGCAATTTAAATAAAACACTGTCAAAAGAACACATGACACTTTCTTTACATCTGTAATTGCCCACCGAAGCGTGTATTTATCTTCTCCAGGAAGCAAGAGATACCCTGCTCCCCACGCCCCTTAAGGACGGCCCGTTACAGAGACACAAACACCCAAAGTCTCAGGACCAGAATAATCCAAGAATCCCGGCCAAGTAAAACAGCTCCCCTCTTTTCTTTCAAGATGCGGCACATGAAATACCAGCAACAGTTTTGGTGAGCTTGAACTTTCCAATTACTTTGGTGAAGGAACTATCGGACCACGTGGTCCCTTACCTGTGTCTAGAATTCCCATGGAAGCTCCAATAACTGACATTAAGACAGTTAACAGCAGGGATTTCTCACACCAGGGTATCCCATAAAGACCAACAGTTGTTCCAAACATGGATAATGCTGGAAAAGTTAAAAAACAAAACAAACAAAAAGCCAGTTTCAATTATACTACAGTTTCAATTTAAACTACCAAACATACAGAAGACCAAGAAATACAAATACATTCATCGTTATTAGTTACAGATAATCCTAATAGGTGATGTAACTTAATTACCTCAATTCAGGATTAGCAGAATCAGCTACAAAGTTCAATAGAATCATTTTTCACTTGGAGAAAGGAGATTTCATCAGAATATAAACACTACGAGAAAAACCTGTTTTGCTGTAGCTTTGTTTGCAAAGGGAGTAGCACCCACTGCTACAACACTAAGAAGTCTTTTCCTGCAAACTTTTGACTTACAAATGCTATTTCAGTATCTTCTGCAAACTTCTGATCTAGAAACGTTAGTCTGCCACAGAAGAAGTGAAACGCTTTTTTGAACAGTACGAAGTTTTCCCTCTGTGAACTACAGAGCATTAAATCTGGCTCCATTTTAAGAGAACCAAAATAGCTAAACTCTTAAAATCCTATGAAGTGATTGCACCTTGGCCAACAAGCAACCTCCATATAAAAATGCTGACTTTCATTTATATTCTGTTCTCACATGAGGGATGTATTCCAAGGGATTTCTGGAGTTTTAACGGACAGAACTACAAAACTTCTCATCATAAATCTAGCAAAACTAATACAGTTAACGCATTGCTGCTATTATTAACTTGACTTAAAATACACCATTTAAAAAAAATAAAATTTAGCGGATAAAAATAGGTTTTGTTACAATTTGGGAGGAAGTTCAGCATTTAAATTCTGTGCTTATAATCACCTTCATAATAAAATGATCTGCAATTAATATCTCGAATATACAGTTTTAGGTTATTAGAAAGCTTGTACCAGTTCAGATGCCTCTATTATTTTTCAAATCAATGCTTCATTGATAAGCGGAGCAGATACTTAGAGATCAAAGGGGACTGATGTAATTAAGAACTTACGTTAATTACAAACAAAACCAACAACAATGGAAAAAAAATAAATATCCAGAACCCTAGAGCCCTAGCAAGATACTTAGAATACATGCCTCAAAACATTTTTGAAGGCTACTTTGAAAGCTCATCATGAGCTGCACAGAGAAAAAGCTAAAGATGGGGCGTATTAAGTACAGCTTCTCAGACGCCCCACTCAGAGCTGAAAAGTAACTTGTCAGCAAGTTCTCAGTTGTCCACTCCAGCTCTTCACCTGAAGACCAGTACTTAAAAGCTTCCTTGACAAAGACAGATCATTTCTTCAATTTTTTCTCTGTACAGTAGCAGAGTTTCAGCAGTTGAAAGATGGGAGGTAGAACCACACAAGCCAAAATCTCTTACGGGCAGCCATCAGATGACAGAAATGAGAGAAGATTCAGTAGTTCAAATTGTGCTTTTGCCATAAGCACTACCAAACTGGAAAGGATTAGGAGATGAATCATTTTCCAAGCATTGTTGACGGACAGCTATCTTGTCTGACACCTCAGGAAAAGAAGCAAATACTAAACTATTTCAAGTTAACATTCACTTCCACAGGTATATTAATTCCATTATGGAAGGTAAAGTCTCAGATGTCAGACAGAAACAACTCTGACCTCATCAGATGTACAAGGAAGCTAAAGGAAACCCACTTCGCAGGCGTTACGGGGGAGAGGAATAAAGAACAGGGAGGAGACCAAATAAAGACATCTTAGAACAAGAGCAAATAAGAAGAACTGATCCAGGAAGGCAAAGACAAGAAGTGAGGCGGGGGGAAGAGAAAAAAGACAGGCATGACTACTCCTGGTAGCAGGAGTCAGGCATACGGGGATAAGAATAGACTTAGTCCAAATGCTAGCAATGGAAAATGGATCTTCTCGTATTCTCTGAACTGACCCTGTGATTACAGCATGGTTCTCAGGGGAAGCACAGTTCTAGCGCAGTTCTGTTTGAATCTCCCCGAGTAAAAGTTATGCGAAGGAGAAGAGCATGCCCCGGTACCTGCTTCAGTCCCTAACTTACAGCAATGCTGCCATTGCTGCACTTGAAAGATTGAAAAAAAAAAAGACAAGGCTTCCACTATTTTAGGTCTGCTCCAAGAATTGCTACCTGAACAAGACACTACTGTGACTCTGAAGCGAGCACCTCATTTCTGGATGGAGCGTGGCTCTGGCAACCTGACGGCCAGGCGGCCCGGCTCTGCCAGGATGCAGCCAGTCCTGTGCTCCCACAGGAGAGTTCTCACGTGTCTAGAAAACCGATAAGATCATAAACTGTGGTTCCTATAGAGTTTAAACATTTTCAAAGCTAGACAGTAACTGAGCAGCAAATTTCCACCATCACAGGTGGTATTTAATGTTTTTCCACTCTAAATAAGTTCTAATTTGATTAAGGCCTGACAGTTAAACTCTCACACCTTTTTGTCCAGGACAGGAAGATGATGGCTTCTGCTGAGCTTTAAGAAGGGGGAGGGTTTTACAAAGCTCTCCCCACAGATGCATACCTCAGCGTGACTGCTGGAGGTTTCCATTGTATGCAAATGAAAGCCAAAACACAGTTTCCCCTGTTTTGTTTATGTGTTTCATATAGTGACATTACAGAAGCCTGTATGTTCCAAGAGAATCTACACTAAGCATATTACTTCACTAAATCACAGAATGGTCAGGGCTGGAAGGGACCTCTGGAGATCATCTAGTCCAACCCCCCTGCCAGAGCAGGGTCACCTACAACAGGTTGCACAGGACAGCGTCCAGGCGGGTTTTGAATGTCTCCAGAGTGGGAGACTCCACCACCTCTCTGGGCAGCCTGTTCCAGTGCTCCACTACCCTCAAAGTAAAGGCCCTTCTCGTGTTTAGATGGAACTTCCTATGTTCAAGTTTGTGCCCGTTACTTCTTGTTCTATCACTGTACTTGATACAGAAAAAAAAAAAAAAATAGAGCCACCTGGACTTTTTTTGTCCAAACCAAAGGTACCTTTTGGTCAATCCAAGCAGGTTTTGTCAGTTCAAAACCAGTGACCGCTATCAACGCACCCAGTGAGCCCCGACCACTTGGAAAACACAATGTTAACACCCGGACGCACACGGTGACAGAAACCGAACGGCACCCACTATCGCGATAGCGAGCGGCAGGAGAGTCGCCGC
>NW_009661369.1:2489989-2546255 GCF_000708025.1 Charadrius vociferus
GACCGCCGGCCCCGCCCCTTCGCGCGACGGTGCGGGGAGGGGGCGGGGACTACATTTCCCGGCGTGCTTCGCGCCGCCGGAGGCCCCGCCCACAGCCGTTGCCGCGGAGACGGGCCCGTGGACAAGATGGCGGCGGTTTGGCATGCCTCAGCCCCAGTGTTAACCTTATCTTGAAGAGTTTTCCCAGCGCCTGCCGCCGGGTGTTTAGGACTGGTGTTACTGGGGCAATTAGCACCTGAACTTGCACACTGCAAATGGCTACAGCCCTGTGCCATAGCTGCTTTCATTATAATATTGAGGAACCAATTAATTAAGTGTGCCCTTGTGAAACCAGAAACTGGGGGTTATATGCAGGCCTCACTGCACAAAACTATAATAATAAAGTTTTTAAATAGATCTAAAAAATTATACTTCTTTCGGATCCCCTTTTATAAGTAATATGCCTTGCATGCAGCGGGTCAGACACAAAGCAGGTGCCTTTTTTGTCGTCTTTTTTGCTTTGTTTTTAATCAGTGTTGGCACAAAACTCATAGTGGGCCTTTCAGACAACTTAGCATAGAAGGTCTTTGTCTTCTACAATTGCCTGTGGCACGTTATGCATGCGAAGCTTGCCAAGAGACACACAGTTGTTGGGTCTGCTCTCAGCTTATATTAAAACACTCTTGTATAAATTTCTGCTACTTGCCAGGAGCAGTTCACCAGCTTTTTGGAGCGTTTCACATCATTACAGAGGTGCTACCCTCTACAGAGGGCTTTGACAGAAAGGCTTTGACTTTCTGCGTACTTGTTATTTTTAAGCCTCACGAACAACTCAAAGATAAAACAAAAAAAATCCAACTTGGAATTGTTTTCCGAGTGGTTCAGAACAGAAACACGCGCTAGAATATAACAGCCATTGCATGTACATTGCAGCAACCTAATCCTGTTTCTCCTGGCACCAGTTAGCATGTTGCAGGTACAGCTCTAATTAAGGATAACCTGAGGGAATGGATGTATACATTAAAAAAAAAAAATCTAGCTACAATGAATAACCAGACAAGATAACATGTAAATCTGATTGTTCATAACCACATTAATACCTTTGCAAGGAGTGCAAAGTCTTACTGTCAGGTATCTCCAGCACGCTGCTGGGCTTCTGTTCATAGGGTCATCGGTAGAGAGTATTCCAAATCAACTAATTTGAAGTATAAAATAACAGTATTTCTTTTCTGAAAATCATATATAAAGTCAAACTGCATTTCTAGACGTTAGTATTTTGCCTTGTTAATTAACTTTCATGATAAATGCTGGTATAAAAATAGCTTCCTGAAAAAGGCACAAAAGTATTTGAAATGTATTCCATAGGCTCCTCCTCATTTTTGTTTTACATACTTACAAAGAGGTTTTGTACCTTGAGGGTATACAAATGGCAACGGCACTCAGGCTCCTATAAAGATTTGGGGCATCTTTTTCAAATTTTAATTTGAAATACAAGCAGTCTAGAGAATAACCCCAAGTAGAATGGGAATGTTTTCCCCTTATCATCACATACATTTATTAAAGAAAAGGAAATATTTGGCCCTACTACAAAGGAAAGGTGAATGAACTCCTGTGATTTACTGAAGCTGTCAATGAGGAAACGCTTCATACTGCCAAGGTAAATCAAGGTGAAGTTGGTAGTAGGCCAGTAAATGATCAAAGGTCCACTGAATTACACTGGCAGTTCATGAAGAAAAATACACAGAGTTCTATAACACCACTCAGGTTTATTCCAACGCAGTTTCCCTCCCTCCCATAATTTTACTTCTGCCTTTTGTGAGTGCAACCATTCTGCAAGTTTGATATTAAACCCCAGAATGGAAAATACAGTAGATATTTTCCAGAGCATGTAACTCAAAACCAGTAGTTTTAAGTTTATAAGCCATTGGTCTTAAAATGGATCGTCAAGGCAATCAGAATGAAATGGTTTGCACCCTATATTAATTTAGGAGCAAATGTAATAGGGACATTCCAATCAGAGGACAGTGATAATAAAAGCTGTAGTCTTTTATGTGATTCAACAGTTATCAGAATCTAACACAAAATTACTTTTAAAATATGACAAGTTTTACAGGAGAACAAGACTAAAAATGATGCATGCAGTAACAAATAGGGCACTTAAGAACTACCATCTTTATTCTGAATAATTTGAGACTGATCACAGTTACTTTAGCACCATGGAAAACATTGGACATTCATTTCTTACCCTTCTAACAAAGCAGAACTTTAAAGAATGGAGTTAAGGCTAGCAAAATGTATATTCTTTAATATCAAAAACAACATACAAAATATGATGTCTATAAAGATACTCAAACATGTCAGTGTTATCAACATTAGCACACATTTTAGTATAAAATCACTCTAATCTTAGCATACGCAGTTCTGAAACATTGAAAGTGTTGACACAATATATATAAGACTAAAAGGCATATTGAAAGTATGCCAAAGTTTACATGACTAGAAACTCACTGGCTGTCTGGAACTGTAATGGTGCTGTGCTTGTCAACAGTGAAACACACAACCGAAAATAATTACTTCTTCCTCAGCAGTTTCCCACATGCCAGTGGTACAACTCCTGTATTTAAATGCAGAATGTTTATGTATGCCATGGTCGAAATACATTGTATTTATATATACATACACACACACACACTCTTTTCATATCAGAAGGCCAGTTCCAACAGAAGAGTTAAGATGCCTGAAAGTCAGCTTCCATAACACTTCCAGCTCCCTGGAGGGGAACCCCGCGCCCCAAACAAGGCAGCACCTCTGCTCCCAGAGGACAGCTGAGCCCCTCTGCCTGGGCTACTGCCCAGCGAGCGGCAAAGCAGGGAGCTGCCCCGTGCCAGCACAGTGAGAGGCCAGCTGCTTAAGCTAACCCATAAGGATGATACCAAAGATAGTAGCATTGATTCCCATCCTTAGATACTTCTTTTGGGGCCGCAAGGAAGCATCTCCTGTCCCTTTGGCATGTACTACCTGATGCAAATAAGCATTCTTGCTTTAAAAAGGTAGTGTCCATTTTTTACATTGTAAGGCGTGTGATCAAAGCATTCATCTAGTATGTGAGAGAACTGCCTTCAGCACTCTTGTGAGTTGATTCAACCTCATCTCCCACTTGCCTAATCTATCAGGCTATGGCTATTCAAAGGTTTAATGCAGGGAGGAAGTTTGAGAAAGGAAGGCTGAGAAGTACTGTCCATACCCAACGTGGTGTGCATCAGCTTTGATAGTCCAGTGTCTCCAAAGGGAAGGGGGGAATGTGTATGGCCAGACATCATACATGAACAGCCAAAGGAGAAATATGTCAGTTGTCTGCCTCATCTGATACTGCATATACCCTGAAGGACAGCCACAGAATTACTATGTTGTCTTTGACTTGAGTGAGCAATTTAGGAAGGTCCATAAATGGTCGCTGAAAGTGAACTTAGAAAAAAAAATTAAGTGTTAATGCTGAACAGACAAAGATCTGGATGAAAGAAATTCTAACTAAGAGTATGTTAATGTGAAGTCTTCGTTTGAGACTTGTACAGGTCCTTTAACATGTAGTCAGAATAAATCCAACAATACTTTTTTATTAATTATACATTGTATATTGTTGCATAGCTTAGATGTAATTAAGAACCTGAAAGGTTTTCATTATTTCAGATGCTTTGCTGAACAAAAATATTAAGATTTACAAGGATCCCATACCTACTGAAAAGACTTAAGTGTCAGCCATACATAAAACCAACCCCTTGCTAAAAATTAGGCTTGGTTTCAAGTTCCGGTGTATTAAATTACAGCATCAAGTGGGACTGGAAATTTCACACTGTGAAATTTCACTTTTAAGTGAATCTTTGTCTACCCAATTTCTTCTGAACATTTAATGGAAAAAGACCACTACTCTGTTTATAGGATGGGAGAGCAAGGTCTATGAAAAGTAACCTATGAACTGTTCTTAAGAGAGAGATACATCTGAAAGAGTTAAGGGTTTTCTTGAATTAATCTAATATTTTCATTTTAGAATCTACTCTCAACAAGATAAAATCTGGTCATCAAAATATGAGTCCAGTAGGTTTCCCATTAATAGGTTTTCACACCTAAAATTAAATTTTGTTGCAAAAATTTACATTTACTGAGTCAAAATAAAATTGAATATTCAGTGCTTCTCTCCTAGTTTTCAGAATAGCAACCATTTCTACATTATTCAATCATTTTTTCATAAACATACTAAGTAGTTGCTATTTGTGTTGGGTTTTTTTTCTATTTTGGTTGGGTCTTGTTTAGTTTTTTTCAAAAGGGAGACAGCTAACCTCATTTTTAAAACCTCAGGACATATAGAATCCAGTATCTTTCTAAAGTTTCTCAATGGTTAGTTAGCCTCACTGCTAACAATCTGAACTTTACTTTCATTTCAGCTGCAACTTACCTAGCTTTAGGATGCAATCTTATGCTTATGCCCAATAAAGACCATTTTCTATTGGACATTTCCCCCATAGACACAAGCTAACAGTAAAGATGCTAACAATTCTCATGCATTCATTTACTTTTTTTTTTTTACCTTTTCTGAAATATCAGTTTTTTCTGAAGCCTTCTCAATTTTAGCATTGTTATAAGACAAGCACTGGCAGCAGAAACAGGTTCATTATTACAACATCATCATAAAGCATAGCTTCCTACCCCTAACTCTGTTTACCTCTTGTCTGACATCCCATTCACTAGCTGTTTTTAACATAATCACTCCTAAACAATTATTCACTCATCATACCCTCTTCCCAGAGTCTCTGGGCTTTGGGATTTTTTAAATGCTGTCCTTCCTATTTGTGAGCATAATTTACATTTTTAGTTACTCAAATATGAGAGTTTGAATTTTTATGTACAAATACATTTTTAAAGGGTACAGCAATAATGAATTCATACTATTGTTATACTATTTCTGTATCATTTCTAAAACTTAATTATTTTATATTCTCTCCCGGATAACTTATATAGATACAGAGCAGCAAGTCAGGAAGATGTCACAGTTACATCAAGATGTCTGGTCACAATGATTTCAAATTGTATCAGTGCTAAAAAGCTGCCTTGTTTTTGGTTAAAAACTCAAAGCTAAAACATGAAATGTAAGATCTGTGATGAATACTAATTTCTCATAACAAAGCAAAAGGAAACAAAAGGCTTTTACCACGTGTACTCAACACCTTTTGCATTGCCTAAATAGAAGATAATACTGAATAACATGTTCTACAGAAATACTCCCAGCAAGAACAGCATAAGCTGTGAACATAATTTTTGTAATGAAGGCAGCATTTTGTAGTCATTTTAATGAATACTATGAGTATTTTAATGACATTTTAGAAGCATTTATGAGGTACAGAAGCACAAGTCCCAGTGAACCTAAAGGGACCTGTTTTACAGATTTATTTTTTCCTCCTCCAAATCCCTCCCATACACTTCAAACATTTTAAGATTCAATTCTTTTAAACTTCACTCATAAAACAGGGATTGAAATTCTGCAACATAAAAAAAGGTATAAGCTTTGGTCTTCAATAATTAGGATGCTTTACATGATTATATTTATAGGACTTTCCTAAGTTGATAGATGTAAACATTCTAAGCAATAGTATTGCTAACAATGTTTTATATCACAAATGTGCATGGGCTTTCTGAGCAATTTACAACTCTGGGGAAAGAAAAATAATGAAAACAAATTACAATAAAGGTCATAATTTTAAAACAGTATGCCTCTGGTTTATGTAAAGAACAGGTATTGTTACTAATTAAGAAAATGCACTTCAATGTGCATTTTGTCTTCAGATCACCTTTAGTTTACTCTTTTGCTATGACACTTCTAAACAAGAAAACAAAAATGATTGGTATTGAATGGACCTGAAATAAAGACTGTTAAAGTATTTTACTGTGTTGCTGATCCATATCCACAAATAATCAATGTCCTTGGAAGTGTTTTATGATAAACTGAAAGCAGTGTTTTCATCTCAAAGTACTATGCTTTCAAATATTTTTTCAGAGAAAGAGGTTTTTAGAAATACCTGCTTGACAAACAGTGCATAATACCTAAGAATACATAAATAATAGGGCCACATGTAGCATGTTAAGAAATAGGACATGCAAAGACATTTCTTTAGATCTCAATAAAATACGGAGCTATATCCTACATACAATTGAACACAGCTATAAAGACCTATAATAAACCTGCATGTTCACTTAGTGCAAAAATCTTTAATTGTTGAAGGTAATTTTAATAGCTCGTGTATATTTCCACATTAAAAACAACTTATTGCACTTAGAATGTATTCTTTAAAGCTGTCTTGTTTTTAAGAATAAAAAAAAAGAACCTAACAAGTACAACAGAATAATTTGAAATTTAGTATCATTCACAATACTGCTCCAAAGTATTACTGTCAGTACAATTCAAAACTATCAGCTATTCTGAGGTTTAGCCAAAAAAACAACAAAAAAAAAATGTACTCATACATTAATAGTATTGCTTTCATGAAATAAAAAAAAATATCATTCAGCAGCTTTACTTCTGAATGTGTTTGAACTCAGAGCTTAGTTTGTGAATATTCAAAACCTGTGCCCATCAAAAAATTCATCCTTAATGTTCTTTGTTTGGGATACTGTGAAAAGGTGAATCAATGCAAAACCAGGTGAATGTTTAAGCAAACTGAGCAGCAGGCTGGGCTATTTAAAGAAAATAAAACAGATGTTTAATAATTTAGCTTTCTAATGATTTCAGCAAGAGTTAAGGGAATCAAAAAGATGCATATTTGCATTCATGACATAGAATTGTAAAAGGCTGTAAAACAGCATGAGAAACTTCAAAAAACAAATCAGTCATGAGAGCTACTACATTTCCCAGTATAAACACCGATGGGTGTGCCTGCATTGGATGAACCATAAATGTTATTGAAGAATCCTGGGTCAGTAAACCAAAACCAGCTTTCACACTTCCAGAAATAGGTTCTGATGAATTAGAAAAATATTCTCTTCACACACAGAATCACTACGCACATACACACTAATGCTACAAAACTTCAAATACCTTGAAAATGTGACTTGAAATCAAACTCAATGACTCATCAAAAAAAAGTTCACTGATATAAAAGATACTTATAGCAGTTTTGCAGTTTGGGCAATAGTTCAAAACTTCTTCTGTATCATATAGTATCTTCAGCCAAAAAGTACAAATCTAGCTTCGGTAGAAGAAGGTCAGGCTGGTACAGGAAAAGAAAGCATCAAAAACCAGATTCCATGTCTTTGACCGGCTTTTCTGTAGTGTTCGACACCGAAGTGTTTTCATTTTCCAGCATTTTCTCAGTAGTTTCTCCATCAACAGGTTTTGCTCTTTCTTTTAACTTCTGCCGTTCATGGACCCACGGGATAACGCATAGTATAGCTCCACCAATAAGAGGAGGGACTCCAGCCAGGTAGAATGCTACATCATAGGTGCCAAGGTGATCACGCAGCAAACCTGGAAAGACAACGTTACAACTGATAAATAATAGGGCATCGGTATTTACAAAAAACATGTTTTTTTCTTTGGAATCAGAAACTTGAGAGCTGGCACAGATTATCATAACCACTAACCTGACTACCCGATGGCCAAATATAGGTATATATAGGTAGAAAGGTATTCCAGAGTTGATTTAAAGACTGCAGGTAACGAAGAACCCAGTATGTCACTGCCCAACTGCTCAATTACCACCCATTATTAAAAACACACATTTCCTATTTGAAAGTTGCTCATTTCAGCTTCTGCAGCACTTGAATCTTGCAATGACTTGGAGAAATTCTCCCTCTTTTGGTAACAGTTGCCTTTGATCAAGGTGCCTCTTAATCTTATTCTAGATACGCTGCATATATTGCATTCCTGGTAGCCGCTCATTAACAAGTGTGTTTTCCAACAATTCACTCTAATTGCAGTCTCAAAAGTCCTCCCATTAATCAAAATCTGTTCAAGTATTAGTACCTGTGATTGTGTATCCAGATCAGGAATTGCCTAGTCTATGCTATTCTAGCTTTAACGCACTTTTTAAGGAATGTGTTACATCTGCATAACAATAAAGAAGACTGAAGCAAACTTTAAACAGTACACTAAATTAATAACCCACAAGCAGCAGTTAAATTCACCACATATTCTGGAGCACATACCAAGAAAAATTCCAATGTAAATGCACCGCATATGATGTGGGAACAGAAAAGAGTCATGCAACCACAGAAACATATTTACAGGTAGAGACCATACCTATACTTACCTGCAATGGGTGGACCAACTGTCATAGGTATTGACATGAGTCCGAGGAGAAATCCTATGGCCTGGGAAACATCTTGAGCCCCAACAAGCTCAAAGGCAATAGGAGCCATAATGCAAATGAAGCACCCATCAAAAAGACCCATGAAGAGACAGACAGCGATGAGACCTCCAAAGACGTGGCACAATGGAATCATCATAGACATCAGGCCAATAAAGAAGAATGAGGCAACCTAAACACGACCAAGGAAAAAATATAAAAACACGTTGCTTCAAATCAGCAAAGATAAAGGAAATGGATGAGCTTTCTTGCATTTGTAGTGAATTGTCTGCCTGTATTTACTTTAAAATAAACATAAGCAGTCTCTATGCATTACCACCATCAGAAGTCATATACCAAGATAAAACAAACACATATAACTGATGACATGCAATCAATGGAATTCCATTTCACAAGTTTTCAAAATGCATTTGTAATCAAATATCCTGTAGTGAGGATGACTGTAAGGTCATTTCTTGTGCACCAACATTTTTTGAAAGTTACTCCTGCTCTTTTCAGAAATGAAATATCAAAAGTTTAATATAGGTAAACCACTATAACTAGACTCCTCACCGTTGTAATTTATGTAAAGATATCAGTATTATGAGTGATTACTTCAGGGTGCTTATATTCAACAGGTGGTATTTGAAAGTCTCATTTCACTTTTTCTATACAAAGGTATCTTGCTGTATTCCTATAGCCATGCAAAGATTTCATATTATAACCTTAGATTAAGATTATTTATTTGTTGTAAACTAAAGGAAACTGTCTTTCAGAAAAATTAAGCAGAATTATGAAGAAAATAAAAAAGAGCTTTGCTTATGTACCATCCATATGTCAGCACAGGAAACCAATGTCCCACCTAACTGCACAAGCACATTTTCCAAACAAGACATATGCATTATGCATTGGTCGCTTGTAGACCATTAACGAAAAACAGGTCACTTACAAACTACTAGACATCACAATTATTTGACAGATAAGTGACATCAAATAAATTCATATGAAAAGTCTTTAAGCAGACAACTAAATGAAAATTAACTTTTGGGATAGCATAAAAATTCTTTTAGGTAACGATGTACTTTATTTAGCATACCAAAGAAAAATGTTGTCAAGCATCTAAAGTATGGTATAGAACCAGAAACCGAAGAACTGGGCTTCTTATAGACACTTAAGGATAGATGTGAAGAAATTCTCAGTTCTGTGTATTCTGATATAGAAAATACAAGTATTATTTGAGATGAGTTTATATCTAAGTAGTAATGTGGTTATCCATAGACAAACTCTAAACAAGATATCATTGAGCAGATTCTTTGTATTATGGTATTATGGTAAAATCAGCACTAAACCCAGAATCAGTAAACTTTGTATCCGCAAGAAATAGAATGTATCATTCTACTGAAGACAGGATTTATAATCATGTTACTAAAGATTGAATTTGTAAAGCAAAATCCAGCAAAACCAGGTCCATAAGAAAGAATGCAGAAACAGAAAGACGAAGGTTGAACTGGCTGGGTAGTTTTCTTGTAAATTGTTCAATTATGAGACACTAGAGTTCTAAGAGGAAAGAGGTTTCATTTGTGTTAGTCAAAATTAGTTCTTAAATAATTTATGCATGAGATGGGATGATAGTATGAACTGTTGGACAATCCAGAATAATACTTGAGGTGAATATTCACTTTCCCTCAGAAATGCTGATTTGAAACAGGGGAGCTGAAGATGCTGGGGCATGGATTAGCAAAAGTTCGTGTGTTTTTCGTGCTTAAAACTAGGTGAAACCAACAGTACTCAGAAGTATCCTAGTTCATGTCCCAAGCAGAAGTCCATGTTTTTCAGTTCTAGCTATTCAAGGAAAAAAAATAAAAAAGCCTGTAGTTTTTACTGTAAGGTTGGTATTTGTGCTTTTTAAATCATGTGGCATCTTCATGCTGCCTTTTCACTTTTTATTTTAATACTGACATTACCTGAAAATATAACAATATGTATTAAATAAATGCAAATGAATGAGATACAGTCCCAGTCTCTATCATCAGGGAATTTAAAATTTATGTAACTGTGGCAACAAATACTCCATCTTCAGAAAAGTGGTTTTCCTAATTTTTATTTTCAACAATGTAGTACACATGATAGCCATTAGATGTCTCCCTTGTTATTCATTTTAAAACAACAAAACAAAACCACCCAGTAGTTGATAACACACAAGTTATTAAACTAAGGCTGTTCAAAAAATCTACACTAACACTGCTACTTTCTCAAAAAAAGTAGAATTTGTAAGTGTGGAGGGAAAAAAGTGTATATCCTCTTCCATCCCCAAGCTTCAGCATTTCCGGAAGCTGAAATTCATTCAGCAAAATCATCTCAACTAAGGATCTCTTATATTCCCGTGGCTTTACCAGTGTACACTATACACAGAATATACTTGACACCAAATTATCAGCTATGAAATATCATGAAAAGAGAACCAAAATCCTTAACAGAGGAACATTAGAAGAAAATTTTTCTGCAACCTTTATGAAATCATGGCATAAAACAGTTTGGAAAGAAAGCAGAATCTGGAGAATCCCCAAAGGTTTTTCTCACTCACATGGTAACGATTAGTAATTTCTTTCATTCCCAGCTGAAAACAGCCAGCAGGTACGTCCTGGTTTCCAAGAAGTATTCCATACCACAGACATCATGCTTAGTATTTAAATAGGGATTGGCTGGAGACAGGGGGGTAGGAATCTGCAATCACTGCTTGGGACAGGCTGAGCAACCAATCCTCAGGTGGTAAGAGCAACTTGTGTTGCATCACTTCATTTTGTATATTCTTTTACCATTATTGTCATTAGTATTAATTTTTCCTTTCAGTACTGTTCTATTAAATGTGCTTTGGTTGTTTGAGGGGGGTGGGGGCTGTGGGGGTGTGTTTGAGTGAAGTGAGTGAACAGCTGCACGGTCCTTGTTGCCAGCTGGTGTTAAACCATGACAAGGTAGTAGACACTTTTTCTTAGAATTAAAAAAAAAAAAAAGAAAAAAAAGATTCATGAACCAAAGGCTCCTAGTATCAAAACCCATACATTGAGTTTCCTAGTTTTGAAATTTCTCAAATTTGAATCTCCAATCAGTTAATTCTGCTTACTTAATAGTACGTGCAACCAAAGCCTTCAGAATATTGTTTGTACATTCCTTCAGAACAGTGTAAATACATACCTGTAAATAAACTTTTTTTGCACCAGGAATATAATCTGCAACTCTGCCAAAGATCAATCTGCCAACTCCTGAAGTAATGCCCAGACACAGTAGAAGCACTTCTTCTGGCACGCTGTCACCAAATCTGTCTTTTACATGCTTCATCTGTTTAAAAAGAGGGTTGAGAAAATAAAGTGACTTTAAAATTAAAAGGAAGATAAACCTTAGAAAACTTGATTTAAATAGAAGTAATCTGTGAATCTCAGACTTACAAATATGGCTACAAATGGTCAACTAACTTACTCTGCTTTTACAGATTTTAGAATAAGTTCTGCACTGGCTTATCAGTATTAAGTGCAATACAGTAAAAACAACCTAAAAACATACTGTTGTTTTATTCACAATTAAGGAACTCCATTCAAGAAAACAAGGCCGTGTCTAATACCAAGGAAATTGAAGAGAACCCAGAAGTGTTCTCCCCAATCACGTTTAATTAATCTATGACATTTACTAGTCATAGATTGAACGTAATGCAGAATCCACAAAGGATGTCTAGAACGGGCTGCTTCACTGGCCAAGGCATGCTTTCAGGTCTGAAGGTACTGAATGACTAAAGAGTACCACCACAGTACTGTTCTGTGCAGTACGACAGAGTTACATGCTACCAAACTTAGAAGATAGCTCAGGGCAGGAGCAAGAAGCAGGGGGCAGAGCGCTGGAGGCCAGACAGTGCAAGTAGGAGGGGCCCCTCCAGACTGCCTCATCCTGACATCCACAATCACCATGACATCCAGGGGCAAGGAGGAATAAGAGCAGGAACCACCTGCAGTGTCAAACACAACAGCAAGAGCTTCCAGGAGAGGGTGCAGCTGCAGCAACAAAGAATGGGGCAAGATGGAAGGATCAGCCACTTCAATCAAAAGAACTAAATCAACTGACTGACGGTCCTGACAGTAGAACATCAACTACAATGTTAAAAACCACCATTGTCAGTAGTTCTAACTTTTCCAGTCATGTTCAAAAAAAAAAAAAAAAATCGTAAGACTGGCTCGATGGATTTGCATTCCTTATAATCTTTCTGGTTCCAGAGTTTTTTGTTTGTTTGTGGTTTGTTTTGTTGTGTTGTTGTTTGGTTGGGTTTTTTTTAATCAACCATAAGACCAGAAATTTCCCATAAGAAAGATTTTTTGTGCAATCACTGTTTGAAACATGCTTGGCAATACCAAATATGCCAAAGTGATCATTAGAAGATGTAGAAATCATTCGTGTAGTGCTGCAATCTCTGTGCTCGTAAGTAGTTCTGAACAAGAAACTGTAGAGACTCAGAAGTGTGAAGAAGCAAATGGAAGAAACTGGTCTTCAGTAAAGATGTAGTAAAAATATTCAAGAGACAAGGTGACCACAGGCTGACAGACCTGGATAGCAAAAGCTGCATGCCAGTTTTTGTTATTAATCCTGATTATGTGATATCACTTCAAACTAGACAACCCTTATTCTCCTAGCTATAAAACAGAAAAGTCCAGTTTTAGTAAATACTTCTAGAGCAAAATAGTCAAGATTTTTTCCTGGCCAGAGTGTTAATACACAAGCAGAGCCTTTCCCCTGCCCCTCCACCCCCACCCCTGCCCCCCAATGTAAACAGGATTTGCTCAGTGATGGAGATTTTCTTAAGTATAAAATCAGTTTGGTTTTGTTTACACATCACAGAAAGTCTATTAAATCTAATATTAATTTGTCTGATATAATTGATTTTGTCAGAAAGCAAATTAAAAACATGGGTTAGTGGTTTTGTTTTGTTTTTGAAGAATAACTTCTAACTCCAATTGAAGACAGATGCTTGCTCTTTCTATTTTTGAGGGTTTTTTTCTTTGCTTTAAGACACATTTGGGAATAGGATCTGATGAAATTTTCCTTCTGGAATGATATTTAAACATAAAAGATAAGTTGTTCTATTTATTCCCTTTCTGTGAAAGACAAGAATAGGAAAAGCTGACAGTTTTCCCACCCCTACCTTTATGTGTCTGTCAACACCTGCTGGCCCAGCCAGCAAGAGAAGCCAAGGTATTTTCTGCCATTCTTGTCACCTGTTCCACTTGATGTTTCTGCAGCCTCTAGCTTGTTTAATCAGGAGACCCAATTCATCCACTCCCCCAAGGCTTTTTCAAGAGGTAAGATAAAGCTCTAAGTCTAGGTAACTATTAACCCTGCATCTGCAACTGAGTAACTGGATTTCTCAAAGCAGCACTTTGAGGGTGAAATGCAGTCCTCTTAGATCAATGGGGGAAAATACTGGATTCAATCAACTCCTTAAGTAGGAAGAGAACCACTACTCATCTCGATCTTCAAATACCTAAATTAATATCTATTTTTTTAGCTTTCACTCCTCTTAAGTATACCATAACCTTAAAGATGGCTGCCAACTAGATGTAAGGAGAAACTTTTTCCCCCAGAAGGGCAGTAGGCAGTGGCACAGGCTGCCCACAGAGCTTGTTCAGTCTCCTTCCTTGGAGGTTTTCCAGACCCAAGTGCACAAAGACCTGAGCAACCTGGTCAGATCTCAGAGGTGACCCTCTGATCCTTAACAGCATATTCAATCTTCAGTGATACGGTCACTAAGTAAGCTGTAACAGCAGGATTATTAACTGAATATCTGAAAATACAGTTATTCAGGATTAATTCAGTACCATAAATGCTACCTCATTGTGGACTTAGCAACATCTCTTGTAACTATAGGTTAAATTATTTATTTATGAAGAAGTAGCTTAAACGAGATTCAGATTTCCACAGATATTTAACTGATAGAGCTACCCAAAAAAATCCCATGATGGGCAATTACTTGTGAACCCTCTCAGGCAACATCTCATGCATTAATGCTCTTGTCATTGCAGAACTATAGAGACTGTAATTATATGACTCCTCAGGCAATATCTACAGCAGTCAAATGGGGACCCAGACACACAGCAGACAAAGGCCAAAGCATTTCCCTATGGGTTTTGCCTGTTCTCAGTAATGTAGCTAGCTCCTCACTCTCATTAGAGCTGTGTACATGCCAAATTGCAAGTTTGATTTTTCCAAATGTAGAAAAGGCCTGTAATTTTGTCTGAGCCAACCAGTACAAGATTTTCCAGAGTAGCATGGCTTCTTTACTATTTTCAAATCAAGACACAGACAGTGGACAATATAACTGAATGCATCCCTGGCACCAGAATTTTAACTTATATCCTTGCTCTCTATTATCAGGCCTACAAACACACAGATCTTATTGTCCAAATTCTCATTACTCCTAGGATGAGAGTAGAGGAAAGATTAGCCACTTGGTAGTGGTTGGAATGCTTTCAGATATATTGTCTTGGCTAACCTCTCTCCATCCAACCAAGATCCAGATTTTTGCCAAGATCTTCCATTCAACACACACACATTTCAGCTATATTCATGTACTGAATCAAAGATAGAGAGATCAGTCTCAGTTTAGCATCAATTCCTTTTTCCAAACAAAGAATCTGAATCTGAAAGAAGTGGTAGTGAACTAGTAAGAAATAATTCTGTCAGCTGCTCTCCTCCCATGTATATTCCATTTTGGGAATTCCCAATCAAGTAAAGCTTTAGTAGGCTAAATACAGTGCAATCTTTTTCTCACTAAAAGACATTGCCAACAGCAATATATAACCTAGAAAAGTGTGAGTACATAAAAACTAGCGTTTTCTTCAAGTACTGATGTCTGACACTTCCACTCAGAACTAGTGTAAGGATAAAAGGAAACATTTGCAGAGTACTGCTGGTACCATTTGTAAATTGGAGCTACTATTCCTAACTGCTCCAAATTAACAGTTTCCTTAAAGAGCTGAGGGGGTTCTTTTGGTTTTGATTTTTCTTTCTCAATCAGGAAAAGGAAAAGGATAAGGATAGCCTACACAAACAAACTTTTCATTCTTAATGCTTTCCAGAAATGTATGAGTTCCATAGGAATCCAGGCAAAACTGCGCTTCCTTGGAATGCAAAGTGGTGAGCCATGCCTGTAAGTAACAAAGATGAAGCTTTGCATGAGGTGTCAGATGAGTCCAAAACACAACCTTACAGGCAAAAACTGTGATCAGAGACTGAATCTATCATAATGCTCATAGTATGGAATCTGCCCTGAGGTATAAGCACTTGTAATATCCAGAACCCTTTTAATAATACTGTTTTTTTCAGTACTAATTGGCCCTCTTAGCCATGCAACAATTTTAAATCCAGACACCCAAAATAATTCTAGACTTGTATAAAGTATGAGACTTAACCATCAATCTAGGCATGGCAATACCTCCACGATCTATTGATTTGATTATTACTACCATGGTCTTCAAAAATCCATTCAGTATTATTAGAAGACAAGATGGCCTTATCATTCCATCACTAAAGATATCTTTTTTTTTTCCCAAGCTGTAACTGCAAAAAAGGCAAAAGACAAAAATAAACTAAGTGCATGTCCAGGTAAGGGTATTAGCAACTGACAGGACATGACTGGATTGGATATTAAGAATTATATTGGTGCTCATCTTCAAGACTACAATTAGAGCCTCAAAATTTCAGAAAACTAAAAGCTTAGGTTTATTTCACACACATCTCCTGAGAAAAGAACAGTCTTACTGACAACGTACAGATCTTTCTGTGCCATTAGTGACATCACACAGCAGCCTTCCTTCAATGAACAAGTCAACTACATTCCTGAGCAAGCAGATTCCTTCAAAGGCCTAGAGAAAAAATGCTAACTGGTGTCTTGATAAAGATGTATCAAGAGCTTTGCAGTAAACTGTCACTGGAAGATCAAAATTTTCACACTATGCTGAAAAACAGAACATAAAGTAACTCTGGACAAGCCACTGTTTATTCTCTAACATAAGGACTTAACATAAAAATGGGGGGGATGGGGGTCAGAGATCAGAGAAAGAAACTCGGGTTGCTAGAGAACTGCTTGAAACTAGGCACAGGGAAGATCATTTAATGCAAATACATTTCTGGTCCAGACTCCAATAAAGAAACTTTTACTGATGAGCCCAGAACTAGCGAACAAACCAGCAGGTCCTGACTCCTGAACATCTACTGAAACAATGTTCTTCATGTTAAGAGACATGAAATAGCATCCCTAATACCTTACACAGACCTATTTTTAAGGGCGTGCCATCATCTCAAGATGGCTACAGTAGCATTTTTTGGAAATTAAGTGTCTTCGCATGACAAAAATATGCGTATATACATCTTCAAGATAATTCCTGTTTACATACTTGCCACAACAGTGATAGTATCTCTATCTCTGGTCAAGTTAATCTACATAATGAACAAGAAGATAATTAAAGAAACAAGGTGATTATTACATGGCAATTGGGAAATTTTCTATTAGTCCACCAAGTACATCAGATTAAACAGAATAATCCATACATCATGAAGGTTCAGAACAAGTATAATCTGGATTTCTTAAGTAAAACTGAACGTAACAGTTAACAGGTTACCTGTTAAGCTCATTTAACATAAAAAAGGTTAGGAATTCAGATTAGATTAAGAATAACTCAGGTTGACAATTACATAGTTAGAATTGTTTGGGTTTGGTGGTTTTTTTCCTCACAAAATAGCTAGTGCTGAAGAAATTTGCCCTAAATATTAAAAAAAATAAAATCTCAGAGCTGTTAGTGTTATCTTCAAAGGCATGTGAAGGATAAGCATGATCCCAGAGATCAAAATAGGCAACCAATAGCATAAAACTTAAATTGGAGAAACCAAGACAATGGTTGTTGTCTTGAGAGAGTGAATGCCAATTGGTAGGCCTGAAAGATATTCAGGGCATAGTGCAAGAAAGCATGCTGGGGACTGAGAAAAGCATGAAGCATTGGGGGCAACCCCTACTGTGCAGAACAAGACAGTCCATGACTTCTGCTCTTTCCTTCTTCCACTCCATCTCTCAGAAAGTTTTCAGGTCCTATTCTCTACTAGTAGCTCCTGGAGGTGCCAACAGAGACTGGATCCCATTGGAACCACAAGAGACAGCATAAAGAAATGGGCACAAGGATACTGGTGGCTTGGTGTGGCTTGGGCAGCAGCAGCAAAGCAGATAAGGCACACACGCATCTGGGGAAGCTCACAGCGACTGAGAACAAGGGTGAGGAATAAAGCCAGGGATATGTAAGAACTGAAGCATTACATAAGGACTAAGAGTTAAATTGTCAAATAACTTACCCTTTTAAAGTGTTTTTTTGAATTGATTCTCATTTGTGACTACAATCCACAATTTAGTCTTGGTTTTATCTGTTGCTTTGTGGCCTTAAAGTAGTGTTTCTTTGGCCTATCTTACTTTCAAAACTCAACTAGCAACTATGTCCAAAATTAGCTGCTATCAGCAAGCCCTAGAGAGTTACAGTAACATCATAAGCTAAGGATCAACATAGATTTGTGAGAAAACAAACAACCTTAATTTCATTCTATTACATGGTAGGTAGCAAACCTTGACAACAGAGGGAAGGAGAGATGAAACAAATCTTGACCTTGGCCAGTGTTTTGAATTTCTCTCAAACATAACAATTCTTATGACCCATCTTGGAACACATGGCTTAAATGGAACAACTGTAAAGATGGATGTTCAAATGTTTGGAAAAGCTATTTTTAATTAGTGATTCATTACAAAATTGAATATGCCAAAGAAAGCTCCATAAAACCCTGCCCAAATCTACCGCTATTTAACATTTTCATCAATGATATGAACAGTGAAACAGAATTTACTTATTAAATTTGCAAATTACATCAAATGATGATTATTGTAGGCACTGTAAAGAAAAAGACTGGAATTCAAAATGATCTTGGCAACCTGGCATCTCAGTCAATAGCATGAAATAAATGAATTATTTCCATAAAAACATTATGAGGCAAAAAATACTGAAAGAACACTACATGAGGTAAAAATCAGATGCACAAATACAAGATGGAAGAATGATCTGGCAAGAGCTCTTTAGAAAGGGAACTGAAGGTTTAGTAAATTAAACTTCAGGATATTCTAGTAATGTCATCATATTGCAAAGGTAATAGAATATAACAATTCATGACACAATGGGACCTTCACACACTGCTCAGTACCAGTAAGGCCTCAGCTGAATTATTATGTCCTGTTTTGGTCATTACTCATTATTAAAGACATGGACTATGCATAGAGAATCCAAAAGAATGATCTGGCAATAAGCTGAAATTTGATAAGCATGACTTATGAAAAAAAGATTGAAAAAATATATATTTAAAAAGATCCTTTACCAAAGTAAGTCTGTACTCCAAAAAATGGGTAAATTGGATAAAGCACTGGGATACCTCCAGCCTTATTTTCTACAATTCATGAAGTGATTTGATGGATGTCTTAGTATAGTCAAATACATACTTATTGAATCTTATAACCTGAAAACTTTTTTTTTTAGCTCTATCTTGGTACAACTCTGCTGCACAATTGATTAAAAGTAACCTTATGACTGAAGAAAGCAGTTTCCTGACATCACCACTTAAATTTTAGAAGTGTAATGTAATTCTTTTTCAAATCGTTGTGGTGTTTACTAATATGGCAAAGTGTTATCGGGTTATAACTTATGTAATTAAAACTGAACATATTATATGACATGCTATGATTAAGAAATTATGGAGTATCAAAACAATGGATTCAGATACCCTCTACAAATACCCAAAGTAACAAGAAAATACTTCACTAACTACTGATGATTAACATCGTATGCACTGGACTTATTAAAAAGCCACTTTGGCTAATTGTTGTAAACACAATTTAAGATGGATGCTCAAAGCAGTTAATAAAAGTGAAGCAACTAAAATCTAATATAACAAGTTCATCCTCTTTATAATATTAAAATCTTATAGCATAGATTAACTTTATTTAGCATACTACAGTCAAATTTTAATACAAGTCTCCAGTTTAGCCTTCTGCAACTTTAAAACATGAAAAATATATCTGTTGTACTATTCTGCCTAGTGATGATAATGCCTTGGCCTTGACTTCCAAACAAATAAGGTCAAACTTCATTAGCTTAAAAATAAAAATAATAGAAGAATACTGAGAAGAGGTATATAATCACATATGCTATTTGTCCAGAAATAAGTGCAAAGATATGCTAACAAAAGTGATTTTATTAAACTAAGAACTGTTAGAAGTTATAGTTACTTCAGTTAAATAACTAATTTCCTTCCTTCTTTTTGCCTAAATTAGACATTGCTGGAAATACTACAGAAATTTTATAGAATATACTTATAGAATATTTAGCTTCTGACAATTAAGTTCAGCAAAGCTGCAGGTAAGATTACAGTGGACTATACGGGAGGATAAGTAGGACTAACAGTGTATTTACCAATGAAGTAGTAAGTAGAAAAAGGGAAGTGCTAACACCATTACAATACAACAAGCAAGACCATTATTAGAATATTGTGTTAGCTACAGTATTTACATGTCACAAAAGGATGTCCTCTCACTGCTGAACTTAAGATGTCTGCCTTAGCCAACTAGTCTTCCTAACTGATACCAAAAAAATATATTATTTGACAGGCAATTCAGAAGCCCAACACTGATACTCCAAATTGCTCTCTGGAGAAGCTTTTTATTCTTTGGACTGTAAGGACTAGTCAGTCAAACTAAAGGTCTTCAAGTCAAAAGTGAGGCGAGTACCCCTCAGCTTGAAAAACGTTTTGAAGGACAGTTACAAGCCTGACTTAAGGTCTCTGGAATCTGCCGTACTGAAAAACTTATCAGGAGAGCGTTCATGTTCTGTAACTACTCAGACGGGAAGGTGACAAAGGCAAAGAGAAACACTGGAAGCTGGACTAAGATCAGAATGAAAATAAGTGTTTATTTGCATCAGTGAAAGTAATTAGCCAGGGAAAATAAGCTTTTACAAAAGGATGGGTTTCCATTTTACAAAATAATGCTGTTACTTCAAGTAAATTTTTCAAGTCTCCAGTATAATTCACAATAAGATTACAGGACAAGATTGTATGACTTGTGTGCGAAAAGAAAGCAGCTTATTACAGTAGCCCCTTCTAAAATCTGCAAACAAAGATTTTTTTTTTTTCTCACCGATTTTGAAGAACAACACAATAAGCACCTCACTGGGAGTTAATTGGTTTGTAAAATAGGGATGCATTCATCTACCTACATGTTACAATGCTACTGTCATATTTTAAGAGAGGTTGTTTCCTTAATCCACAAGAGAATTTGTGTTACTTTTATCAAGTCTCTCAGGACTAGACTCCTTCAAAGAATAGGACTTCGGTGAGTAAGATCAAAACATAGATTCTGAAACCTTTATTCAGGAGCCAGAATTCTGAGGGCATCCATAATACTTCAGTATTAGACATCTATTTGTGGACATGGTCATAATCACCTCATCTTTCACAGAGCTGGGTGAAGTGCCTGTCTCATTCTACTGGGAAACACAGAAGAAAGCTGCCGAGTATCTACCAGATCAGGGCTCAGAGAAATTGAATCTAGTCATATCTTCATTTAAAACACAACAAAAAGATGATAATGATAGACTCCCCTCCTCAGAGAGATATAGCCCTTACTCAGGATACAGACGTCAGTGTTCAGTTTTCTTTCCTGCCTGGAGCAATCCAAAAACCCTTTTTCCTAGGAAATATTCTGCTCCATACTAATGGCAAATTTTAACTCGATCATCAGAAAAGAACCTGAAAAATAGCTCACAGCTTGACAATTACTGGCAAACAAATAGAAAGAGCTAGGTTCCAGGATTTCTTCAAAGAAAAATTCAGAACACATGGAAAGAAATTCACAACTCTGAACAGGATTTAAAAAGCACAGGGGGTTTCTATGCAGCTCTTCTTGGAGCAGAATCTGAACACAAAAACTGGTCTGTATATGAGTGAAGGAAGGTTCTTCACTTAATTTTGGCGATTAGTTTTCTTTACTTTGTATGATGATAGCAGGAATAAACATCAACTGTGATCTCGGGCTTCTGGGCACTTGTGGAGCTTGAGGAGTTTAGTCCAGGTCAAGATGCTTCAAGCATCCAAAGACAGGATGCTGATAGCATTTTCCAAAAAAAAAAAAAAAAAAAGAGAGAGAATACAGTTTTACACTTTTTTTTAACCTGACTTCAAACTATATGCTTTGTTTGCTATTAGAATAGTTTGTATTATGCAAGAGTACATTAACTAATGTGGTGTTAGAGACTAACACAAAAGGAAATCATAACGTAACTCAGACCTTTCAATCTGCTAGTATTGCACAGACCTGAGGAAGACTGCTTTGCTCTTATCATTCAGCATCATCTTATTGTTTATACCTGCTACCTAAAATACTTTTTGTAAACTTTCATTTACTTTTACTTCTAAAAAGATATCTATTTTATTCTTTTCAGTTTCTATTCTTTCTGTACATATGATTTTTATTCTTCTCCAGTACTTATTTTGAAAACATAGTTTAAATACGTTTTCATAACAGTGACAAGTATGAAGTAGGAAATAATTTATTTCTTTTCCCACCCCCCCACCACCCCCCAATGTCAAAAGTGGATAATCTAGCCAAGAATAAATACTGCCAGATCAACATTGAGGAATACGGGGAAAGAAGGCAGTGCACAGGATAATTACAGAAGTGGATAAAGGGGGAAAATTTCACTAACCTGGGCAGTCAAACTGCAGCAGATGTTGAGATCTGAAGGGAGATAAATGCAAAGATTAGAAAAGCAAGTAAAGCATGGGGAGCCACTGAAGATTTGGGGTCTCAGAGATATCTGCTTAATTACATTGGACCTTTACAAAACCAGTGCCTTGTTAGTCTTCCGTTGGAGACAGAAATATGGTAGATTAAGTGGATGAGAAAGGTAATAGTGCTAAAATTGACAGCTATACCTACAGTTTTAACTTTTTTAGATTATCTACAGTGTAGAGAAATACCAGTTTGACATACAGTTATCTGTTAGTACTGGACATAATTTAAAAGATACTATCCTATCATTACAAAACAGACTAACAGCAGATTCCAGGAAATAAAAGATGTAGACTTCAGACAAATGACTGATGTAGGAGATCTGAATAAATGAACAGGTTTCTTGAACAGCAGCCCATAAAAGCAAGTGAATGTAGTGGAAGCTGGGTTTTTTTGCCATTCGAGTAAAAAAATCCAGACATACCAATTAAACATTATTTTACATGTTTTAAAAGTAGCAAATTTATGACATAATACAAGTGGTTCACAAAACAGAGACAGTACTTACCTTACAAGAACTGAATTTGTTCAAGATGTGCTATGTGTATGCACTTTACTGTGGATATGCACATGTTTTATATGTTTAAGTTTAGAGATTTTTGGTTACTAGAGTCCATACACTATACATCATACTTTTCATCATGCTTTGCACTCAGACATAAAGGACAGCATTTATATCTGTGCTTCTATTTGTCTCCACTGTGGAATCCAGGGCACAGGACTTAAAGGGAGGAGAGAGGTGCAGGATTAGAACTGTACACACAGAATGCACAACCTGAAAAGCTTCACTTATTGCAAGGTACGCAACTCCTTTCTACTATGGCTCCTTGAGCAGATGCATGTTTGTCCACAGAGAACACAAAGCAACAACCACTGTCTATGTGGAGATGACCACTCTTGCAAGGACAGCTACTGAAACACTGTTTTCTCAAATGAGGAGTCTAATCTAGAGATGTCACACCTAACAATTTTTAAGGAACACAAAATCAGTAAGGGAGCTTGAAGAATTACAAAAATAGTTGTAAGCAAATGTTATGGATGATGACCAGGGTCTTGTTGGGCAGAACATCAGCTACTGCCGTGAGATTCATCCTGACTATCCTATAGCTTGTCCCAATAAGACCTTTCAGAAACTAAGTATATGGAAGTGAACACTATTCTCAAAGTACATAGCACGAATTTCATATAAGTTCCTAGAAACACTGTGGATACAGAGGATCTCATGAGAGCTTGGCTCTTCATTTCTCCAAGTTAATTGCACAGGAAGACAGTTTTTGTTGGCACATGCTCTAGGGTGCAAAGGTTCAGACACTGAATTTGCACAGCAGAATCTGATCTCTTATAAACAAAAACAAGGTACATCACTGATACAGAGTGAGAAATGAGTAAAGACAAGTCAAAATATCTGGCTGGTAAAGAACAGAGCTGAAGGACAAATCATGCTGGTTCAATTTAAGAAGGCAGTCCAACGTGATAAAACAGTTAAATCAGATAAAGGCAAGGATCTTACACTACAGAGGGGAAAAAAGGAGGGAATCAAATCGGGCAACAAAAACCTGCATGACCTATAATACATATCAGCAAGTCATTCTGTTCATTATATTGTTTCTAAAGTAAAAACAAGAAGAATTTTCTTAGCTAAAGAACAGGAACAAAAGTTCCAGCAAAAGATATGAAGTATAGACAAATAGACAGCACTATCTTTTTGTCTGAGGACAGACTATGGGGGCACAGCACTAGACCCAGCAATGTCAAAGCAACAACCAGAGAAGATCTGGAGACAGATACAAGGGACAGACTAATATTTATTTGAACTGCCTGATTTTGTGATGCAGCCTACAAAATTGAGTTTGTTTATATGCATTTAAAAGTTCTTACCACTAACAAGTACTTTATAGATATTCCAACCATCTCCATGCCCCTCCCAGGAATAAAAGTGTGTCTTGTTGGGATGGTGAAGATATTGAATGCAATTTAGCTTCCATCTGAGAAGCAGACTGCCTAAACAATTTAGCCTTTAAGTGCCCATCATCTGTTCTGATGAGATATATCTCAAATACATTGCTTTAAAGCTTTCCTGTACAGCAGAAGGACCATGACCTTTCTCTCTGATAACAGAAAATGCAATTGCAGTATTGCCCACAACTATCTTTAAGCCCAGAGATTGTCTAGAGAACAGATTCATGAATTCTGAAAGACAGCGCACAATGTACATTTTCACTGTTGTGTTTTGACCTGCAAGCCTGAACAGGCTCTAGAACTTACCGCAAGAGAGGTACGCCCTTGCAGATATGGAAACCAAACAGGCCACCATAGCCTTCATTATGCCAAGGGAAAAGGTTTGACTTCTGAGGGTTTAAAAACCCTATTGAGCTCTTTGATGAGGTCTCTAAATTTTTCACCACTAAATATTTTCTGTAGAGAAGATCTGTCTGTATTAGTCAGCTACCTCAAAGACCTGGGTTACAATCTTCAAAGATGTCAATAAGTCAAATGACAAGGCCCCTAGTATTGCTAATGGTTTTGGCCTAACACAAGCTAAGAAACTTCACACATGTGGTAATATAATGGAAATGCTGAATTCTGAATGTTAAGACATAAGAACCAGTCTCTTAATTACATTTAACTTCAGTTTGCAGATGAACAGGTTTTCCTAAATCTGTTCATTTTTGGAGAACAAAGTGAGCTATTTCCTATTTCACAAGAAAGTTCCTATTGTAAAAGCTATCATTGGAAGGACAGGTGAAAGACCATGGGAGGTTATGAATAGGAAATGAACTGAACTGGAATGATTATCCAGATGAAAGAGAGCCCAAGATGACTACCCAAGATTCTGGGTAATGCCAACTCAAATCCTCAAAATGGGCCAAGTGGTCTCCCAAAGGAGACACAGTGAGGTTCTCAGTCTGTCATAGCTGTTTGTGGACTGAGCAGAGCAGGGTATTACTGGCCTGGTAAGAATGCTTGTCCATCACTGGCACTTCTTCCCAGCCTTCCCCAAGGTCTATAAAAAGAGATGGCACCTAAACTGATTACCTTCACGCAACATACAATACTGTGGGGAACAAGGAATCTCCTCTGAATTCTTCCAAACACAGTGTATTCCTCATTTTCACACAGCAAAGCACAGCACCATAGAGAACATATACACTACGGTACATTTTTATTTCCGGTAAAAAACAGCTACACAGTGTCCACCGCTGGCAGCCAGGCTTATTTAGAGCCTAAACCTTCATTTAATTGTAACAAAATTTCCCCAAGAATCTGAAAATCCAATTTACCAGAGCCAGCAAATCTTGTATTTTCAAAGAAGATGCCAGCAGAGCCTGAGAGTCTGTACCTAACAATGGTCCTGGGGCTGCTATGTCTTTTGGGAATGCCTTTTAGCTGGCCAGCTGCTTAGAAGTCTCTTTGCTTTTCATTGTGAGATTCATCATCTTGTCCAGTAACAGTTCATAAAGATCTTGGAGCAGAGTCCAAGGTGATGCTGTGTTTCTCAGTGGCAGTTTCTAGAATCTGAGGCAGTATCTACCTATATTTTCCAAGCATTAAGTCTGCAGTCTCACTTCCCTGTTCCTTGGAGGTCCAGCTGAACCTATTCCTGGCACATGCAGATTCAGAGAAGCAATGAGATACTGAATCTTCAGTATCTACCTATGAAGGAGAATAAATCAAGTATTTAAATCTGTCTTGCCAAGACAGATTCTCCCGAGGAAGTTGTTGGAAAAAATGGTCAGACACACACACCATTTTTTCGTATCTTAAAGATCAAGCACACAGACATAAAACACATGCACTCTACATAGCTACTGCTAACCAAAAATCTCTACATATGCAAGTATGTACCCATCATGGAATATGAACACGGATAAGCGTCAAAAGGAAAAGTCAAGATTTACACAGTAAATTAAGAAACAGGCAGCAAAACAGGGTGAGAAATATTGAAATTATTTTTCCTGAGCTATTATTAAGTTTTAAGAGTACAGTCAGTGTTATGGTAACTTTAACATTGCTTAGCAATTAATGGGTATCTTTGTATACAAGTCTATAACCATATTTAAACAATAAGCCTAATTTTCAAATAGCTCTGGCCATTCTTTAGAAGTATGTATTTCCTTTATCAAAAAGATTTAGACTTAGAAAGGTAAACTTGATGAATACACACTTGTATTGCATTGACCTAATTGACCTAACAAGTTCATAAGAATTCAGGATTTATGATCCTGATTAAGTACATACTTTTTTAAATGATAAGAGAGAACAGCACTAAACGCTTAACATTAGACTGTGATTCCTGAAAAGCAAAAGTTCTCTGTTTATTAGCAGAACAAGCACAAGACACATGGTACAGAGACGAGATATACTTTCTTTCAAATATACTTAATTTCCTTGTGAGACTGTTCTTATTAAAACAACTTGGAAATTGTTATGCATTAATCTGACAGATTTCTGTTGTGGACTCACAATTTAAACCTGAATGGACTAAACTTTTTTTTATTTTGCTATTTGTCTATTTTAGAGACACAATCAAAAGAAAAAAAACAACCTCTCAATCACTGCAGTTTAGACTGATTTTAAACTTGAGAGGAATAACAACTGTTTGATTTAGTAATCCTATGAATTATCAGTTTGCTCTTAACAATTTGAATTAATGCTAAAAGTAAATAAAAAAATAAGTCAAAACTTATTCATAGTATATCTCCCAACCCAATTCCTCAAAATCACATGGAACGGAACACCTACTAATGGAATTTGACACCAATTAAACTGGGATGAGAAAAGCTCTCCCTTTTTAGTTCTCCCCTGGAAGAGCCAAAAGGAATATGATGCTTATTTTGCATGCAGCTGATATCTACCAGTCCGGAACTGGTAATTCTTGCCAGCTCCTTGATATGAGTCCTATCTAGCATGCCATATAATTAATTTCTTGATTTGCTTAATTTTAGTTAGAGCCTAGTTCATGAGCAGGTTATTTTCTCTGCTTTTATCAAGCTTTTACTTTTATCTAGCAAATACTGCGCAGCTGGTTAAAATCACAAAGACCTGACTAATTCTATTATTCCAAAGCCCAAAACGAGCTTTTATTTCTTTTTTACTACAAGTTTCACAACATGCATCCTCCTTTCCAATACACTTCGGGAAACACAAGAGACCAACAGAAATCAGGGCTGGCCTCAGAAACACTCAGAGACCTGCCTGGGACCTTAGGAGTTCCTCCGCTGTACCAAGTTGGCAGACAGCAGCTGGTGTGCAGTGACTGAAGCACACCAAGTCTGCAACCTCCAGTTACCATGGACCCAAGTGGTGACGCACAAAACCCTAACCAGTAGGGCCTGTGGGACCGGTGTTTCAGAACATGGTCAAAAGCACCCAATGCTCTTGACCCAACTCTGCTCTCGAAAGCTGCCTTTCCAGGTGGGAAAAAATGGCATTTGATAAGTAAAGGAACTAGATCTGAGGGCTAAGGGAAGAGTTGTGGGCACGAGGCTCCACGTATAAGTGTTTTTTCTCAGGGCACTCACAACCAGCATCCCATTCTAGCAGTCTGGCTATTAACTGGTTATCCTTAACAGTGGGAAAATTTCAAGAGTTTTAGCATAACCAAAGCTGTCACTTGTCCAAGTATCATATATCCTCTTTCCAGTATAGCTACAATTTTTAAAATGCAGTAAACAGTGGAACAACAGTAACTTTCATTTTCAAAAGTTGAGGAAAGTAATCTCTGGTTTGGTAGATGTACCAGCAAAAAGTTATTTTTTTCTTATAGCTTTTCACTTTTCTGGAATGACATACTTTGTTCTTCCAGAAGTGTATAAAATTGTGGGTTTTATCAAAGGCAGACAAAACTAGGATAAAAAAAATCCAGAGCTATCTACTGGAGTTGAAGTATCTGTGTTGAAGGGCAGAATCCATGCTGTTCCTTTGTAAACACTGATCTATTCACTTCCTCAAATACAGATACACAGAGACTTTGTAACATTTTAAATAGCCCCCCCAGCATACATCATTGCCCACCAGCAATTAACACTATGGTTCATCACTTATTCATGTTTTCATAAAAAGAAATACTTCTTTCAATGAAAAAGATTCTCACTTCTTTTTGAAATATTAAATTTAAGTTAGAGGGATGAGTGTTTGCTTAGTTCTAAAAGTAGACCTAAATTCTTGAATGAGTTTAGGTTTATGTAGAAATAATTACAGAAGTGGTGGGTTTAGCTGCAAGAACATTCTTTAAGCCCCAAGCAGCAAGTTTATTGTTAGTCTTACAGTTGTATCCTCCAACCCAGCAATTCGAACTCCTGCTTTCTGTCAGAGAGCTTTCTGCAACTTAGTATACATCTGTCCTTGGTAATCACATACAAACTAATTATTAAATAATCTTAAATATAAGACCTGCAGGTATTAAACTCTCTTCATCCTGATCACTTACCCAAGACTGAAGGTTAGAAAAATCTTACATGTTCTGGAAGGGGAAATACTACTATTTATGAAATTCAAGTTTTAATTTTCCATTTCAACATCAGGGAAAGCTAGGGATTATTTTATTAAACTATCTGTTTGTCAAGCTTTCTGAAAGATTAGTGAGCATTTACATAGTACTTAATGGACCATATACATAAGCCAACAGAAATCTGACATTGATGGTACCTACATAATTTATCAGTCTAAATAAACACATGAAATTTTATTCCAATTCATACTGTTTCTTACCATCCCTATCATACTCGCTGATTAAAATTTGGTTTAGGTTTTAAGTATTTCAGAGTATGGTCAAGATTCCTGCATACATAACACAAGTTTAGTAGTACCCCAATCCTCCATGGATTCTTTGTGTATATTGAAAGGTAACTATATTAGAATAAAGAAAAAAATCAAGCTATTTTCCATTTAATAATGCTATCTGCAAAGCTAAGAATGAAAGCTAATCTTCTTGTTTAGAATGGTTTTATTTAAAAGTAGTGGGAGCTTACTATACATTGTTTAAGAAGATTTTGCTCTCGGTTTTACAGGAAGACCAGAGAATTGCACAGTGAAATTGAGTACTTAGAGACAAGTAAATTAAAACAAAAACTTGTGGGTTTCAGGAAGGGGTTTTGATAATAAAATTTATCAGTGAAGTGTTCCGAAGAGCTGGTAAAGCTTCCCCCTCTCCAAAGTGGCATACAAAGCAAACTGACTACCATTGAAGATTTAATGTTATAAATAGTTAAGTTTCATGGTTCCTCTGAATGTCCGAGAAAAAAAAATGCTGGAATTTAAATCTCTTACTATAATTTTGAGGTAATCTTTAAAATATTAGATTCTAACTGTACTTTGGAATAGTTTTATAGTGTTATCAAGCATTATATTAGAAACAGCCTTGATCAAGTTGTTTGCATGTACTGGAGCTGTATTTCGCAATCAGAATTTGGGCCAATCTGAGGGGGGCGGGGGGAGGGGGGGAAGGGGAGCACACTCAACAGGAGTGAAAGCACACTATAAAAATTATATAATATTAAAAAAGATATGAAACATTTCGTCCTCTACAAGTTGACCAGCAGCTTTAGTCCAATCTAGAAACAAGAAGCATTCGTACAAGCATCTTGGTAAAAAAAATTACAATCTTTTTGTTAAATAAATATATTTTAGAGGTTCAATGTGACTGCACCTATAGCCTTGTTCTTCAGTTCTCTGCAACTGTTAATGATCATTTACAATCTATCCAATACCATTCTCTACAACACTTCCGTTCTACTCATCTGAACACTATTTTATTTCAAAACTTCTTTACGAAAATAATGGGGAAATAGCATAAGATGTCACAATAGCCTACTCATCCTTTGTAGTCATTTGAAATAGTCCAATTCTGAGTCGTATAGTATTAATCATGTAGATGTTATTCTAAGTAACAAGAACTAGCCATGAATAAAAGTCAGTTTACAACTACTAAAAAAAACAAACCAGCACCCACCCTAAGGTAATTTTTAAAATAAATATCTAATGCAAATTCAGTAGTCTAACCCATGTATTACCAGAAAGCAGTGACACCACTTGCTATATTGCAAACAAACCCATGGGCTTTTAAGGAGTAGAAGATTTTTGACAGAATTCAAGACATTTATTATCATTAATGTTATATCACGGATGAATAATAAATGTTAAGATGATTACTAGTTCTACTAGTCCATGTTCTAGTACTATAGTTCTACTAGTACTAGTTCTACTAGTCCATGCTTTTTATCAAATACTCTTGAATACGAGGATGCGTAATAGTCTAAATAGAGCATCCCGTTGCAGGTTGTGGGCTTTTTCCCCCCTTTCCCTTTTAAGCCTTTTGGTTTGCATCACTTTCAGTTTAGACAGCACCATCAAGAAGCTGTTCGAAAATAATTCACCACTTAAGCAAGTATTGCAATGAGTGCCAGCCAGATACAGTTCGTGTAATGCATCTCCCAGTTGCATCAGAATTTCTTAGATAAACAGATAAAAGAATTCTACTAGGGGAAAAAAGTTAACTTTAGTACATGTATCAGAATTGGCTGATTGACAGCTTCCTCATCATCAGAAGCTAACGCTCTATCAGCTACTACAGACAGCAACTAAAACCAGCTGAATTGGCACCTAGAAGCACCAGATAACTGGATCAGTTATATTAGTGCTATAGCGGTGAACTACAAAGCTAGTTTGGGACAGAAAAATCCAAGTATTTTGCTTTTAATAAGCCTGGAAAATGGTCCATAAAATATACTTTAAAACCACACATTTTAACAAACATACCTCAATTTAAAGGAACAAAAATTAGACATTTCACCTGTTTTCTGTTATTTACTTCTTCCATTATTGCTCTGAAACGCACAAGTACCATTGGCAATGTGTGCAGCTAGGTACCAAAATAAAGAATTCTCTTTGGAATAGTATAGAATACTTTTCAAGTGTCTCTTTTCGTGGTTAAAGTATTTTAAACCTTTGATTGAAAACAAGGAACTAAAATTTTAACTGGCTCAACTAATAGTTCTGATTAGAGCCCTGGAATCCCTTTTAATCACAGACAACAATTTCATGTTACTCGCCAACACAACTTGCACTTTAAATATTGCTTCCTATCACCAATCATTTTCTTAGTCCATAACACAAAGGAAAATAGCTGTAGTTTTAAATAGATCATATGTAGGATGAAACATGCACTTACCAAGTGAACATAAGGCACAAAGTATCCAAAAAGTGCAGCTGGGATCCCAAAAGCCCAGATTCGGTAACTGAGAACTTTGAAAACGGAGAAATTGCAAATCTTTTTTTCAGGAGGAAATCTGAACTTTCCCTTCTTTCCTCCCTCCTTGTCTTTGGCATTGGGAACAAGGGGTTTGTACGTGAAGCCAGCCAGGAACAGAATAAACATAAGGATGCACAGGACCCGCAAGGTGTTGTATAGGCCAACGGAATCGATCAAAACTCTCAAGAGGAAGGGCAGTGACACGGTGAACAAGCTGCTGCCTGCAGTGACAATGCCGTTCACTAGTCCAAGGCGTTGCTTAAAATAGTGCCCAAGAATGACCAAGGATGGCTGGTATGCAAATGAGCAGCCACAGGCAAATAAGACTCCATAAGTGAAATATAGAGGTTCAATGGTGCTATATCAAAAGAAAAAAAGAAAAAAATTAGTGTTTTGTACAACTTTGTGTGCTCACATTCACTTACCATATGCAAGACAGTTTTTCAATGAATTGACATATTTACAGAAGCGAGTGAAGAGTTTGTATGTACTTATAGTTGAAATACACTGTGTCAGCTTAATTCAGCAGTTATTCTATTTTCTTCCACTGAAAATTTCAGAGTTCACTGAACAGGTAAAAAAGCAAAGTTATATTTAAGCATAACTACTCCAAACAGTCTGACTAAAAAATTTTAAAAATCATTGTCAGGGTGAATTAGCCAAATATAAGTTCAACAATTGCCAGGGGTTTGTTTTTTTCTTTTCCAAAGAAAACTATACTGTTTTGATCTACACATTTCTTCACTGTGCTAGCAGTTCAAACATAATACTGAACACTCCTCATGAACACAGATAAATCAAGTATTTACACAATTTATCATGAAAATATAATAGCAAAAGCAGTAATCATTAATAATGAAATATAAAACATAAAAATACTGTCAAGTTTGGGTAATATAATACATTACTAGCAAATGATAGACTTTTTAGGTATTAATTTTTTCAGACAAATAATCTCCTTTTATTAAATATACTAAATTCAGTGTTTTGATCCAGATATTGGATATGCTAAGAAAGAAACAGGAAAAAAGTTAATGAAGAATGAAATATTTCAGGTCATATTAAGAAGGTTGTTAATCACAAGGTTCTCCACCATTACCATCTACTATACAATTGAAACGAAGCAGAGTCATTGTATTAGACCACAGGCAGACATGTGATGGTAAAAGGTACTTGTAAAAGAAATCTTAACAGTATGAAGTAACAGTGTTAGTATAATTAAATTAGTATTATAATATTAATAAGTCAAAGGAAACATTTTTTACATTTAGATGAAACAGGCAATGTGTGAGAAATGTTTTTATACAAGAATCCTGAGGTGGCACGTGATGATTTATTCAATTATTTTAAAATACTATGTTTTCAATGAACCATGGGCTTTTTTCTATCAGCTAACACCTGCTTTTAAAGCAGTTACAGAAAACCACTTAATCTGCTAGCCAATATATTTTATTTTTTTTTTAAGGAGTATGAATGCTTTATGCAGGACTTTTCATCATAGGATATTACCTACCAGCCATGTTATCAAAACAGACTCTACAAGCTTAACATGCAATTACAGACATTCCTTAGAAAAAAAAGTATTTGACTAACAAAGGTGTAACACCAGGATCTCTGGTGCTGTGTGTTATAGTGAAAAAGAATATTTGTGTAACAATATTGTTGCTTTTTACATTAAACTATAGATTTCTAAAACTGACTATACACAAGGTAAGCCAGCAGAAACAACTAAGGGGGGGAAACAACTGATTACTTTTATCAATGGAAAATAACCAGGAAAAATAAAAACAGAAGTTATAAAATGAGAGGAGGAATGCAACACAGTAAGGACAGAACTTCTGCTTCCATCTATACATTCATTCAAAGAGTTTGAGCATGACATACATAGTAAAATATTTTCCTGCATTACAAATATTCTTACATCTCAGGTTCACAAGAGATAAAATTTATATTAAGAAGTCACTATGTAACAAAAGCATTAAATCATATTTACTTTTATCTACTATACAATATTTTACTTTTGGAACACTGACTTCCCTATCTGAACTCTACTCCTTCAATTAAGCGATAACATCATAGGCATAAATCATTTTACTGTAACATAATGAAACACCAAGAATGCATATTAACATCCCATGTACTCTAACAAGAATTCACCTCTCCTCTCAAAGTGCTCCTCAAATTCTAAAACAGAATTCAAATAAGCTAAAATATTTTTTAAACCCTTACAAAATAACTTCCTTTTGCATGCCTCTTCTGTGCCCTTGTTCCACTGGATATCAGGGAAACACAAGGACAATAGCATTTTGTTCAAAGGAAGAAAACATCTTTCCTTTATCAAGAGGTTTAATTTATAATAACGAGACTGTTCAAGTATTCATCACTTAACACACTACTGGGAGGCAAGGAGGAAGAAAGACTCTTCCAATATGCATTCTTTTAGTTTTTACCTCACCTGTGGTAACAAGCCTCTTAAAACATATCCGGAAGTGGGGTTTTTGTTTGCTTTAATAAAATGAATTAAGCAAAATATTTGCACTTTGATTAACCAAAAAAAAAAAAAATAAAAATCAGAAACTTGCACAAATAACAAGAAAACAAAGCTTTCTTTTTCCAATAAATATAAGTTATTCCAAGAATAAACATAAGCAGTAGTCTCAGTAGCTAAAACTCCATGATTCTATGATTTGTCTTCTCTTCCTGTAAATTTGTGGATATGTTTTCATGTTAGGGGACATATGCCCAAACTAGACATATTAGCACAGGCATAGCGTCACACAGCGAGGATATTCATTCATCCAGATCACAGCGAGCTCTCATCCATCTGGTTCAGAGCACAGGCATAGAAAACACATTTCAGAAGCCTGTCTATACAGATATATTTTCATCTATGGAGGAAACTTCTGAATTTTGCTTGTGATTGTTCCTGTACTTATTCTGTTAAGCGGGGGAAAAAAAGCAGATTGAGAACTAGAGGTAACTGTGGCTTATTTTCCTGCTACTTCTTACCCTATCTTCACTAACCAATTTCTGCGGATGACTAGGTAAGTGAGTAAATTTCCTGTTTCCTCATCTTTTATTGGGCACATCCAAGAAGTCAGCCACTCTTGAACTTCTTAGGATTTATTCTGCAAAAGTTACAGAAATGTACAAAATTAAGTGTAATCTGGAGGAAAAAAACCCCACTCAACTACTGTTCAAGTTTTTTCAATAACACAAGGAAGAACTGATATTTTCTTAATAAAGCAAATAAGCCCTAAGTATACGTCATTATACCAAGGTTTTCACTATCTCTGTGTTTGGTAATTGGACCAGTAATAGTAGAAGAAAACATCAAATTTTACTAGAACATTAGCACCATCCTGGAGGTCCTACTGCATATTTATCAACATCAAAACAGTCTTTTAAAAGCAAACTGAGGAGATGGGGCAGGGGGGAAGACAGAAACAATGTTCATGTACCTGCTAAAAGACAGCATAGCTCAAGCAAACATGCAAAAAGTTTATCCAGGACAATGCCATTCATCTTATAGCATTAGTCTTGCTGTCGATACATTTATATCTAGTGGTTCCTGTTAAATAGGGAGCGCCATTATGAGGTTATATTATATTTTTAAAGTTACTTTCGAAGTTGAAAGTACCACTTGGAGTTTTCACAACTCATAGTTAGAAAGACAAAACCAAATAAAACAAGGTTTCTACTCTAACAGATAATATAAAGTAGCACTTCTTACTCCTTCATATTCTGTTCCTAGGATCAGCATTACCTCTACGCTGTATAATAAAAATAAAATACTTCAAATGTAAAGAAAAGAATTTTTTACCTTACAAAAGAACTTGAAAGGAGTCCAGCAAACCCTACTGCAGCTCCAATAACAGCTACTTTTCGACAACCAAACAGGTCTGTGAATATGCTGACTATTGGAGAACAGAAGAAGACCATTCCCATAGAAAGAGAGCTCACCCATGCTGCAAAATAGAAGACAACAGCATTTTAGAAGACCAATTGATTTAAGCTTTCAGCTAGTATTTGTTTTAGTTCAGCGACATAAAATCTTAGATAAAAGTTGGGTAACGATTTGGTAACTATTTTAAAAATATTAAATGCATTTTAAAATATATTTACCTAACATGGTAAAAAAGCCTGACCAACTTACATAATCAACTAATTTAGACTTTATCAGCTCAAGGAATGCAATTAGCTACAGAAGTTATTACTTTTCCTTTTTAAAAAAAAAAAAAAACACCACAATTATTCCTCCAGTAACTAACCTAGTATTCAAACTGATGACTAGGCCATTAAAGATTCATTTGAGGCTCTATATTCATTCTGACATCAATTAGCACATTTCACTTGATTTAACTCTAGACTTTCATGATTTTAAACAGCTAGGTTTGCTGAAAAAAAAAGTTAACAAACTTTTAACCTAATTACATAGATCTAGATCATACTGAACATTAATGAGTAAATGAACAACAACAGGCTTTTATACTGTATTATACACATTAGGAATATAATTTTACTTTAAACCAAAAGAACTTGAGCTAGTACAACCATTTCCATACATAATGGGAAAATGTCACTACATCTGTACTGTTCCAGCTTTACAGACATTGTTAGAACTGTACTTAGTTTATAAATGACTCTTTAGATCATTAAAATTTAGTTCAGGTAAGTACACTGAAATTTCAGCCACAAGTGTGGTTTTTATTCCAAGTGTACCAAAAATACCTTCAAACAACTTAGGTAGGAAAGAATTTGATTCATTTTATATTAAAAGTCAACTTGCGGCTTCACTGTGGTTTAGAACCACATCATTTACCTGCTATCATCTAATCATTCTTTCAAACATGCATTACTGCTGTTACACCCAATAGTTCTCTCAGGGCATAAAGGTAAATCAAGCTGCAGCACAACAGTTACAACAAATACATTCAGGTGGGTCCCCATTTATTTGGGGAAAAAAAATGGTCTAAACAAGTAGTGAAAAAGCTGCAAGACGCCTTGTAAAAAATATTTTAACTTTTTTTGAATTGTACAGAAGATGAAAGAACTCTTTCAACCCGGAAAGGATTTATATCTGTGTAACTGGAATTTTGTTTAGAATATCTCTCCTAAAGACACAGCTAGGTAAACAATTGTGATCCAGCGATAAGGGCAAATAAAATCATCTAGAAAAAATATAACCACGAGACCTAATGAAGAATATTTGCAAGTATATCTATCAACACCAAGACTTAGAAATAGTGCTGTTAAAGGACCAATGAGCCCTATGCATTGATGAAGACCCCATTGTGCAACACACTAATGAAAACAGAGCAAAACAAACAAGCAAACAAAAAAATGTGTTTGTTCGAAGAGTTTACAGTATAAAGACAAGAGAACAGATGGCTAGAGAAAAACAGAAATGAGAGTACAAGAAATAAAACCTTTATTTTAGGGCAAACAATGATCTCAATGAACCATGACCTAACTGTTTGGGGCAGGGGGGGCATTACTGGGGGCTTTTGAGCATGTGATAAATACAACGGAGTTTCAAAGCACAATCTGAAGATGACTGAGGTACTTTTATGGGTATTTCCTGCATTTCCTGGGTATCACTAACCCAGACAAGATAGCGCGGCCAGCCTCACACCTCAAAGCAGAAACACGAGCTGTATGAAGGGAGAGCACAAAAGACTGGGAAGAACAAGGCCCCTGTGATACTGACTGAAAGGCAAAACCCAAATTTATGAAAGGTCTGTCCTTTCACTTCCTCTGCAGTCAAGAAAGGCTCAAATGCACCTTGGGTGTGGCAAGAGGTGACTTAAGAGATCTGTCCCATTTTACAGCCTAGATGGCTCCTGATGCTGCAAGAGAACGTTTACCTACAGGAGTCAGAGGGAGTAAATGCTCTCATACAGTCTAGAGACCAGCCAGTTGCAAAGCTTCTAAGATGTCCGACTTCTACAAGACTCGTCTTTTTACTTATCTTTCCCCTTTTTACTTGTCTTTCCCGGAGTGAGCTATACAGACCTTGCAGTTCTACTGTCCAGAGGAAACTGCAAACACCAGGAGGTAGAATGACCATGGTTTCCTGTTACCCCCTCAAATAAATTGTAGCTCCACCATGAACAGTCCTCAGCATCTCTGCATAATTTGCAGGGCAGCACTAAAAATCAGAGAGTACCTGTAACACCCTGGATATCTGCAAGGGCAAGAAAAAAAGGCAGCTAAGTCTTGAAAAGTGAGCATTACAAGACTCACTGTCATCATATTCACAGTGCTATGAAGGTACCAAGGAATGGTGGAACCTCCTGCCAGGCTTCCTGCCTAGGTACAAGTAGGCACAAAGGCAACTGGGACACTAGACAAGCCCACCAGAGATTACTGGTTATGAGCATCCAATCTCACATGGACAGGTACACGCACCCCATTCACGGAGACAAACAGGAAAGGAAACTGTTTCAGTTGCCCAGTTAAGTAGCTTGCATAAAGTCACAGACTAAATTACTTCAGAGCCACAGATACAAGTCCAGCAGTCCTCATTTCCAGTTAGCACAGGCTGTGATTCAGTTAGCATTCTCCTTAGTGAAATACAATAGTTTGTGGTATTTTTTAATGGCTTATACAGCTAATAAAGTAATTGGAATATAAAAGCCTGAAGTGAAAACATTCAGCTCAAATTACATTCAGTTAACAACATGCTGACTGTCCCTTCATGCTTCCAGGTACTAATGAAAGAAACATGCCTTTCTTATCACTTGCTTCTCTCTTCTTTTTGTTACAGCAATGACATGCAAAGCCTAAAAGAGAAGAAAAGTTCCCACTGATTTTCAGCACAAGAGGCAGTTAGGAGGTAGGGCAATGGCCTTATCTGAAGCATTTCAGGAGGGCACTGCATTAAACTGCACAAGTGGGAGCCCATGCTCTACCACTTATCTACCTCATGGAAACTGGAGCCCTTTAACTTACAACTTGAAGTTAATAAGGCTTGAGTCCTACAGAAATATAACTTAAAGAGAATTTGTTGGCATATCTTCTATGAACAGCTTTATTGTTGAATGAAAAAAATGTTCTTGAAGTTTAACTTCCCGTGTATGCATAGTTCAAGAAAATTTACTCATCCTCTGTGAAGAAATCTAGCACCAAAAAGAGTTAAGATATAAACAGAACAGCATGTTTAAATCGTTAAGTTTCCTGAAGGCAAATAATTCTTGCTACAATATGTTGATCCTATGAAGAAATTGAGGGATAAAAAATACATTCAATAGATCATAAGATAGATTTTAGCAAATCTATTGAATAGATTCAATAGATTTGCTAAAATAAGTTTTCAAGCATTCTTACACTTTTTCACTCAGGATGAAAAAGGTACAATGAATTGCCTTCCACATTTTTTAAATAGAAATTAGAACAACTGTCCCAAATAAGTAATATGGAAAATTACAAATGCAGCTTGCCAGGATAATGAGAGCTCTCTACAGCAGTTATTACATATTAATTAAAACATTACCCCTCTAGGCTATTGGCTGCTTTCCTGGCCACAAGCTGGCTATATTCCAGAGTTGCTAACTCAGAGACTAATACAGCACCTAATTGCTACATATAACTGCATTCATATTCATGCACAAAACATTTTGATTGCCACAGAAGAAAAGCTATTCTTACTCTAAGGACTTAAGCCTTCCTTAAGGCACTGGAAGTTAAGAATTAGATCCTCAAAATATGTAATTGCAGAGTAACCAATTCCCAAGCTTCCCTAGAAGACGTAACCAAAGTTATCCTTAAGATAAAAATACCAGACCAGAGAGCCTATTGGTAGCACCTATACTGAAAAATTTGTTTCTATGTCACTGAAACACATAAAAGATTACAAAAAAAACCCACCCTTTTGATAACTAAAATTATTCCAAATTGAAAAGTCACAGCTACATGTTCTTTTCTTATCAGTTCACTACAAATGCACATACTTCAACTATAACCTGAGTACGTTCTCATATTTCTTTTATTATTTCTCTGCTCAGCTATGAACCTAGACCACCTACTCCGCAAATATGCTCCCATTTTACCATGAGTTTTTAAAGTTAGCCACATTTTAAATAGTGTGTCTTTTGTCTTCAGCAATAAATATCGTATCTAATATCTAAGCATTTACAAAATCATTCCCATCCTCACAGCTGGGTTACATATTATGCACTTATCTAGCAAACTATGAACCAAGCTGTTATATGTTTTAGTTCATTCTTTACACTCAAGCTTACACTTAAAAGACAACAGTAAAGAAAGCATTAATACCATATCACATCGGAATGCTTTATCATGCATAAATTTAAATAAAGGCTACTCATCCACAGCATTCCTCTTAACAATCAAATTTCTTCTATCCGTTATAATAAGAACCCTATCAGTTTTATCCTCACAAGTGTCTTTCAAGTGGTTGGCTTAACACAGTAATAACACCATTCTTTAATGAACTTAAGACATTTTTTTTTAATATCTTCCCCTGAGAATTTTCTGGTTGAGACGGGGAACAAAAAGCTACTGTCTGGAAGACAACTGTTATGAGGCAAGTGAAAAGAAGTATATTTAAACAGAGGATTCAAAATCAACTCAAAAATATTTTGTTTCCCCACATTAAAAAAATCAGATGTATGTTTGTGTAGCTCATGGAGCAATCCAAGACAATGGTGTAATTGCAGTTCACTGCATAGCTTGCAGAGTAGTACGTGTAATGCCAAACAGACAAAAGCACAGACCGGAAAGTGAGAGCAAGCTTTCTACATTTAATGTAACAGATTCTCATGTGCAAAGACCTATAGCTATCGTTTTTAAGCACTTACAAAATAGACTGGCCAGCCATCCCCTAAACCAGTACCTCTGCTCACTGTCAGATATCCTTCATAAAAATCTGTTCTCCCACCACCTCATTACGTAACCAGTACAGTAGTTCAGGCCGTACTACACTGCTAATATCTAAGTACACGCTATAATGATGCTGGATAATGAGAAATTCTTGCACCAACTCATAATGAGCAGTAAGTACAGAATCAGAGACAAACTGCTTCAGAGTCAATCTCTTGATTTATAAGATGGGAATAATACTTCTCATACTGAAACTGTGTGAAGTTGTTTTGTGCAGAGTACTCTACAAAGCAGATTTCTAAGAAATAAATTATTTTTTATTGATTGTGTAAAATAAATAATCTAGGACAAGTTATATGAATCGCAGATGTTTAAAAATGTTTCATTGTCTCATACTGAAAAGGCTTGTGCAAAAGTAGCCTATTACAATAAAATCATAATGCATAGTTAATATAACTGCTTAAACAATGGCACTTAGTAACTTCTGAAAATTCAGCTTTAATAATATTTAGGACACTTTTCCTTGTATTTTATAAAAATACTTGGGAGAAAAGGGAATGAATATTTACAATACAAAAATCTTGAGTTATTAGTTATGATTTATGCAAGAATAAGGAAGCCTGTATGTACTCTCCCAGCCTCAAACCATTAACAGCTGAGGGTCTTCCTAAGTCAGGGGCTTTTTGTTTGGGTTTTTTTTCCCCTACTAAACAAATTTGGACATCACTTATTTTTCCCAGTATATTTATCAATATTCTTACAAGTTCTCCTCCATGAACTTCCATCCTCTCCTGGAACACTTGTACATTTTCACCATCTGCAACACCTTACAGCAAACTACTCCATAATTCAACTATGAGCCGTGTGAAGGACTTGCACTTCCATCATGGTCATTTACGTATAAGGATATTCTCTTCAGCAAAGCAGAAGAACAGCTTCCATAACATGATTTGTTATGAGTGTAGCTTGGGAATTTGAGAGGTCCTCTTTTGGAGGAAACAGAAGTGGTTGTTCAAAGTTATTTCTGGAGATAATTTGCTCGTCTCCAGCTAGTATTAATAATTCCTTGCCTGCATAATCACATTTACATGGCATTTATTTTTAAGAACAAAAGAACTGCAATACTGTGTAGATCAAAGACTGATTTAGCCCAGTATCCTGTTTCTGACCACCACAAAATACTTAAGAGAAAGAACATTTGAAACAGGGCTAGCATCCTGCAATACTTTTTCCCTTGCTATGTCCTTCCAACACCTAGCAATAAGCAGCTTAGAAACCTCCTAAGCAGAAAGGTGCATCTAGCCATTCTTGAACAACACTTAGTTCCATCAATATTACTTTGGCTTCACTGCATTTTATTGTAATCAGTTACAGTACATGCTCAGTCACCAGCACCACATAAAAAATAAACTCCCCTTGAACCTGCTCATACTTTAATATTCCTGTTCTAAATATGAATTGATCATCCCCGCTAAGCTTCCTCTTGAAACCTACGATTTTACATGCCTTTGAGATCTGTTCATACTAGTTTCTTCTCCAAAATGAAGCATCTTTTTTACTTTGTCTTTGTATAGAAGATACACTTTTCCCTCTTCCCTCTTTATATTGAATCTAATTGTATCATATTATGAGACAGGGTAGTCAGAACTGCATACAGTATTTAATATGGGGCAAACAATAAGTTTCTGTCCTAACGTAACTTTTTTTTTTCCATTCTCTATCTCTCTTTTTTTTTAAAAAAGTATTGCAACTGCTTCAAAGTAAAGATGTTTAGAAAACTATCCATGACCTTATTTTCCCACTAATGGTAAGGACTGATGTAGAGGCCTTTTTTTTTTTCCCAGCATGTATTTGGATTATATTTCTCCCCATGAGACATGTACACTGAATTTAATCTGCTATATTAATTGCTCAGCAATAACACAAGAACTCAGCAAGTCTAAAGGTCAGCCACCAACATGCTCACGTACGAGGACAGGCTACAAAGTTTGAAATTGTTCAGCCGGCAGAGGAGAAGACCAGCAGCTCAAAAGGTATCTAACTAGTGCCTCCAGATATCTAACAGGTGATTATTACAGCATATAGAGCTAGTCTTTTCAGTGGGGCACAGTGACAGGACCAAAACCAACTGAAACTGCAATAAAGGATATTCCAATTAGACGTTATGACACATTTTTTTCACCATGAAGGCAAACACTAGAAGATATAGTCCAGAACAGCTGTGGAATTTCCATCCTTAGATATATCGGAAACTTGACTGGACAAAGCCATGAACAACCTAATCTAATCCAGAAGTTTAGTGTATTTTAACTTGGCTCTGCTTTCAGTCAGGGGTGTCAGACCAGATAACCAGAGCCTCTTCCAATTCAAGTTGGAACACTATAATTTATGTAAGAATACTATTCTAAACCCCTGCTTCTTTAAAAACTATATTCTGAAGATCATGTTAAACATCAGCAGTTCTTCAGAAAAAAAAATTAGGTTGGCAATATTAGGCTAACCACCAATACCTCATTGTGAATCTTAGATGTAAAAACTTTAAGAAAGAAAAAAAAAATAGAAGTGAACCATAAGATTTCTCATGAGACCCCACCTAGAGTACTGCATCCAGCTCTGGAGTCCTCAGCAAGAAGGATATGGACCTATTGGAGCGGGTCCAGAGGAGGGCCACGAGGACTATCAGAGGGCTGGAGCACCTCTCCTATGAGGACAGGCTGAGAGAGCTGGGGTTGTTCAGCCTGGAGAAGGGAAGGCTCCACGGAAACCTTATAGCAGCCTTTCAGCATCTGAAGTGGGCCTACAAGAAAGTTGGAGAGGGACTTTTTGCAAGGGCATGCAGCAATAGCAGAAGGGGTAATGGCTTCAAACTGGAAGAGGAGAGATTTAGAATAGCTATTGGGAAGAAATTTTTCACTCCGAGGGTGGTGAGGCACCGGAACAGGTTGCCCAGAGAAGTTGTGGATGCCCCATCCCTAGAGGTGTTCAAGGCCAGGCCGGATGGGGCTTTGAGCAACCTGGTTTAGTGGGAGGTGTCCCTGCCCATGGCAGGGGGGTTGGAACTAGATGATCTTTAAGGTCGCTTCAAACCTAAACCATTTTATGATTCTATGATTAAAAACCTTCCTTTTTTTTTTTTCCCTTAGGAAATTAGGAGGAATTGAAGGTATACTTGAATTCTAAGCCTAAAAGATCCTTACAAGTAGATCTCATGAAACGCGTTGTCGGCATTACAGATCTAAGCTTCATTGCTTAAAACTACTATATCTCCCTCCTAATGATGCACTTTTTCCATTGATATTGTTTTATTCTTGTTGCCTGTGCCTAGAAGCACAGGGTTACCCTTTGCCTAAGGCATTCCAGATATATCCTCTTTTATCCATTATCTAATTTTCTTTCTCCAGGGAGAAGCTAGTAATTTCCAAAAGATGGAATTGTTCAACAATTGTTAGGTAATCAACAAAGCAACAGAACTATTAGACCCAGCAACTATCAGAATATCCTCCCATGTCCACAGACCTTCTGTAGGTCAGCCTCCTGGAAATTGCCAACCCTATTTTTATCCAACCTATCACTACACAAAGGAGATGTCAAATGCCTTGTGCTACATGCCTTGCTTACACACACCTATGAAAATTGTTTCAGAGACTGCTCAGTAGCTTCTCATGAATTCTGAGTGATTTGGTTAGTTGTAGGTGCAAAAGGGAAAATAACTGAATTTCCACATAGTTGTTCCCATTACTGAGCAAACCACAGATCACAGGACAGTAAGTCAGTAGAAAAGGAAAGTGGATGTTGAAATGAATGTATTGAAACATTTAGAATTCCTACTGTCAAAAGAGTGCACTGCTTGTTCTATTCAAAAGAGATCTGCTGATCCCATTAGAGAAAGCATGTGTTTAAGGACTAAAAATAAATTTATGACATAATGCTGCCACAGGAAGTATCCTATACTCTGAACTCAGGTTACATGACTACAGCTTTCAGTTTGCTTACTTTCAAGAGTATAGTTTGCAGATGTCTGAGCTGGGCTCTCCCTTAAAGCAATACTATCACAAAAAAGTACCCAACCAATCAAAAACTTAAAACCCAGTTTAAATGAAAATTCTAAAATATTTTGGACAAAGGGAATTTAGCACGAGGAGATACCATCTCTTTTGGACACCAAAGCTATCTTGAACAGACTTTAAGAATCAGAATTATCTATAAAGGATCTAACCAGATTTCCACAACACACCCAAAGAGATCATGGCCAATACACAGCGATTTATGAACCAGGGACTAGTGGAAGTATCCAACAGGAATACAAGACATTGTTTTTTTCCCACTCTTTCTTTTTTTTTTCTTGTCCCTGAGGAACAAGTCTTTTACTGAATAACCTTATTACTGAAAGATACTGGTAGGTATAATGATTCGGAAACCAAGAACTACGTATGACCCTCTGGATCCCAATAAAGAGATCTGACAGACACCCTGTTTCCATAATCAAACTGTTCGCTATCACAAGCATGAAAGTATAACCTGTTTTCAGCAGATGTTAAGTCATTATCAGACAGTCTGAATTAGTTTATTCTGAATCAAAAGATTGAACTCACAGGTTTTGCAAATAGCTATAAGCTTTCCTGTGCTTACGCATAGCACCTCTTCAGTATACATGCCTTGTGACAGTCCAAAATGCTAGTTCCAGTTTGTATGTGCCATTTTGATCTTGATGCAACAAGGTGGAAAGAGGCATAAACTTACCAATGTGTTGTAAAATTAGCAAAATAAGCTCATATAGTAGGAGTAAGAAACAAAACCAAACATTATATCAAGTCAGAACATACACTGATTTATTCCAGGGCCTTATATACCATAAATGCTCTCTGACATGATGTGTGAAAGATGAAAGGCCAAGCGCCAGAAGAGATTCACGTATATCCTTAATACAGTGGCCCTCCCCAAGCTTGCCATTTACAAAAATAGGACTAGACCAGTTTTACCCTCTGCCTTCATAAGTAATGACAACACAAGATCAGAATTTCTACTGAGATCAAGTCCTTGTGAGCATAAGCAGCAGGAAAACAGAAAAGTCAGAAGAATGGGTATTTGTGCACTGACAAAACATACTGAATCACTGCAACTAGCTGATTACTTAACTACCATTTAATTTACACTTGCTATAATAACACAAGCTTAGGCAGAGTTTGGGGGGGGGTTTGCTTGTTGGTTACCCCTTTAACAAATCAATAAAACAGATAGCAATGGTGAATTCAAAATAAGTATCACAGGAAACTGATCACAACATTTTCTTCAAACTATATGGCACAAAATAGGAACGTGAAACAGTTAAAAACGTTTTTATAGGCAAACAACTTTTACTACTAGAGGGACTGCAGATCTATTTAGTTTAAAAAGTTAGAGGAAGATAAGCAAATGCTTAAGTTAGCAAAGGCTAAAACAAAAGCTCAAAAGTAAAAAGCAGACTGTTAGGCAAAATATTGCTGGCAGAGATTATAAGTATTAAGCCTTCAGGAACCTTTAAAGGAAGGTTGAAGTCAATCATTAACAGGAAAACACATGCATTTGGATTTCATGGCAAACTGAGCTTGACCTTTGACACTTAATAAAGTCTGAAAATGCTGTGGTAGGAAGAATAAACAAGGAACAAATCGATAAGAAATGGCTGTAACCACTTGTTTTTCCTTTTAGAAGTCATACAAGAATGTTTTCTGCTGACTGTCTGAGACAGTTTTCAAAGCACAATGTAATCACATTTTTAACTAATAGCCTAAAAAAAAATTGAATTCCAGAACTGATTTCCAGGCACATTTTTATCTTTCCTTCCCTCTCCCTCATCCCAAATTAGCACTGGTTTCTTTATTCGTTTTTTTTAAACACCAAACAGTTGAACACCAAGGATCATGTTCTGTTTTGCAGTAACATTCTGCGTAAGAAAGTATTTGCTATTAACTTCAGAGATGACAGCCTGATTTGCCAGAAAGGTTTAATCCTAACTGCTCTCATAACCGACAGTTACACACATATTCCAAACGCATCTGCAACCAAGCACGTAATGCAGTGGTTTCACATTTTAGAGCTATAGCATAGATTAGACCTCAAAATCCAAATTTCTAAGTTCTTAATGCAGCTACTCATCTTCTTCCTTTCTGCCACTTCACATGCATTGGGACAAGACCGGCAAGTCAAAGTTGCCTTTTACATGGCACAAGCATACATTTCACTTCTATAGCATCAGAAGTCCTTGTGAGACTATGATGAAGATAAAAACAGACAAGGTAAAGAAATCTGACTTCACAAGTAAGTTTGGTACACTATTTGAAGTTCAGTAGCGTAGTTTGCCACCAAGCAGCTCCCAAACTAACCTTAACTTTTCACACATAACGATCCTTCTGACTCTATCAGAATTGGCTAACAGACCCCATCACATCTTAATAACTTCGTGAACATCCTCAGGACAGATTATAACACCATGTATTCTCTGATTACATCAACATACATTACTCTTATGTTCTATAGGTCCCTACAGAACAATCAAACTTAATTTAGGTCTTAAATCCAGATCTTCAAGGCTCAAGTTTACTTAAAAGATCTCCTAGGGTTACAAACCACCATTCCCCACGATCCACCCTAAAACAGTCATTGAGAATATCACACTTAGAGCTTTATAGGCAAACAAGTCCCCACTTTCAGCAAGGGATAGACTATTTACCACAGAAAAAAGTACACTAACCAAACCCAAAATACTATTACACAGAGCAAATAAAACAGAAGAACAAGTGATTTTAGGACAAATCATTTAGATGCTGTATCAGGTAAATATTTTTCAAGGTAAGATCCGATCCTTGAACTAGCATCTGCTTCAGAGGAGAAGAATCTGCATTTATATAGAAAGAAAAGTGTCTATTTTGAAATAGGACGTTTCAATCCAAAAAATAGACAAGTGTTCAGAGGCATGTGTCTGCATTTAGTATAACAAGTACAAACATTGAACTATACAGCAAAATTGTGTCTTTCCAATTATAACATTATTTTGACCTGTAAGTTATGTGGAAAGCTACATTTGACTTTAAAAGAAGCAATCTTAAGGTAAAGTGAGGTTACAAATAAGAAGTTCAGTATGCCTATCTTTCATAAAGAATGCTTACTTTTTTTCCCTTCAATATTTACATATAAATTTATCAGTCTCATCACAAATACACTGCCAAATGGAAACAAGTCCAAAACTGGGCTATTTTTAAATGACACTAAGAATTAAACGATGTTTTTGCGGGTTGAGGAAAAAAGGGATTTACATGCATCATACTTTCTTTCACCTGTATCCCCCATTCTCTTCTCTTCACATACTGAAAACTTGGTAAAATAACAGGGGTACCATAAATTTTTGCAGAGCAAACATATGGATTAAAGTGTTGTCCCTTTCAGAGGATTAATAGGAAGTGGGAATCATTTGCATGAAAAGCTTGATAAGAGAAAACACAAGAAAAAGCACATATGACAGGGTAATTCTCTATGTCAGCAAGTGCCCTTTATATCAGTTACATGCACACATGACTCAGCTTGTGCACTCTGTAACCCTTGTAACCGAGTGAACCAGCCACTGCAACTCTTGACCTTGTTCCTCTACCTCATCTCCATCCAAAATTTAAGTCTGCCAATATCACTCACTGAGACAAACTATTTCTCATTAATTTAGCGCCCAACTACTCAGGCAGTTATCTATCTGATTTCCAGCAATCCAAATGCCCAGTTTGACATAGATCCAGAAAACCCAAGCAAATTGCTACTTTGCACACATGAAGTAATTCTATCTTAGATATACAGCTGAAACTCTCATGAACGTGACTGACTGTAAATATAATATTTCACATATGCAAGTGAGATAAATCAGTCTGACAAATAAAGGACATACGAACTACAGATTGTTGAAGCACTTAGCTTTGGAGTTCAGATCTGTCATCTAGTCTAATATCCAGTTTGCAAAAAAATCAAAAGCAAGAGATTACACATTTTTATTTATCCATAATACCAACTAGAATTTTTTACTAGAACCTCTAGACACTGCAAATGCTTGCCACTGCTAACAGAGTTAACAACAGTTAAACTACAAAAAATTTTAAACAAAAATCTTCCTCTTAAGCTGTAGAATCACAGCCCCCCTCTCCCAACTATTAAAATCTGGGTGGTTTTTTTTTCTTAGGAAACACTACTGAGTCAAACATGAAACTCTTCCATACTATTTTAAAAGGAGCATTGTATTTATTTTAAGTTCATATTCTACAGCTGAGAATTTAAATTTGTGGTGAGTTGACCCTGGCTGGACACCAGGTGCCTACCAAGCCGCTCTGTCACTCTCCCTCCTCAGCTAGACAGGGGGAGAGAAAATGTGATGAAAGGTTCATGGGTCTATATCGGGATAGGGAGAGATCACTCAGCAATTACCATCACAGACAAAATAGACTTGACTTGGGGAAATTAATTTAATTTATTACCAATCAAATCAGAGTAGGGTGATCAGAAATCAAACCAAGTCTTAAGACACCTTGACCCCACCCTTCCCTTCTTCCTGAGCTCAGCTTCATTCCTGATTTCTCTACCTCCTCCTCCCAAGTGGCACAGGTGGTCGGGGAACAGAGGTTGTGGTCAGTTCATCACACCTTGTATCTGCTACTCCATCCTCCTCACACTCTTTCTCTGCTTCAGTGTGGGGTCCCTCCCACAGGAGACAGCTCTCCCCAAACTTCTCCAGCATAAGTCCTTCCCACAGGCTGCAGTTCTTCACAAACTGCTCCAGCATGGGTCCCATCCACGAGGTGCAGTCCTTCAGGAACAGACTGCTCCAGCATGTGCCCCCCACAGGGTCACAAGTCCTGCCAGCAAACCTGCTCCAGTGCGGACTCCTCTCTCCACATGGTCACAGGTTTATCCAGGTTACTGAGTTTATCCAAAAAATAAAATTTAAACTCAGTTTTTCATAGCCATTTTCACACAGCCTCCGTATTTCACACTCAGCACCAGGTACTTCCACGGCAAAACATAGCAATCTCATGCTATGGGCAAGTAATTGAGCTACTTTAGCATTGGTTTATAGTTTCAAAACTACAATATTTCTTTTGAACAAAAATTCTATTTACTTGAGATAGTGCACCAATTTTATTCTGCAACATTTGTCACATATATAGGTACTCTTTAGTATTACAAGTGGCCTCCTTTATCATACGGTATTGCTCTTCAAGAATTATTTTGTTATGCTTAAAATGTCATAATCAGTTCTCAAAACACAGAGTATACTTCTAAAGAAAATATTTAGTTTTTTTTAAAGTTTTATATAGGTAAAATCTAGCCAAAAAATAAGGGAGTAGTAAAGCATGTATATCATATACAGAAAATAAAAAGTATATGTAAACAATGATATATGGAATAAATTTGTTGTTTAACTCAAGAAACACATCTTTCTATTCCAGTAATATCCCTACTACATTACTTATTCTTTTACTTTGGATCCACCTATTAGTGATCTTTTATCAAAACTATGATACCTACACTCACCAAAAAACCCAAAGTTCTGTTAGCAGATGCAACTTTCTGAAGATTCTTTAAAAGAAATATTAGTTATGCTCAATAAAGATCCCACCATCTTAAAAACAAAACCAGTGCTTTTACTGAATGCTTTGCTGTATTCTGAAAAATATCAGAAGTCCAAAGCTCTTATTTATAAAATAAGTAGGTACAACAGCACAAAACTCTGAGCCAATCATACTGCTGGTTCATTTCCTCCCCCATTTTTCACCAATGCCTTTAGCTCTTCAAGCTTCTGGGTGGCTGTATTAAAAAGACTCTTTGTACCCACCATGAGCAAACAGACACATGCACACGCTGTCTAGTATAAATTTTTTCTCTGAAGTCCTGGATTAAAATATTGTTTATTACTTCCCTAAGGTATGAAAGTCTCTTTTCTTTTAAGAGAAACTGTAAAATTTAGTCAAGAAAACTGTTGGAATCAGTCATCTCTTTCAAATACTTGATGAGACCTTAGCCTCCTTAACTGTTCACTGGAGAATCTTTCTCTCAATTTGTTGAAAAGAAACTTAAATCCACCAGTCTGCCTAGCAATTGCAATAATCCTGCTTAAGCTGCACAAATCTGAAACTCTCTTTCCTGCAGTGACTCAGCCGGTTTTGTTGTGTCAATGGTATATAATCAGTACAGAGATATTTTTCCAGTTATATTGCATAATTACACATTATAAAATAGTACAATAGTTGTTATCAAAAAAGAAAAGCACTCAAGTCTTTCTGCTGAAGAATCGGTCTCCATCCATAAGCATTGCACTCTAATTTCTTAGAAGAACCTGAGCATTTTAAGTATGTTTTTATTTTATCAGCTTGCAATCTAAGCACCTAGTAGCTTGGCTACTAGCATTTCTACAACCATGTTTACTTTAACGCTATTCCCAGAACAATAACTCCACTAGGTCAATTAAGGAATTACACCAACAATTTGCCATCTTCACAGTCAGATCTTAACTCCAAATGAATAAATGAACTGTTATTCCCTATTTCTAATTTCAAGGGGAAGGACGAGGAGAAACTAAAAATAATAAGCCTCACACAAGTGCTATTATGTAAACAGTAACTGTCACTAGATAATGTGTGAGAAATAATTTTAACATTAATAATAATGGGCATATAGTACATACCCACACTTCACAGAAAACAGTCATATGACATATACAGGGATTTTTGGTCTTCTGGAACACACAAAAAAGAAAGCTGCTAGCTCTTAAAATGATCTAAAAGCTTAAGACACAGGGCTATTTCCACTGAAAAACAAATTACAGCTAAATTACAGCTTCTGAGAGAAGAAAATGCAGAAAAAGCAACAGAAGGAAGATTGCTGTTATATGTATTACATGCAAGATTCTGAACAAGGTCTTTGAGTTTGGTTGCTCATGGAGCCCTGATAGCACCAGCCCATGCTGTATGCCTGGAGGAACACAGCGGGGGGCAAAGGCAGGTGGGAACCCGAGCTGCAGGCTCAGAAGAGAGGACAACCCTACACTGTCCAGTCCCTCCCGGGGCTGCCCCAGGAGAGCCTCAGCCCCTGTGTGTCCCGGTGTGATACCCATCAGGATAAATCAATGCCATGGCATTTTTGGGACAGAGGGGGATTACTGCCTTGGGGCACGCTATAGAAAAGCATTTCAGGATCCCACAGGACTTACTATGGGATGTTCATGGGAGTAACCAAGGAGATATTTAAGTGATCTGCGGAGGAGCAAGCGTGGGGAAAAACAAAGAGGGATGAGGATAAACAGGATTGGTCACATCTAAAAACAGTTTGCTGGTCAATACACTTTGCTAGCCATGCCCTGCCCCTGATCAGCACAGCCTGTCCTGCCTTCTTGCCAAGTTCTTTTCCAACCTTCTCCTGGGCATTTGTGTGCATATCTGAGTGACTGAGCCCCACACCTGGACAGATCCACATTGCAAACATGTATGCATGTATTATATAGATACATATACACACACATATTCTCACTAGCAGACCTCCATTTCTGTTCAGGATGAGGTCATGAGTGGTCATGTGAGTGTTATTATTTGAGTGTCTGTCAGTTCATCCGTGTGGATGACCATGTTATATATGTGCTGTACATGAGCACTCCATGTGAGTGTACCTTATCAGAAATACCTTTTCAGCCTCACTACTGGCTAGACAAGGGACAAAACTGAGGTAGCCTCAGCTTCTCTCAGGCTGTTGGATCTGGCCTGATATTTTTCCAAACACTTAGAACAAAAGAGAAAGAAAAGCAACACACAAAAGTCCTATTTAAAATACACTAGTCCTGCCCTTCTGGTCTAAGCTCAGATTTTCAAGAAGTTGCACTTGTCATACTAGAACAGTTAGTTCTTTCTTCCACCAGGTCTGGTGAAACAGCCAATGAAAAAAAAAAAAACAGTTGTCCCAAATCTGGTTTTTTTCCCCAGTGTCAAAGCCAATAACACAGAGCAGAGGTGTTTCCAAGTTTATTCCATTAATGCACAGAAATGGGGTGCTCATCCCAAAACAGAAGCATACTTTAGTTGCTGAAATCTCCACTTTTATACATTGATTGCATATTCAAACAATTAATACATATTCATTGTTATTCTCTTTAATGATTGGTCAAGATTTCTTCATTTCCCATGTAAATTAGTGCACAGACTCTGTCTTCTTCCGTTGTGCTCTTTTGAGTAAGTGGTATCATTTGGGCAGGTGGTCAATGAGTCAGTAATCATGGTCTCCCCCTGCCAAAATTACCTTTTACCTACTTCTCCTCCGATGTTGGCAGTTCCAAGTGGTTTTCTCGGTTTTTTGACCAAGCCTACAGTTCACTCTCTTGACAGGAATACCCTGCTTATCAACAATGCTACATTGTCTGGTGGTTAGTTCCTTCATTGAATTGTAGATAAATCATGTCTAGTTACCATTTCTCTATTTTAATATTAGGTAAATCATTAAATATGGTTGGGGCAGTATAGAGGACTTGAGCAGCAGCAGGTTTCCTTGGTTGCTTCAATTACATTTTACATTTAATTTTCCTAGTTAATGTCAATTTTAGTACCACACAGTGACCCCATAAAGCTTAAAAGCACGCTACGCAAGCTACACAAGACAGTTCTCATTTTGAAAGTTCAGTTTTAATTCCACCATCTTAAAGGAGTCTTCATGTATAGTGCCCCTTCAGAAATGAGCTTATCGTCCTGAAGAGCTACGGTAGCACTTATTCCCAGCTACTACCGGGCTAACTGACACAGCACCAGAAGTGCCAGACTACGCTAGAGGGGAAGAGATGCTCAGTTGCACTAAAATAATGCCCTTCCCCCAGAGGTCTCACTGTCAGTTAAATTCACAAGTAGTTTCTATATTGATAAAAGGAGTACTTACTGGTATTACTCTACCATAAAGAAAACTTCTGGTGAGTTTTGCCCTTCCTCCCAAGGACTCCCACAGCGTAAGCGGAGTTGCTAGGACAGAACACTCTCCTTGCAGCAACTGGAATACAAGTTAGGGAACTCAGCAGCTGTTTTAAACTACAACAGCCAAAGCATCCAAGAAGTCAAGTCCCAAGCATCCAAAGGATAGCAAGGCAAAATATCTTCATGGAAAAAAATAACATACTTCCATGCACTAATCCCTAATCAGAAATGGAAATTTGGTGCACATAACTTCATCTCAATGACATAACATGGTATAAATCAGTATTAGGTAAAAGTTACCAGGACAATTCCCTCTCTCAAAAAATAAAAGATACCAGCAGGTACAATCAAAAAGCAAAATAAAAACCCATGAATTAATAGTATGCCTGCCTATAAGTACAATTTGGAAGAACTTTCGAGTAAAACAGCAGATAAAAAATTTCAATCCAATACACTACATGAATAATTAACTGTTGGGAGTGTGGATAGCAAGTTTTCAATTATTCTGAAATTATTAAAAACTGAAACATGCTGCAAGTGTTATTTTAGCTGAAGCGTTTCAAAGAAAAACTGTTAACACAGTCAGCATCTCCTAGCCCGCCCAAAGAAAGAATCAACAAGGCCTGTTTGCTTCCAATTCACCCTGTAGACTCGAGCACAGAAAGCTCTGTTGCTTGTTCTTTTAGTGAAAAGTGCTAGGTGCCAAAGGAGGAAGAAATCAGCAACAATGTGAGGAGCCCCTGGCAGTTCAAACCTGGTAACTACCTGACCAGTCCTCCAGGACTCCATGTCCAGAAGAAGATGGCTTTGGCAGTTCAAACCTGGTAACAACTACCTGACCAGTCCTCTAGGACTCCATGTCCAGAAGAAGATGGCTGCTCTTCAGAGTTTGAGGCAAACAATAGAAGTTTTACTGTGTAAGGAATGCATACTCAGCCCATCAGAGGAAACAGGAGTCTAAGGCACAGAGAAATTGCAAACTATTGAGCAGATTGATACCAAGAGCCAAGAAATACCAAGAACAAGAAAAGGATTAAGCTGGCTGATAAGCTCCAACAGGTAAGGCTGGTGTGACAGCAGTCCTGTTTCCTCTGGCACCAGCAAGGTTAAAAAAAAAAAGGGGGCGGGGGGAGAAGGAAGACATGGATGACAGGATAGGAACAAAAAGATTCTAGGATTCTAGCAAACAAACTAGAGCCTCATACAAGAATGGGTAGCAGAATTTATGTTAATAAACAAAGAATGAGTAATTTTAACAAGTCATACAATAGGTCTGATAAACGTATTTTTGTGATTTGAGAGGTAGTAACAGATTAAGAGCTGTAAGCATGAAATAGAGACAGGTGTTCCCTTCTTATACAAATGTAGAGACACTTCATAATAGAAACATTAAGACTGTTATAATTGGACAATGAATGAGAATGCCTGGGTGTGGAAACACCAGAATGGCAGAAGAAAGGCCTTAAGAAGAGCATGTACTGATGACACCTAGATAAGCAGATCAAAGATCACAGTACAACTACATATCAGCACCTCAAAATACCCCAAGTCAGTAAAACAAGGACTGCATTTACACTAAAACAAGGGACAAACTATAGACTTAAGTAGTTAAGAGATAATGGTGGGGAGGTAAGTAACAGGACTGAAGCTGTATAACAGCCAAGATAGAGAGACAAAAGATTAAGTTAATCCTAATGACTCAGACATGGAACAGGATGAAGAGATCCTTGTCACTCTGCTCCTACAGGGTACAAAAGTCACATCCAAATTCAGCACACAGCTTCTGACCTAAGAACCCAGAAGACATGATTGATGATTGTCCTTGATAATCTTAAAGGCCCCTTCCAGCCTAGACGATTCTATGATTTGATAGCAGGTCACCTCTCATTTCACTAGGAGGATTTCTAGCAAGGCCACTCTGACACACTGATCTGCATAGTCTGGTTACTTGACAGAATACTTGGGATACATGTGCCTCGATGCTCATGAGTATGACAGTGATATAAAAGTGTATGTGTTGGGAGGTGCTTGGTTATTTTTTTGCATTAAGGAATCACACATACTACCCTTAGTGCAGACCATTTTATGTCTGACTCAACATTTCCCACTACTTGACTGGGAAGAAATTCCTGCCTTCCTAAAGAGTATATAACACTAGTTTATTCTGAAAAAAAAAAAATACAGCAATTTAAATGTCAAACCACTCCAAATTCAACATTCTTTTATGGCTCCAATTTAATTAATTCTCTCCCTGGGTATTCCCAGCTTATGAACCTCACAATTTAAAGAACAATTCAGATAGTTCTATACACCTATACAATCATGTTGCATTTTAGTACATTCTTAAACAGTAACTTACATGTGGTGCTGTGGTGCCTTCTATTTAAAGCTAGACAATGCAACCTCAGGTCACTTGTATCCTTCACTCATTTCTTAGGATTACCTACTCAACCCAGAGAAATTGGCAAAAAGTAAGACTTGTTAGAAAACAAGTGAAAACACAAAGTAAAGCTTGTTAAAAAACAAAAGGAAACTAATTAGGACAGGAATTTGATCTAATAAGTTATTCTACATGAATAATGATTAGCTTGTCAAAATTCATAGTGTTTGTTCATGAAGCTCACAGCTGGAAACAGCAGGGATATTTCAGGTCAAGAATGAGGTTCTTTGGCAAAAACTACACAAAGAAGTTTGCATAGCTCCTGCCAACACCATGCTTAGCTTGAGGCGATGCTTTTACTTTCAGGAGCTCTGAAGTGACTCCATTTAAGAAAAAGCCTTACTAACATATCCACTAGTGAAAATAAAATATACTGGTAGTTCGACCACCAGTTTACTGTTAAGAATATTGGAGACTTCATATAAGAAATTACAGAAGCTTGAAAATAAAAAGATTCAAAACAGTGGCATTTGTGAGCATTTATATTCCTTTGCTAAATGCAGCTAGGGACAGCCCCTTAGAGGTCAAATTCACTGAAGTTTCTCATACTCAAGATGG